>NC_085997.1:8872797-9242994 GCF_030014385.1 Trichomycterus rosablanca | reverse complement strand
CAAAAGGACAGTGCCATGATCCAGATCCGAACCAGGGTTGCTGCGGCCACAATGCGGAGTGCTAACCACTATACGATCACGGCTTACCAGCAGTCTGCCACTGGTGGCTCACGTCGGCTGCCCCCTGATAGACTGCAGTCATAGTTCCAACAGAACAATGCGCTTGAGCTACAGCAACAAGGCTGTAGTTTATGGAGGCCATAGCTATATCACCAACTCCCAACTCTCTCAAGTCCAATTCCCATACTGGGAGTCGAACCCAGGTCGCCTGGGTAAAAACCAGGAACACTGACCGATAGACCATATGGGAAACTGCAAGGCTCAGTGTCGGCTGGTGCCGGCATCAGCCACTTCTTTCTGCTCTGACAAGTCTTTGTCACCTTGACAAGACCTGCATTGTTGGATCTGGGGTTCAGAGAACCATACACAAGGAGTTAGAGAGACAAAAAAAAAGGCATAAGGTAACCGAACAGCTGAACTGTTTTCTCTAGAGTTTTTTGGTCTATTGTATTAAATTGTGACATAATAGTCATGTTATTTCTAGGTGTCTGTAGGGGCGGCATGGTTTCATCGTTTGACTGAGTGGCGTTGATGGTCAGTCTAATAGTTTTGATTTTTTCACAGAAGAAATGAGCAAATTCATTACATTTCTCTGTGGACAGAAGTTCTGGCGTGATCTGTTTTGGAGGATTTGTAAGCTTGTCGACCACGTTGAATAGAGTGTGGGTGTTGTTGATGTTCCTGTTAATGATCTTAGAGAAGTGCAGCTGTCTAGCCCTGCCTAACTCTAAGTTAAAACTACAAAGGCTTTGCTTATAGAGATCATAGTGGATTTGAAGTTTAGTTTTCCTCCACTTACGTTCAGCTCTCCTGCTTTCTCTTTTCAGAGCTATTACCATCATTGTGTTACGCCATGGTGCTTTCTGTTTGCTCAACGTTTTCATGACTTTTACCGGGGCAATCACATCCATGACAGTCAATATTTTCATGTTAAAGTTATCAAGGAGTCCATCAACTGACTCTGCAATTAAAGTTAAAGGTGATATAGCTATGGCCTCCATAAACTGAGAACTAGTACTTTCATTTATGCACCTTTTCTTAACAGAAACAGAGCTAGTTTGAGCATCTGGGGTGATCAGCATTTCAAAGAAGACACAAAAATTATCAGAGAGGGCTAAGTCCTTGACCATAACAGAAGAAATGTTAAGACCTTTAGTAATAACTAGATCCAGAGTGTGCCCTCGAGTATGTGTAGGCCCTTTCACATGTTGCAATAGACCAAACGTGTCAAAAAGTCCAAAAAGTTATTTGGTGTTATTGTCCTTGTTATTATCTAAGTGGATGTTAAAATCCCCAGTTATGATGAAAAAGCTGTACTCAGTGGAGATAACTGACAGTAGTTCAGTAAATTCATCTATAAAATGTGCAGAGTATCTTGGAGGTTTATAAATGGTTAAAAAAAATTTTTTGGGAGTACCCTTCAAAATAAAACAGAGGTATTCAAAAGACATAAAATTGCCAAGCACAGTCTCTTTGCACTGGAATACATCTTTAAATAAGGCAGCTACTCCTTCACCTTTCCTACCACTTCGACACACATTCATAGAACTGAAGTTTGCTGGTGCTGTTTTGCCTTCTGCTAACCATGTTTCAGTTAGAAACAGAAAATCTAAACTGTAGGATAGAATTATGTCATTCACTAAAAATGATTTGTTGGCTAGATATCTAATATTAAGCAGAGCTAGCTTTAAAGGAACCACAGGAGCCCCTGGGGCAGCCCGAGGTTGTCATGGTACAGGTAAGAGGTTAGACTGGTTGGTGCCCTGGGCTTTTTGGGTGAAACCTGTGGACTGGCTGAGATGGAGTGTGAGAATTTAGTCCCAACACACACCAGTTTCTCCATTTTCTCTGTGAAATCCATATGTGGAGGTGATGTTGTTGAGAGAGACAAGTTGGAGGATGACTGTGATGTCTCTGCTGTTGACTGCTGTGTCACTGCCTGATGATGAAGGTCGTAATAGCTTTCTTCAAGAGTCAGAAACTCAGCCTGAGCTGTGTTCTCCAGTGATGGGGATTGTATGTTTGATGGTCCTTCATGGTTGAAGGCAGGTGAGGGAGGTTGAGGATGCACGTATTGTGTCTAGTCAGTCCAAGAAGCAGATGGGTGGTGAAGAGCAAAATGGAGGTTGTCCTTTAGTGCCTTCACTCCAGTCTTGCTTAGGTGGGTGCCATCTGGGTAAAAAAATTCTCTGCACCCCCAGAATAGATTAAAATTGTCAATATAATCCATACCTTTCAAACTGCAGGTTCTGCTTAGCCACGTGTTGAGGTTGAGTAGCCGTGAAAACATATTAGATCTTCGGGCTGGGAGAGGTCCACTGATGAACTTCTGAGCAGTCAGCTTCTCAAGTGTATTAAACAGTTCAGTGAAGTTGTTCTTTAAGATTTCTGACTCCTCTCTGCGAATGTCACTTCTGCCCACATGCAGAATAATTCGGTCGATCGCTTCATGCTGGGAGAGAATGTTGGGAAGTCTGAGAGAGTCATGTTCGGGAGACAGCATGTTAGCATTGATCTGCTGCCTATATTCTTGATGGCAGAGTCACCGACGATCAGAGTTTTTGGAGCGGTCTCTGAGCCAGGCGAGGGCCTCTGGTTAATCAGCCTCGTGTTTTTGCTAGCCCGCTTTGAGACCCCTTTTATAGTCAGCTTCGCTGGTTTTGTTTTGTTACCATTACCACTGGGGATAACCTCGATCAGATTTCTGAGCGGTTCTAGCTTTTGGAATAGTTTTAGCTTTCCGAGCCCATGATGAACAGTCTGGCGTGGAAACATTAAGACAGCTACATGCTGCTTTTGTGCTTTTGGTTTTGCTCCAAGTTTGTGCCACCGACTTATTCTCTCACATGGCTCGTTTCTGTTCCCCTGTTTTGATTGACTTCTGTCAAGCTTCGGGAAGTCTGTTAAGCTGTCTAGCCTTAGTTTAGCTGGTTGTTCTGTGTTAGATTTTGACTCACCCTCGAGTGATCTGGAACCATTACTCCTATCCGTTCCAGGTAGGATTGTGAGCATTTTTGTCTCCTGCACAGCGATTTTCCGTAGGAGTCTGTAGCAGTTGGAGCAGCACGAAGAACCCGCTGTAGTGATAGGAGCCATGGTAGTCCTGATAACTGTGCCCGAGTTTAGTCTGACGGCTAGTGG
The DNA here is from genome assembly GCF_030014385.1 of Trichomycterus rosablanca. NCBI lineage: Eukaryota > Metazoa > Chordata > Actinopteri > Siluriformes > Trichomycteridae > Trichomycterus > Trichomycterus rosablanca. Next base: position 9,239,793 of record NC_085997.1, on the reverse strand, counting down.
AAAACTCCGTTAACTAAATGTCTAGTTTAATGTATTTCTGTAATGTATTTCTGTAATTCTGTGCCTTTCCAGCCGATCTATTGTCGGTGTCTGCTGATTGAGCTCTATATTTTAGAAATAAAAGATAAAAAATTACTAAAATAACTAAAAACTAAAAGCAAGCGGAGAGCAGACAGAAAGCGTGCAGCCAGTGCGAGCATCAAAATGACTTTTTCAGACCCAGCAACACCTTTAGATACAACCTGCTTTATCCCAGGGACTTCACACCAATTGGTCAGCCACCTATAAAGCATGTCCCTCCTAGTCAGTTTAACCCCAATTCACACCTGGCAACGACTCTCAAATGAGTCACACCTTACTTTGCTTGATTTAACTTGAATTATTTTTTTTCATTATTTTCATTATTCATTGATAAAGATTTCAGTTTATAATATTTTATCACTTATGTGACGAGTTGCTTGTTCATTTCTGTTTCTGTTGTTTAGCCTGTACAGAACCATGAGAGATCTTTGGACAGACATAAGTAGTGCCAGTTCTAAACAACAGTGATGTGCTGGGGAGTTGCACAGTCTTCTATTAAAAACATGGAAGTGTTCCTGTTGATGACCACTGGACTACAGTTTATGGGATCAGTGCCTTTATGTTGTGTTTTAAACATTTGTTGTTGAAATGTCAGAACATGTCATATGTAGCATGTTTTAATGAACAAAATCAGTTTTGAAAAAGCTTTTTGTTACATGACATTAGACCCTCTGGTTTAAATAAAGTACTTTAGTGATTTAGTGAGTAAAGTCTGGTTTCCTGGAATGTTGCTGGGCAAAATGTGCCAACTGTAAAGGGTCATTTTGATCATTTTTTATATCCATACGTTCTCAGCTGTACAAAACTACAGCTGCAGGAAAAGGTCATTCCAAACTTGTTTAGGATTCATCTACATTTCTGCATCAATTACTCATAAAATGTGCTCTCCTGTGTTGTGCAGGTCATAAAGTAGGTAAAGAAAATACACACGCCAGTACAAACACAGTTTTATTCAATATTTTATTGGTTTTGTTTCCTCTCTTGTCTCATACACCACCACAGAGAAGGTCAAAGTGCTTTCAGGACGACAGACGTGGTCGTTGATCTGTAGGGACACAAAACAATGTAATGACCGTTAAATTACCATCAACTGCAATCAAGGCACAATACACATGTGTTACAAGTCTGCAGAATCCATTACCAGACACCCACCGTAGATTATTGTGGTGACTCAAAGACGTGTCATCTTCTGCCAGATGCTTATGCCCAAATCTGATCTGGTTGCATCTTCCAGTAGGTTAGACTTGTTCATTGATGGGGCTTTCTATAAGACAATTACCCAGAACACACACACCCATATCAATCATTGATGTTTAAATTCATGTTTTAGGAAGAGCAGCTTCATCTCCAGATTGAAAGCATGTTTAAAATAAGATGACGCTGATCATTTTGAGAAGAACTGCCTAAACCACTTTCTCCCAGCGCTCACCTTTCTGACCTGGCGTGGTTTGTACACGGTGCTGAGGAACGGAGATGATCTGAACCTCAGCTAAAAAGCTCTGGATGTGTTCTTGTAGCAGACCTGTGCTGTGGTGGTGAAAACATAATGTGAGATTGATTTCCATCATGTGTTAAGGGGATGTGAAGGTAATAATTATCGAAGGGGGGAAACGGATGAAAAGCAGCTTGAAAAACTTCAGTATTATTCAGTCGACTGACTCGTCAAGCTGATCCACAAAATGTTTCTGATCTCCAAATCACTCCTGTTGTGTTTTCTGGTGTTCATGCTCTCAGATTACTTTGACATTACATGAAAGCAAACAGTGGACGGTTTTGTTCACACACATTTAGTCATTGCTTAGTCTCCAATATGCTCACCCATGATTTGTCTGCTACAAACCCATACAGGTGCCTGTAGAGTAAAGAAAAAAAAAACAGTTTGACATGAGGAATTGTTGTAGCTATCAAAAATGTATGATTTTATTTGGTTAAAAGTTCTTTACACACCAATTACTAACCTAGTGTCTTTAATGTTATTAGCAAAATGCAACGATGATTCATTGCAACATGTGATCTGGCCTATATGCTAACACAGACTCTTAGCTAAATCCATTTAGGTCTATCCTTATGTGTTCTGACTGACCTGGACTTAGTTCCTAAGGATCTCTGAAAACCAGTTGTGCTCCAGGATCATCTCGAGGCTGGGTCGCTTATTCGGATCCTTGGCCAGGCAGCGTCTTATCAGATGACGGCAGGCTGTGCGTGCAGTGATCGGGTCGTTACAATATTGTAATAGAAACTATTTAACATCACTTGAAAAAAAAAAACTAAAAGAGACATGCTTCTTATGTTTCTGCATTTTCTTACCCATAGACACACCAGCTTTGAAGATCAGGTGTCCAGCAGCGATCTCCCTCTCATTCCAGAATGGCAGCTCTCCACACACTAGAACAAACAAAAGGACGCCCAGGCTCCACACCGTTGCAGCGCAACCATGATACTTACCTTCCTCGATCCATTCAGGTGGGGCGTATAGTATGGTGCCTGAATAAAAGTGAGAGAAACGGTTCACACACACGGCTTTCGTATGCGATCGCTGTCATCTGTTTTTTATAACTGCTGACCTCCGAGGTACAATTACCTGCAAAACGTCTGTAGGGTGTCGACTTGAGCAAGTCCCCACAGCCAAAGTCTATGAGCTTGACCTCTAACGTGTCGAAACTGACCAGAAGGTTCTGCTCCTTGATATCCCGATGGAGAACGCCGCGATCACGGCAATGACGGGCGGCGAGAACCACCTGCCACATGATGACCTGAGCCAGACGTTCGGGAAGTGAGCCGTTCCTGCGGTATTCGAAGAGGTCCATGCAGCGGGCGGGTCGCTCCAGGATCAAGACGTAGCACTCGGGCATGTCGAACCATTCCAGGAGCTCCAGGACGTGTTCGCAGTGAGGTGGCTCGGACACCATCAGCATCAACGCCACCTCTACAGGGAGACCGTTCTTCTCACCAGGCTAACATTTGAGCATATATGGTTAGCATGGGGTTGGAATCGATAGTCAATAGGCAGAGTGGCGGTTACATTCGATGCTATTTTGCATTTTAATGCATCATGTCATTTATAAGATAAGGTTTTTTTTATATATGGCTGTTGCATCTTCACAAGTGAAACAAATGTTACTTACAATGGTGATGAATCTGTCACAGCCACTCTTCAGCACAATCTTAATAGCAACCTATTAAAACATGCAAAACAAAACTATTAAAATCAGGAACGAATATTACGGGAACGTACTTTTGGCCAACAGTAACCAAAAGGGCCGTTTGCTTTTTAACTACAAGTTTTCATTGTGGATCTTAAGATCAAAGCAGCTTTGTAATGATCGGCAATTCTCGTGTCACTCTGAGCAGAGCCGAGTAAATATCTCACCTGTTTTCCATCGGCCTTACGAAGTCCTGCAAACACAGAACCGCAGCCTCCTTTACCCAGAAGCTTTCCGACTCCGTACAGGCTATCGAAGCACTCTGTAAAACAGGACGTGTGTTTAATCTGATAGAAACTCCTCAGTAAAAGTAAAAAACTCAATAAAAAACTCACGAGCAGCATGATTTAAGCTCTAGAAAATATTTGTTCTATGAAAGATGTGAGGCTGGACAGACCTTTGGAAGGAGCGCTGCCTCTCTGGACCGAGTGCTTTCCTGTAGTCGTGCTCTTCTCACCAGCTGTTGTTCACACAAATGTCATTTAATCGCTGTTAGTAAATGATCTCTAACACATCAGATGTACAACAAGTGTATAGAGCTTTACAGAGTCATACGTTACAAATGTTTTATCATGAAATCATACCAGTTCACAATATCATTGAATGGTTCAGTAAAGCTGTGGCTGACCTGTGTGAATGGAGTCGCTGCAGGAAGTGCTGGTGCTCAGTTCCTCCGGGCTCTCTTCGATGTGTGAGGTCCCTCCAACTGTACCTTTAACACTCTCGACTTAACAGACGTGTTTTGTGTTAGTATCAGCGTTTTACATCAACTTTCAAACAATCACAGAGTGAATCTTTCCTAGAAAATTGTTCTAAATCTTACCTGAACTGGATTCTTTTCTAAATCACTGCACTCATTCACTCAGAACCTTTCACCTAGTAAATTAAGCTCTGAATAAAAAAATAGTTTTCTAGTCGACTTGCTGTAGTGTGTACTTACCACTGCTCGCTAGAGAAGCATCAGAGAGGGAGTCCAACACAGCAGCCGATTCCAGCACAATTTCACCAAGACTCAGCTCAGCTGTACAGAGGCAAGGTCAGAAGTGGATGGTCAAGGGTACGAGGTTTGGGACGGAGCAGTTATCAATCAGAAAGAGTAGGAAAGTTGAAATGGAATGTGTCTGCATCCATTCAAATGTTGATTTTGGCCATTTTAAACTGGTTTGCTTTATACTTGATGGAATCGAGTGTTCTTGTTAGACTTGAGTTTCAAACCCACCTGAGGTTCCAGAAGTGGATGGTGGACGTAGCGAGTCTCTCTCTGTGTGTTGGGATCCTCGTGATTCAGAGGAGCTACTGGATCCTTCCTGTTTTGGGCTCAAATCCACCACCTCATTTGATTGGGAAGTGATGGATTCGTCTGTTCTGTCACCATCGGTGTTAGCAACCATGTTCTGAATGGTTCTGATCCAAGCCTCTCTTCTCTCCTCTGAATCGGCCTGCAATACCCAGATCCTACACACACACACACACACGCACACACACACACACACACCCTGAACATGGCACGAATCTACAGCACAACAAAGTGCTTATTCCACTCCGGTTTTCATGTCATTTCTATTAGAAAGAGAGTAAAATGTTCCTTTTTTAATTCTTCATCTTTGTATAGCAGAACTGTTGCACATCCACGCCCTTCAGAGTGTCATAAATAAAGAAATCAAATGAATTTTCATGCCTGATGATACACTGGACTTACTTTGTAGGTGAAACCACCTGGAAGCAGCAACGGCGTCCGATGCTCTTGTAGTGTTTGGCCGTGCACAGGCGTAAATCAGCTATGACCACCATGATATTCTGCTGGGGGCACAAAAGGTTTCTCAAACATTTCTTTACCTCTAATGTTCCAGCAAAAACAACTCAAACTTTAGCAAACAAGTCCTTAAAAGTGATTGTTCAGGAACAGTTGCTCCTTTTTATGTTGATTTTGCAGTAGGCCACTATTGCTACTGATTTTACTTTAGACAAAGGACACGTGACTAACCCCGGATTTCTTCTTGTACATAAGGTGGTTGTTCTGAATCAGGAACCAGCGCCTGAAGGAAAGAAACAGAAACAAAAGGAATCATAGAAATAAAACAACTGCATAGCACTGAAATTCTGCAGGGTTTCACTTGTAAATGAACTTTATATTAAATCATGTTGAATCGTCGTGTATTCTGATTTAACATGCCGTTGATCAGTCAGAGTCAGTAAAATGTACAATATTTAGGAAACGATTGCTATGATGATTAGAGGGGTTTAATTTGCCATTCATTTCTACCTAAATTATTGCTCATCGTGTGTTCTAGCTCTCTACAGACCTGTTCCATATTTTAAAGACATTACTGGCCCTCTTGAACAAGTATCCCTCCATAACTGTCTGGTTCTCTGCGTCCACACTGCCCTCCGGTTCGGTCTCGCCACCACAGACGTCCTGAAAAGACGTCTGAGAACGAACTCGACCGAACGGCCAGCACAGACTACGCCAAAAGCGTCGCATTAGAGAAGGATGGTCGGTAGCACGTCTCTCCTGTTCAGCAGCCATCATGAGAAATGATGTACAAACACTGAAGGTTCAACTAAACTGAGCTCTCATAGAACACTCAGTGTCATCACAATGATGTCACAAAGGCAGAAGGTTTCAGTGCTGCAGCGCTGCAGGTGATGGTGTACATTTAAATTTCACCATTTGTTTATTTTTCATTATTTTACTCAAATGATTTTAACACCCCCCCCCCCCCCCCCCACACCTAATTTATGAAAAATGTCTTTCTTTGATTTTACTGTGTTAATTATTTCTTTTATTTGTGCTTTTAGTGATAATTACTGTAACCTTACACAACATGTGTATCAAATACATTTACATAAATCATTTTTAGTCAAAGAATAAATAATGAATGGTAGAAAACAGCTGCTGAAGAAACACTTTTTAACTTTTTTAAATGCCCCAATCAATGTTATGAAAGTGGTAGAGAGGAGATGGATATACTGCATATAAGGTTAGGGTATTCAACACCAGCTCAGACTGAAGAAGTCATTCGGATTGAGTGACGAAACGTATCTCTACAACAAACTTGTGTCCAGATGAACTGATTCAACTTTGTGGATAATTCAAACAGGGACTTGAACCCTGGACCCTCAGATTAAAAGTCTGATGCTCTACCGACTGAGCTATCTGGGCTCTGCAACCAACTTAAATCCTCACAAGCATGTGACTTAAATTACAAACTTTAACATACGTTGTCGTGTAGAATTAATATAAAACGTTTTATTTCTGTTTTGGCTCTCTTGAAGGTGATTATATAAAGTTTTAGGTGAAGTATGTTGCTGCTTACACACACAAAGAAAAACATCTCTGGAGGAAAATTTAGCAGGTAGATTACAAACAGATTCCTTTCTTTCACCTTTTTCCTGTATCAATTGCACGATTGTTTTCCAGTCCTTAAATGTTATGTGCATTTATTTGTGGCAAAATAAAAAAGTCCATAAAAATCTAATTGAGTTAGCAAAGAACCTTGAATTATACTAAATAGTTCTTCAAGTAGAAACAGTTCTAGCAAGAACACAAAAAACCTAAAGAAACACTTCTTAAGACTTCTTAGTCTTAGTTTTTTATTATTTCAAATGCCATTCATTATTTCAAATGCCATTCATAATTTATAATCAATCACTGATTTGTGAGATATCAGCAGTAGTAGATCATGTTTAACTGGTTTAATATTGTTTAAGCGCTGATTATCGGCTGTTTTTCGTGAGTATGTTGGGCGGTTTTCCATGCATTTTGGCGGAGTTTTAAATGCGCAATCTGGCAACCCTGACTGAAGCGTTCATTCATATTTTGGAGCGATGTATGTTTGTATGCTAGAATATAAATAACATCTTTTACAAACTGCTGTCTATTTACATTGACATTTTCCCTTCTGTCTAAACCTTAAAATTGGATTTGTAAAAGTAAGCGATACTGTGGATAATATATTTAATGAGCTGAACTAACCGAGAGAAGCGCTAACGGTGGTGGAAGAGTCTAAAAGGGTTTGGAACAAAGTCGTATCATCATAGCAGTACAACACAGTTTTGTCCGTAGTATCCGAAAATATTGTTAGGATAAATCTTTTGTTCAAAAGGTCCTGAAGAAAGCAGTCGAAGGAAGTCCAGAAAGTACTCTTTAAAACACTTTATTAAGTGTAAAAATAATCTGTGAATATATATCAGAGCTAAGCCGGCCGGCGCTCCTTTTCTCCTGCAGTCTAGACACACCACGTAAGAAAGAGGCCGATCTGAGCCCGCCATCCCTTTTTTAAAACTAGTCTAGGCTCCTCCTACGCCGCTGCTGTTGGAGCCAATGAAATGTGCTAAAAAGCCCCGGGCTCCGCCTCCCCCCTTCGGTATGAGTCAGGGGGGGGGGATCCGGGTCACGGCGTCATTTTGAACAATAGACCATGTGGTCTGGATGTAATTTATGTTTAATAATGATATGTTAAAAACCTAACAATCCCCCCTTGGAAGCATCTTAATGCTTTCACAATAACTTTTAACTATAGGTTAGGTGTTTCTAGATCCCAGGAGATAAGGATAGCTGTCAGCAACCCCCCAATTTAACCCCTTCTGACTACATGGCCACTGGGCTGAATTTTATACAATAAAACGTTTCTAAAAATAAAAAGGCTACCAATTAAACTAAAGGAACCGTACCTATCGCAACAGCTCCTAACCCTGAAACAAACAAACAAAAAATAATAAAAACAGGAAATCAAAAATAAAGTAATTTAAAAAATAGGAAATCAAAAAGAGAAGAAAAATAAAATAAACACAATGGGTGCGTAGCTTCCACAGGAAGTCCGTTCAGGTTGTCCTCCACCAGACGGAGCTGCAGATATTCAGAAGGGGCCCATAGCTCCTGTGTCTCTGCATGACTCCTAATGTCTTATGGATTCTCCCCTGTCGGTCTTACCTGTTTCCACAGCAGCACAAACATTTCCTAAAAGTACCAAACATATATACATTGTAAACAATCCTGAACTAACCCCTTGCGTCTTGTAGCTAAACTATGTGTGTTGCACTTAACTAGTGTTTTCAAAGATGGTCTATGTGTCTGCGAACTATATGTTTATGTTTTTGTCTCCTAGTCTAACTAAATTCTCCCCCCTCGTCTTGTTCCGCTCCGTTGATTCCGCTGGACTCTTCTTCCACATAGTCGGTTTTGTCGGGCTTTTCTGCTGTGGGTTGTTCCCTGTAGGCAGGTCCAGTTAGTGCCACTTCTGTCCCTTGGAGTGGGTCTTCCAGTCCCCTCAGTGTCTGCCTCTGCCAGTCCTTCCAAGTCTCCTTCCTTCATCACGGTGTGTGATTAGTAGTGCTGGTCCTCTCTCCTCATCTTGTCTGGTCGGTTTTACCTTTAATTAAGCAGAGTTAGTAGCACTTATGCCGCTCGAAGTGGGTCTTCCGGCCCACCTTCAAGGGTATCCTCCTCATCATCATCTACCTGATATCTCGACAAATCATCCAACACCATCTGGATAACTGGTGGATCCTGCCCCCCTCTGCTTCCTCTACTCACTATATCTATTACAAATCTTCCCATTAACACCCTGATACACGGGACACAACAACCACATACCACTAAAATTGCCGTTCCCACGCATGCTGACATCACCAAACTTGCAATAACTTCCTTCCATGGCCCAAACATCCCTTCTAGCCACTTAACCCATTCATACACACATACAATCATACAACAGACAAACATATAAGCTACTTACCCAGCCCTCACCGCAGCCACCCCACTCCCAACAACGGGATACACGGCCACGGTGAGCTTAGACACCACTGCCGCAAGGCTTTCTGGGTAAAGCCCGTGCCAGACCCAGTGGCGACGCTACACTGCCCCCTCCCTAATGGTCAACCGTCCCGGTGACCCACTCACCAGCGTCCACTGGGTGGCTCCATGTCCGGACCGCACCCCATTACACTGCCGAGTCGCTCTTCCACCCACTGCTGGACCGGGCACCCTGCCCCTACAGCCACCTGGGCTAGCGCACTCGCACAGACCGGGCATATTGGCTCACCAAACCATCAGAGCCACCCAAACACCACGATCCCACTTCTGACACCAATGTGGCGCCGGCGAGTAAGGAAGGTTAGCGTCAGGGCCGCAAGTGAGCTGCCTTTGGCAGTTCATTCAGTGTTTTAGGGACAGACACCCATTCATACACACATCCCTTCTGAAAAATGTCCCCTGTTTATCGGTTCTGGTTTGTTGCTCCTGAAACAGGTGTAATTGTCTTTATAAGCTTTGATGTTGGTTGGAGTTGGTTCCTGAGTTAGTGGGTGAGACATGGATAAATTCCCTATGTGTTAAATTAGACATTTTAGACCGCTTTAAACAACCTTTCGAGCAAAATCTGTAACACGTATTAAGACAAAGATAAACTGGTTTTAACGAGACACACCCTAGAACAGAAAATTCCTGCCTAGTCGAAGAATACGAGTATTCTTTTAACATTCACTGGCACAACTCACTCGGTTGTCCAAACACAACTCAGACAAAAGAACGTAAACCTCAGTACAACAGTGTCTACTGGAAACAAACAATTACTTCACCGCGACCGACAATGGCCCTATGGAAACAAACATATACTTCAGGGCAATCGACAGTGATCCCCTGGAAACAAACATTCACTTCACCGCGACCGACAATGGCCCTATGGAAACAAACATATACTTCAGGGCAATCGACAGTGATCCCCTGGAAACAAACAATTACTTCACTGCGACCGACAATGGCCCTATGGAAACAAACAATCACTTCACCGCGACCGACAATGGCCCTATGGAAACAAACATATACTTCAGGGCAATCGACAGTGATCCCCTGGAAACAAACAATCACTTCACCGCGACCGACAATGGCCCTATGGAAACAAACATATACTTCAGGGCAATCGACAGTGATCCCCTGGAAACAAACAATTACATCACAGCGACCGACAATGGCCCTATGGAAACAAACATATAGTTCATTACTTGTCTCTCATACTGCATTAACCCTTCCTGCTATATAAAATTCCACTTCAAACAGTTCAAACTGATCAGAGCAGAAGGTGCATACACATTACATCTAACATTTTCTACACTTATTCTACTTCATCATCGTCGCATGCTAGAGAGCCTTCAAATTTTCTAAATCACATTCCAATACAAATCCCCAATCCACTATTTATTATTTACTCTGTCATACTTAAAATAACAACAGCTCTGCTATATCAACTTCCATCAGTCCTACAAACCCCTGACTTATATTATTTATTCATTCAGATTTTTACCCCAACTTTTGGTCACTGGTACTAACACACCTCCTGCTTCTAACAATACAGACTCCATTTCCCACAATCCAACAGACTCTCACATGACCATCTCCTGCTCCTAGTCAGCCAATCCCTCATGCTCATCATCACCAGCGCTTTGATCCACTTTGGCTTTCTTGAATCACATTAAACTCTACTTAAACAGTTCCATTTAGTTAACTCACTGCAAAGTACTACCAACCTTACTGTAAAATACATCCAAAACCTCTATAAGATGTTACCGAACCCCTCACTTTTTATTATGGAACTCAGATCTTCAGGTGGATGTCTATTAAAACACACTACTGTCCCACACGGTCTTGAGATTTCACTGCATAACGTCTCCATCCAGTCTCACATCAGCTTTCCCTTCCTCTTGTCTGATGAGGTCATTACTTTGGCATTCTGTACCTCAGCACCCCATATGCCTCTTGAACACTGCTTTACTCAAACATCAGAATGCAACAACAGCCATGACACACATCTGCAAGATCTGGTATTCATAATTTTTACATCATCTTTGGTACTGCATAAGTGTCCACCATCCTCAGCCAGTACACAGTAGATTAAATATCAGACTTCTCTTTACTCATGCAGGGCCTGCAGTTTATGGCCTCAACCCCCCGCTGGGTTGCTGTGTGTCTGTGAAACCTATGACCTGGGTCTCCAGTCACCCCCCTTCATGTACTTCTCTCCTAACAAGTTATTTTCTTCTCACTATTCCCTCAATCTTTAAATTGCACTCGTCTGCCACTCATCTATGATCATGCATAGTATTGCCACAAGGTTTACTGCACCACATTGAACCAATCTAACTTCTTCAATAAACTATATAGTATAAAATGAGTGAGTTGACCTGATCAATTAGCTAGAAAAGATTCATCGGATACAACACAAGCATCAAATATTACCAACTGCCAATTAACAATTTCCAAAAAATATTACCAATTAAATTGAATCTTACCGGAGTCCGTGTAAGCAATTATATTTAATCTCCTGAGACCCGAGCTTTGATTTTTTCAATGCATTTTTCCTATTCCTTATGTTTTTAACCTTATTAGTTGGGTGACACGGTGGCTCAGTGGGTAGTACCGTCGCACACTGTCACAGCAAGAAGGTCCCCCCTCCGCGGAGCCCGCATGTTGTCGCGTGGGCCTCCCCCGGGTGCTCCGGTTTCCTCCCACAGTCCAAAGACATGCCAGCGAGGCGAACCAGAGACACCGAACCGTCCATGTCTGTGCCCGATACAACCTGAATCCCGTGCAATGAGCAACCACCGCTCCTGTCATAAATGCAACCAAAGTGCAAAACATAACGTCAAAATCTTAATAAAGAAGCAAACAAACTTTATTAGTGTTCTAGTACTTTTGCTACCACTAGCTGGCAGACAAAAGTGTCCACTAATGGGGACAATCGATCGAAGTTTAGCAGGTCAAGGAATAAGGCATAACAAAACCAAAATTTAATGTCCTCATATGTGAGGTAAGACTGAAGATTACCTTCACCAGGCGTCCCTAAATCTGCATGCATATACGTACCTGAATCTGCATGCATATCCGTAGGTCTGCCAGTCCAGCTGCCCCAGCACAATGTATCACAGGATTTAATACACAAAGCGGCATTTTAAACATAAATTCTTATTCCTGCCATAATACTCCCCCCTTTTTTCAAATTTTACAATCAAATCTTGAAAATAAAATATTAAATAAACCTACTAAATGTGTTTATCCTGTTGGAAAGCACAGAATTTTAAAGTTAGTTCAATCAAAGTCTGGTGTTAGCTGGACCTGTAAACAAAAGTACACTGCAGTGTTTATACAATCATTAACTTGATACGTGAGATGTGTTCCTTTCAGTTATAGAACATAATTTGGCACTAACCGAGTTAGATAAGTATAACCCTCAAGATCACTTAGTATAACTACGGATATTTCTGTAGCAGACAAAGACAAAGAAAATTCTGCACAAATCCAGAAGGGATCAGAGTCCCTGTCCTGTACAGAAATAGTGGTACCTTCAGGCATTATTTCCAATTTAATTCAAGAGGCAAACAAATGATCACACCTCATAAGATTTATAGGGCTATGAAATCTCACTCTTCACAACTACACAATATTTTAGAAATAGTAACATATTAGCTTTTACCTTTTACTTGTATTCAGCATTTGTACACAGTGAAAAACACGACATCACTCTCAAATAAACATAAGCTTTGACAATATATAATCTAATATATCAACACATGTCTTAATCAGAAATGGAAAGAGTACAAAAAATTGTATTCAAGTAAAAGTACTATTACCTTAATGAATCTTTACTCAATTACGAGTAAAGTTACTACTTTGAAAATCCACTCAAGCAAAAAGTAGAAAGTTACTCATTTAAAATGTACTCACCGAGTAAACAGCAGGGGGTCTCCTCTGTGTAATGTAAACAGGAGTGGATACAAACCTCAACAGTAGTTTTTAATTCAAATGTAATAGAAGAAACGTTGTCCTTAACTCAAAAGCAATAAAAGAAACATGTTGATGCAACACTTAAAACAGTTAGGGATGTGTAATGTGTCATTTCAAATGACATAAAACTTTTTCAACTTGTATAATCACTAGCGATGTGTCGCAAAATGATTCGAATCTATGAACCGGCTCTTCTAACCGAAACAAAGGAATCGACTCTTCCGGGAGTCGCCATGTAAACACGCGGCTCTTCAAAAGGAACCGAGACAAAAGACTCGACTCCCTGTCGCAACTCACTGAATTCGCGATTTCTTTTAGCGTTTTTTTATTTTTATTTTGCTCGGTAACAGATGCTATTCAAAATGTAACAATTACTAATACAAAACATACTTAAGCAAAAGCAAAATTACAGTCTGTGAAATGTGCTTTAAAAACTACTGTGTTACAGTAACCAGTGTGATCAGAGCGGTAACACTAAGCACTGGATTCGTGTATGTATGTGTATTGATCGAATTTGTTTAAAATCATATCCCCGCTATTGAAACATTCCCCACTTGCGACATATTGATGTCGAATTATTGCCCAGCATTACCCCACACATTAAAACAAAAAACAATATAACAATCTCTCAACAATACATGCAAAGCTCCTAACACGATTAACAAGCGTTGGGTTAGTCAAAAAATTTTTTAATCTTATTCACTATAACAACTCTGATTAAGGAGATTTTCCTTAACTATTTGTGTGAAAATGTCCTATGTCACACATGGATGAATTCCACTCTTTCCTGGTTTAAGAACCTTAAAGTTCAAGAGCGCTATCTACCTTAAAACACACTTAATAAGGTACCATAAATACTTCATCTTAACTCAGTTATCTTAAGATTATAAAAATAAAGTTGATTATAAAATTAACTGCAGCACTTACCCAATCCAGGCGTACAAAGACAAAGATAGCCGATGGACAAGATACGGCAAGCTGCTCACATGGAGCCAAAAAGGCGGATACACAGAAAAATACGCTCAGCTCTCCCAGAAAACCACGCTCAGCCCTCCCAGAGCCAAAATGGTGGACAGACAGAAAACCACGCTCAGCTCTCCCAGAGCCAAAATGGTGGACAGACAGAAAACCACGCTCAGCTCTCTGGTCCAAAATGGCCGCCGAACAAAAGAAACCACGCTGCGCAACCCAGAGCCAAAATGGCGGACAGACAAAGCCACGCTGCGTTCTCCAAGAAACAAAATGGCGGATAGACAGAAAGCCACGCTGCGTTCTCAAGAAACAAAATGGCGGACAGACGGGAGACCACGTTGCATTCCCAAGACAAAATGGCGCCTGACAACAAAAGAAACCACGTTGCACATCCAGCACACGGTTTCACAGACAAACATACACAGAGACTTACTGACGAACAAAACTCCTGATGTACAGTTTTTCGAACCTGATTTAGAATTTAAAGTAGTCTAATTAACCGAACTCCGTTCCCGAAACAGTCAAGTCCGAATTTAGAATAATCTTAATGATCAAATCTAGTTTCCAGCACCAAAAGATTCTTTCAAGATTAAACGGCTCTCCGTTACCGTAACAGACAAGCCCGTATATAGGACAATCTTATAGATCGAATCCCGTTTCCAGCACCGGCAGATTCTTTCAAGATTTCCCACACGAATTTACGAATTCCGCTCCCATAACCGACAAATTCGTTATAATTTAGAACTATCAAATTAATTAAACCCCGCTCCCATAACAGTCAGGCTAATTAAAATGTAGAACAATTCGAATTAGACGAGTCTCGCTCCCATAGCCGACAGACTCCCCTTTCCCTCCAATAGTGTTCCATACACAATGGCGCCCTTAACATTTATTTTAACCGGTTTGGTTCAAATTCAGATATCAGGAAACACACATTTTTTAGCTCCAACATATATTCACAGTTTTAAACTATCTAATGATACTTTAGTAATTTAATCAGACACTTACGGAATCTGTGATTCACTTTCACACTCAGTACACTAAATAATAAATGCATCTAATATATATACAGAGAACGTCTGTTTACTTTAAGCAGGCGCGCGCCCTGTACTGAGTACAAAAGATTTTTTCAGAATTCCTGGTCTTACCTCAGTCAGCTGAATTAATTCTGATGCAATCCTCAGACCTCTTGAACCATCCTCTGGCTACCATTTGTTAGGATAAATCTTTTGTTCAAAAGGTCCTGAAGAAAGCAGTCGAAGGAAGTCCAGAAAGTACTCTTTAAAACACTTTATTAAGTGTAAAAATAATCTGTGAATATATATCAGAGCTAAGCCGGCCGGCGCTCCTTTTCTCCTGCAGTCTAGACACACCACGTAAGAAAGAGGCCGATCTGAGCCCGCCATCCCTTTTTTAAAACTAGTCTAGGCTCCTCCTACGCCGCTGCTGTTGGAGCCAATGAAATGTGCTAAAAAGCCCCGGGCTCCGCCTCCCCCCTTCGGTATGAGTCAGGGGGGGGGGATCCGGGTCACGGCGTCATTTTGAACAATAGACCATGTGGTCTGGATGTAATTTATGTTTAATAATGATATGTTAAAAACCTAACAATATCCAGAAGCTAATATACAAAAAAACGTTTATTTTAATAAACTTACCTTGTTGAAAAAAGTATGACCACAATTTCTAAACAAACACAGTATCCGCTGCTGCAGTCTCTACACAAACTTTTCTGCACTGAAATCGCAAGGACACATTTTATGGATATTACGGTAATGCACTGAAAACTCGTCCTACAGTCATGCAAGCACATACAACAGTGTGAGTTTACACTAATCAACCATAACATTAAAACCACCTCCTTGTTTCTACACTCACTGTCCATTTTATCAGCTCCACTTACCATATAGAAGCACTTTGTAGTTCTACAATTACTGACTCTAGACTGCTCACTCTGTTCTTCAATGGTCAGGACCCCCACAGGACCACCACAGAGCAGGTATTATTTAGTAAGTGGATGATTCTCAGCACTGAGAATCAGGGCAGTGGTTCATTATTCCTGGTTCAATCGATTAAGACTCCCATGAAGTCACCCAAATGTCAAAGCATCCCCACACAATCACACTTGATAGATGGCGGCGCCCATGTCGGCAGCGGCTGCATCGGCTCACGATAAAAACACCGGTAAAAACACCGTTAGGGAATCTGGCATTGTCCGAAATCGCGCAGAAAGACTGATCTATGATCGTAACAGCTTGTTGTTACTGCATAAAACGATACAAACGAGTCCTGTTGATTCAAATACTTTGGATACGTTAAAAGAGCTCGGCTTGCTACGCTCACCTGGAGAGGCCTGTACAACACCGACAACTCCTACCAACGCTGCCCGTTTTCGGAGGAGACGCAGACGGTGTACGCGGAGGCGCAAGCGGGGTACCCGCGGAGGAGCTAGCGCTAGGCTAAGAGCTAACCCATGGAGAACACCGATGCCGTCTATATTGCTGGCCAACGTCCGCTCCTTGGAGAATAAACTGGACTACCTCAGACTGGATTTAACAAGAAAACGGGAGGTGAGGGACTGTTGTGCTTTAATCTTTACCGAGACCTGGCTTAACGACGCGGTTACGGATGACGCGATTAGCATGGAGGGGCTAACCATCTTCCGAGCAGACAGATCTGGAGCTCTGAGTGGTAAAACCCGTGGCGGTGGAGTGTGCATTTATATAAATAAAAGATGGTGCAGAAACGCTGACAGGATCTATTCTTATTGCTCTCCGGACATTGAACTTTTGTCAGTTAAATGCCGTCCCTTTTATCTCCCAAGGGAATTTTCCACCATAGTCATCAGCGCTGTTTACATACCCCCCGACGCAGACGTAAAGGCAGCCCTAAACACCCTCTATGTTTTAATGAATGACTGGCAAACCACCTATCCTGAGGCAGTATTTATTGTTGCTGGAGATTTTAACCAAGCAAACATGCGGAAAGTTCTCCCTCACTTTTACCAACATGTGGACTTTGGGACAAGAGGTGACAATCTATTGGACCATGTGTACACTAACATCAAGGGAGCATTCAAAGCATCCCCCCGCCCCCACCTTGGCTCTTCTGATCATAACTGTGATGTTAACACCCGCATACAGACCCATGCTCACCAGAACTAAACCTTCCACAAGACAGGTGAGGATCTGGCCTGAGGGAGCCACAACAGCTTTGCAGGACTGCTTTGACTGCACTGACTGGTCTGTTTTTAAAGATGCTGCCACCAAGGACCAAATCACAGATGTCAGTGAGTATGCTGAAGTAGTCTCAGATTACATACAAAAATGCATGGACGACGTCAGTGTCACAAAAAACATCACTGTCCGGGCAAACGAAAAACCATGGATGACTACTGAGGTTCGGGCTTTGCTGAAAGAAAGAAACTCAGCTTTTAAATCTGGCAACACTACTGCCCTCAGGTCTACCAGGGCCAATCTGAACAAGGCTATCAGAACGGCAAAAAGAGCCCATGGGCAAAGAATTCAAGGACACTTTCAGGACCACAGAGACACAAAGAGCTTGTGGCGGGGAATCCAGTCTGTCACAGACTACAAGTCTACTCCTCAAACCTGGGATGACAGCACTGACTTTCTAAACAACCTCAATAACTTTTTCAGTAGGTTCGAAGCTCTTAACAATACACCTGCAGTAAAAGTCACACCGCATCCTGATGACCCAGTGTTAATTCTGGACCCATCGGACGTCCGTCGAACACTAAGGAATATAAATCCTCAAAAAGCTGCAGGTCCTGACAAGATACCTGGTGGTATGCTCAAGAGATGTGCGGATCAACTGACTCTTGTCCTAACAGACATATTTAACATCTCCCTGAGTCAAGCTGTTGTTCCATCATGTTTCAAAACCTCAGCTATTATCCCAGTTCCAAAAAAATCCACAGTAACTAGTCTAAATGACTTTCGACCAGTAGCACTCACCCCCATAATAATGAAGTGTTTTGAAAGACTAGTCAAGAACCATATAACATCTGTCCTACCTCCATCACTTGATCCTTTTCAGTTTGCCTACCGCCCTTGCCGGTCTACTGATGACGCAATTTCAACTGCTCTTCATCTAAGCCTGGAGCACCTGGAGAAAAGGAACTCACATGTACGGATGCTGTTTGTCGACTTCAGTTCGGCTTTTAACACAATAATCCCCCAGCATCTGGCCAGCAAACTGGTCACACTGGGACTAAACACCACACTGTGCAATTGGATTCTGGATTTTCTCACAGACAGACATCAGTTTGTGCATGTAGGCAACAACACATCAACCACGGTCTCACTGTCTACTGGATCTCCACAAGGATGTGTGCTGAGCCCTCTACTGTTTACTCTGATGACCCATGACTGTCGTGCTAAGTCCAACACAAATCACATAATAAAGTATGCAGATGACACAACAGTTGTGGGACTCATTCTGGACAACAACGAGACTGCATACAGAAAGGAGGTGAGACTCTTTGTGGAATGGTGCAGCAATAACAACCTGGTCCTGAATGTTGATAAAACCAAAGAGATGGTGATTGACTTCAGGAAAAAACAGCCCATTCACACCCCGACCTACATCAATGGCACGCCGGTTGAAATTGTCCAGAACACGAAGTTCTTAGGGGTTCACGTTACGGACAACCTGACCTGGTCCTTGCACACCTCCTCTCTGGTCAAAAAGGCTCACCAGCGATTGCATTTCTTACGCCGATTGAGGAGG
Organism: Trichomycterus rosablanca; assembly: GCF_030014385.1. Classification (NCBI taxonomy): domain Eukaryota; kingdom Metazoa; phylum Chordata; class Actinopteri; order Siluriformes; family Trichomycteridae; genus Trichomycterus; species Trichomycterus rosablanca. The sequence continues at coordinate 9,221,010 of NC_085997.1, read as the reverse complement.
GCCCATCTCAGTCCACCCATCCTCACTACTTTCTACAGAGGCACAATAGAGAGTGTTTTAACCAGCAGCATCTCTCTCTGGTATGAGAGTTGTAACATCTCAGAAAAAAAGGCCCTCAGGAGAGTGGTTAGGACAGCAGAAAAGACCATAGGGGCCAGACTTCCACCTATTGAGGATCTGGCTCAAAAGCACCTCTTGTCAAAAGCCAGGAGCATCATTAGTGACTCCACTCACCCCTGTCACAGACTGTTCACCCTTCTGCCCTCGGGTAAAAGGTACAGTAGTCTACGCTGCAACACGGACCGGTTCAGAAGAAGTTTCTACCCAACTGCCATCAGACTTCTGAACAGAACAAATTAACCCAAATCTGATAAATATTTTCATCTATGGGTATAACATGTGCAATATCCTTAAATCTTAACAAGCAGTAACAAAATGTGCAATAACAAAATGTGCAATAATTATCATTATGTATAACCACTGTGAATTTTTATGCATGTGCAATACTTTAACTACAATGTGCAATTTTCATAATGTCAGTATTATTATTAGTAGTATTATTTAACTTTACTATTCTATTACTATTCTATATATATTTCTTATTTTTTAAACCTGTGGTGTTTTTAACGTGAACCAATGCACGTAATCTCGTTTTTTCTGTACACTTCGGTGTACAGTAAAATGACAATAAAGTAAATCTTGAATCTTGAATCTCTTGAACAATCACACTTCCACCACCTGGTGGTATGATGGATGTTCTTATTGTTTCTTATTATGGAATACATTAATTCATTCACTGCCTGTTTTATCCTGGTAATGATCACTGTGAGTCTTTTTTTTATAAAAAAAAAACTTCAAAAAGTAAATAAAAAAGATAACAATAATATCATTTCAGTTATATAAATAGCAGCGATCAAACTAAGAAATAAAACTCTGGTGCATTTTAATATTGTAGCATTATAAGTTCATGCGTTTCTGTCAAAACAAAACAAAAAAGTTATGTAAATAAAACTGTTTAAGAGTAAACAGGGCGTTAATGACATTGTAACACTGACAGACTGGCCTAAAGATTAATGCTGCAACGAATTTCACCATAATTTTATCATTTCAGATTCCGAGTTGCTGCCAAATGATCATAATGTTTCTGCACTGGAGAATGCGGGCATCGATCCCACTACCTCTCGCATGCTAAGCGAGCGCTCTACAATTTGAGTTAATTCCCCTTACGAAGACCCCACCTTTACTAATGTACTAACAGAGCGTTGATGCTGCATTATAAAGTCAGGGTGCAAGTGTTTAAGCTCAGACTCAGCTTTATAGTCATTCTATTACATAATACAATATTAACTGTATTTATATTATTCAATCTTGTGGACGATTGAATAGCCTACAACAAGCACAAACCGGGTTTGAGTTCGTAACAAATAATCCAGTCAGTTAAAAAGCCAACAAGAAGGCTGTACCTAATACACTCATATACCAGAGAAAACACACCCTAACATGCTAGTGCCGTTACAGTGCTAAGAATGGTCCACCCAAAAAACATTATTTGGTCAGTTGGAGATCTCATATGGGGCTCCCTTTCTATTGATATATGGTTTACAGCCTAGTGACAAAGTGTACAGTGCAGCAAATGGGTTACAGATTAAGGAGTTTGTACAAATCTTAGTCCGTGTGGGGTGAGAGTGGTATTAATCATATCCTGGCTAGACAGGATGGCCGAGCGGTCTAAGGCGCTGCGTTCAGGTCGCAGTCTCCCCTGGAGCCGTAGGTTTGAATCCCACTTCTGACAGCACATACTTGATATAAATTTATGTCATTAACCCACTACCATACATAATAATGTGAAAAGATATAACAGTTCGTACAAATCTTAGTCCTAGTTAGTCTTAGTTTTCTATTACAAAAACTATCCTTTACTCTTTGTAAATTTTAATGGATTAACAGAGCGTTGATGCTGCATTAAGTAGGAGTGCAACGTGTTTAATCTCACATACTCTTTTCTATATTATGTGGTGCTTTTATATCATCACAGACTCAGTTTATTTAAAATGTTCATCCCAGCTTTTAGGACGAACTGAAAAAAATAATAACTGTCTTTGTACCACTGACAGACTGACTTAAGGGTTGATGCTGCATTTAAAGGGGATGTCGTGAGTTTCAGCTGTTTATCTTTTACAAAGCAGTTCACCAGATGAAAAACCAACAAAATGTCACGTACCGCTGCTTTAACCAAAAACATTTCAAAATTGAAAAATTACAAGTTATTGCGTTTGTCAATTTAAAAATCAAAAATTATTTTTAAAAAATCTTTTAAAAAATTAAAAAATGATTTGAGTGAAAATAGAGCATAAATGTTATTGTTACATTGTAAATTTTGATGCTGCGTTTCAGTGAGCATTGACGCAACAAGTTTCATATTACGTGATGCCTTAAATGATCATAATGTTTCTGCACAGGAGAATGTGGGCATCGATACCGCTACCTCTCACATTCTAAGCGAGCGCTCAGCCATTTGAGCTCATTCCCCCTACTATGAACCTCCTTTACCCTTTGCAAATTGTAATGTACTGACAGAGCAGAGTGTTAATGCTGCATAACTGTCTTTGTACCACTGACAGACGGACTTAAGGGTTGATGCCAAAATAGTGCAGTTCAAAAAGTCTCAGTCAGCCGACAGTGCCAACATGCAGCCATATTCGGGGATGAGATCTTTTATGAAGTGCATTCTTTTTGATTTTGTTGGACTTGTAGGAGATAGTTCTGTTCTTGTTGCAGTGCTGCTGGAGGGTTTTCTTTTTAATGGTGGTGGTGGGGTGTTTGTGATTATATGTAACTGTAATACCTTATGTGCATTTGCATCTTTGTTCCCATTTTGAAGGTATAAAGCATGAGCTGTCAGAAGAGGAATTCGAACCCACGGCTCCAGGGGAGACTGCGAGCTGAACGACTGCTTGGCCATCCTGACTTGCTTGCACATTACCAATGCCAATTTTGCTCAACACCCCCACATGTCCTGAGATTTGAACTGCAAGCTGCTTGAGCTACAGCAACAAGGCGCCGAGGAACTAATACACAGAGTTTTGCTCGAGTCCAATCATAAAGGCCAATTCCCATAGCAGAAGTCGAAAACCTGGGTAAAAATCAGGAATCCTGACCGCTAGACCATATGGGAAACTGCAAGGCTCAGCACCGGCTGACGCCAGAATCAGCCACTTCATTCTGCTCTGCCAAGTCTTTGTCACCTTGACAAGACCTGCATTGTTGGATCTGGGGTACAGAGAACCATACACAAGGAGTTAGAGAGACAAAAAAAGAGTGAGAATAGGAACCTTCGAAGCACGGCATACAAAAAGACAGTGCCGTGACCCAGATTCGAACCGGGGTTGCTGCAGCCACAACGCAGAGGACTAACCACTATACGATCACGGCTTCCCAGCAGTCTGCCACTGGTGGCTCATGTCGGCTGCTCCCTGATAGACTGCAGTCATAGTTCCAACAGCATCAGCCACTTCTTTCCGCTCTGACAAGTATTTTTCACTTAAGACCTCCATTGTTGGATGCATTGTTTGTGCTCCATACACAAAGAGTTAGAGAGACAAAAAAAAGGCATAAGGTAACCGAGCCAGCCAGGAGTCGAACCTTTAGGTCTTTAACCCTCTAACATACATAATAATGTGAAAAGATTTAGCAGTTCGTACAAATCTTTGGCCATGTGGGGGTGTTGAGGAGAATTGGCTTTGCTAAAGGACATTCAAGTCAGGGTGGCCGAGCGGTCTGAGGCGCTGCGTTCAGGTCGCAGTCTCCCCTGGAGGCGTGGGTTCGAATCCCACTTCTGACAGCTCATGCTTTATACAAATTTACATCTTTAGAGGACACAGCCATCAGGGAATACAGTTTTCATCAAAGGGTGTACATGGTCTGCAACAATGCTGAGGTAGGTGGTACGTGTCAAAGTAACATCCACATGGATGCCAGGACCCAGGCTTTTGATCACTGAAAATGTGAGAAATTTAATCATGTATTTATACTGATCCAGGGCTGGACGATATGGCTAAAATTTATATCACAATATAACTCCTAATTTCGGTCGATACGATATAATTCCGATATCGATATGAATAATACAAATGTCAGAAAAACTGCTAAAAACACCAAAATTGGATGGCTGTACCTGCAAACCTCTTTTCTGGTTTCTGGCAAGAAATACAAGCTGAATACACCACTGAATTAGTCCTTCATCTCTTATCAGCTATTTCGTCTCTGCTTCTTTTTCAACTGTAGACAGTGGCAAAGCCAGACAGTTTTCATAGGGGTGGCCAAACTGAGACCATTAATCACACAGGGGCGGCACAGAAACTGTCTGATACCTTATTTTTTGTATGTGGCTAGTGGCTGTTGATCTAGTAGCGTTTTGGTCACTCACTCGTTTACCTATGGCAGTGAGTACCATGTAGAATTACATCAAGCCTAGCATAATACGCTTTTTTTATTTTTTTCTCATTTTCCCTGACAAGTGAAAAACTAAAATACAGCCTATAACCTTAACAGAATTTCAAAGATATTCCTGTGCAATACTTGATCATTTGACTGCAAACTTGTGTGTACTGATGAGACTCATTTGAACCCCAGAACATGCTAGTGTGAATGCATGGAAAACAAACTTTAATTTTCTTTCAGGAATATGATACATTCTGACCAACACTATTAAGCCAAATCAGCATTGAAAATTGACTTTACTTTTAATAGCCTTGTACAATGTTGGGGCTTCTTAAAACTGAACATTATATTTTCAATAGAAGTGTTATTTAAATGCTATTAAATTGTCTTTGAAAAAAAAAAACCCCGCCCAATTAGGAGGAAAACCGCCCAATCTGGCAACAGCGGAACGCTAATATTCCGTTGGTGCCTTTACTCGTAGCGCGCCACAACTAATAAGAAGTAGTAGTAATAACTGGTATTGGTACTCAGTAGTATTAGTACTCAGTAGTACTACTTCTTCTGTAATTGTCTTGGTGGGTGACATTCATGTTAAATGTGTTACTGCACTGTTTTGGTGAAGAACTACTTGCTTGAGGTGCGCTGTTGAATTGCGTCCCTGTGGGAACACCTGCGTGCAGAAATGCTTCCGCAAAAAAAGTAACACTTGTGTTGATGCTGCATTATGTAAGGTCCAGAATAGTGCAGGATATACCAACTGTTTAATGTAGTGCAATTACTACAGTTTGTTTGAAACGGCTGAGCGTACAACTAGTTGGTGTGGAGAACATGTTACACATACAGTGTGCTATTATTTCAAGCTGATCAAGTACATGCTATTTCACTTAGAAATATCTCACAAAGTACAAATTCTTCATCATTCTAAATAAACCATGTAGTACGGGACATTACTGCTCTACCGACTGAGCTATTCGGGCTCTGCAACCTGCTTTAATCCCACAAGGATGTGACATAAATTACAAACTTTAACATACGTTGTCATGTAAAACTTTCAAGAATTTTAACAATTAATATAAAAAGGTTTTATTGCCAAAAGTATTTACTCGTCTGCCTTCACACGCATATGAGTTCACCCTAACACGCTAGTGCCGTTACAGTGCTAAGAATGGTCCACCCAAAAAACATCATTTGGTCAGTTGGAGATCTCATATGGGGCTCCCTTTCTATTGATATATGATTTACAGCCTAGTGACAAAGTGTACAGTGCAGCAAATGGGTTACAGTCAGTAAATTTACCATACATAATAATGTGAAAAGATTCAGGAGTTTGTACAAATCTCAGTCTGTGTGGGGCGAGGGTGATGTGTGTGGTGCTCCAGCTAGTCAGGATGGCCGAGCGGTCTAAGGCGCTGCGTTCAGGTCGCAGTCTCCCCTGGAGGCGTGGGTTCGAATCCCACTTCTGACAGCTCATACTTTATACAAATTTACATCTTTACCTTTCTACCATACATAATAATGTGAAAAGAAATAACAGTTAGTACAAATCTTAGTACTAGTTAGTCTTAGTTTTTTATTATTTCAAATGCCATTATTAATTTGTAATCACTGATTTGTGAGATATCAGCAGTAGTAGGTCATGTTTAACTGGTTTAATTTTGTTTAAGCGCTGATTATCGGCTGTTTTTCTGTTTTCCATGCATTTTGGCGGGCTTTTAAATGCGCAATCTGGCAACCCTGACTGAAGCGTTCATTCATATTTTGGAGCGATGTATGTTTGTATGCTAGAATATAAATAACATCTTTTACAAACTGCTGTCTATTTACATTGACATTTTCTCTTCTGTCTAAACATTTTTGGAATTGGGTTTGCTGAATATCAATACAGGCAAATGAAGCGCATTTAAAAAAGCTTTAAAGCATTCTTGAAAAATGATCAGGCCAACCTTTTTAAAAAGTAGATCCCGATGACCTGTTGACTGAAATAGTAGATCCCAAGCCACAGAAGTGTGGGCACCAGTTTTACATTGGCTACGTTTTAACAAGACGTACCAAGAATGGCCTGTAGATGGCGCACTGTAGTCGTTTTTTAAAAGCAAGCTATGGCCAATTATGCCACCGAACTTAAATATGTACAATACTTTATAATGTATCAATTGTAACAGTATCAAATAATAAAACATTATAAAAAATTATAAGTTTATGCGTTTCTGTCAAAACAAAACAAAAAAGGTATGTAAACAAAACTGTTTGAGCGTAAATAGGGCGTTACTGACATTGTAACACGGACAGACTAGCCTTATGGTTAATGCTGCAACGAATTTGACCGTAATTTCATCTTTTCAGATTGCAAAATGATCATAATGTTTCTATACTGGAGAATGTGGGCATCGATCCCACTACCTCTCGCATGCTAAGCAAGCGCTCTACCATTTGAGCCACTAGGTTTACAGCCTAGTGACAAAGTGTACAGTGCAGCAGATGGGTTACAGTCAGTACATTTACAATACATAATAATGTGAAAAGATTAAGCAGTTTATGTGTTCAAATCCCACTTCTGACAGCTCATGATTTAAACAAATCTACTTACAGCCATTAGGGAATACAGTTTTCATCAAAGGGTGAACATGGTCTGCAACAATGCTGAGGTAGGTGGTACGTGTCAAAGTAACATCCACATGGATGCCAGGACCCAGGCTTCTGATCACTGAAAATCTGAGAAACTGAATCATGTATTCATCCTGATCTTGTTCTGTTTATTGTTGCAGCTCTGCTGGAGGGTTATTTTTTTGGTGTTTGTGGTGGTGGTGGTGGTGGGGTCTTTGTTCCCATTTTGGTTTATTTAGTATATGATGTACTTTACATCCATTTAAATATGTACTTAAATACTTAAATATCCATTTAAGTATGTTTATTCAGCGTCCATTTACATTGTTACAGCAGTATTTTACGACAAAAATGGAAATGTTCACATTATTTAAATGGATGTAAAGTACATCATATACTAAATAAACCAAAATGGGAACAAAGACCCCCCCACCACCACCACAAACACCAAGAAAATAACCCTCCAGCAGAGCTGCAACAAGAACAGGACAATCTCCTACAGGTCCAACAAAATCAAAGAAAAAATGCACTTCATAAAAGACCTCACATTGTTCGTCCTAAAGGCTAAGATCAACGTTTTAAATAAACTGAGTCTGTGATGGTTTAAAAACATAGCGTAATACAGAAAACAGTACGTGAGCTTAAACACGTTGCACCCTCACTTTATAATGCAGCATCAACGCTCTGTTAGTACATTACAATTTACAAATTCTAAAGGAAGGTTCTGTGTAAGGGGAATTAGCTCAAATGGTAGAGCGCTCGCTTAGCATGCGAGAGGTAGTGGGATCGATGCCCACATTCTCCAATGCTGAAACATTATGATCACTTAAGGCAACACATAATATAAAAGTCGTTGCTCACTGAAACGCTGCATCAAACATTAGGTCAGTCTGTAAGTTCTACAGTGACAGTTATGCTCTATTTTTACTCAAATCGTTTGGTTTAAAGACCTTTTTTGACATGTTTAAATTGACAAATATAGCGTCCCCTAGCACCCCTGGCTGTATTTGGAAAGCACTCCCTGACTTCTTTTAATTGTTTAAGAAATCTCTTTCTTTGTGGTAATGTAAGGATTTAAAAGGGCCACTACTTATCAGTACTTACGATTATTTTATATTTAAGCTATACTCTTATTTAAACCGAAAAAACTACTTCAATTTCCCTATATATATGTGGTACTAACCTTGCACAAAAAAACCTGCGACTAACACCATTTACAGTAGCTGTATTAACATTATCCCTGACTCACATACCAAACTTGTATACGTTAATAATACTTAAACAAATTAACTATTTACTCATTTACACAATCATTAATATGCATTTCAAACCCCAATATATTTTACAAAAATGTTATAATACAGATTCACTCAAATTACCATCAGTAATATTCAAAATATTATCAATCTCTCCTAAGTTAGGTAAATAACTAACTAAAAAAAAGGGTACCCAAAATTTCCGTTGCAGGCCTGATCCAACCTAATAGTCCCAATCAGCACAGATCATGAAGTATATTTGGTCGGTTGTGGTGGAGCTGTCCACGTTCTTTGTTTACATGGATGAAACAGAAAAAATCCACCAGTCTTTTTCCTTTTGATCTTGGATGAAACAATCAGAGTTTATCCGATGCTTTTAATCCACTGTAATCATCACAGCTGCTGAGGAAGCGTACTGCCTTCAATGTCCATGCGCGAAACTCAAGAGACGAAGTTCACGGCTGATGCAGCATAAACAATGTCACTAATCGACTGTAAGATGTTAATATAAGACTCACTGTCCGTTTGTCTTTACGCATCAAGAGAGATAAATCCTAAACAGGTGTTTTACCCGCTTACATGACACTTGTTTCACATCACGCTATTTTCTCCACTTTTTTCTTCTTTTTCCACCCACTTTCTCCCGCTCTTTTCCCGACCTGTGACAGTTCATGCTGATTGGCTTAAAAATAAATCAAGGGAGGGCTATACATACACTTTACTTTAAACAGCATAAAACAACCAGAACATTATTTACAGAACAAATAAGAACAACTTATTTACTAGTTATAAATTAACATAAACAAAATATTAGTAATCTCCAAATTTTAATTGGGCTACACAAACACACAATAACTTATAATTCTCCAATTTTGAAATGTCTCGGAGTTTTATCTGAAACGACTTTTTGTTAAAGTAGCGGTACGTGACTTTTTAATGGTTTTTCTTCTGGTGAAACTGCTTCATAGAAGATGAACAGCTGAAACTCACGACATCCCCTTTAAAATGCAGCATCAACCCTTAAGTCAGTCTATCAGTGGTACAAAGACAGTTTTGATTGGGTTTAGTTCGTCCTAAAGTCTGCGATAAAAGTCTGTGATGGTTTAAAAGCAAGGTATAATACAGAAAAGAGTATGTGAGCTTAAACACGTTGCACCCTCACTTTATAATGCAGCATCAACGCTCTGATAGTACATTACAATTTACAAAAGGCTAAAGGGGATTAATCGTAAGGGGAATTAGCTCAAACGGTATCGCGCTCGCTTAGCATGCGAGAAGTAGCTGGATCGATGATCGCATTCTCCAATGCAGAAGCAGTGCAAACTTTTAAGCACATTTCCCTGTGAGATTAGTAGTAAATAACATTTAGACTTTCTAAACAAACCATGTACTACGGGACAATGCCGCTTACACAACACAGTCAGAAACAACTCGCCCGAACAAGGACTTGAACCCTGGACCCTCAGATTAAAAGTCTGATGATCTACCGACTGAGCTATCCGGGATGTGAAAACCTGGGCTGTCTCTCTTGAGGGTGATTATATAAAGTTTTAGGTGAAGGCTGTTGCTGTTTACACACAAAGAAAAACACCTCTTGAGGAGAATTTTGCAGGTGGATTACAAACAGATTCCTTTCTTTCACCTTTTTCCTTTTTTTTCTGTATCAACTGCACGACTGTTTTCCAGTCATTAAAATGTTTTGTGCATTTATATGTGGCAAGAGAAAAAAAAATTCATAAAAATCAAATTGAGTTAGCAAAGAACCTTGAATTATACTAAAGGGTTCTTCAAGTAGAAACAGTTCTACCAAGAACACAAAAAGAACCCTTTCAAAAAAACATTATTTGGTCAGTTGGAGATCTCATATGGGGCTCCCTTTCGATTGATATATGATTTACAGCCTAGTGACAAAGTGTACAGTGCAGCAAATGGGTTACATTCAGTACATTTACCATACATAATAATGTGAAAAGATTAAGCAGTTCGTACAAATATTAGTCCGTGTGGGGCGAGGGTGGTGGTGATGGTACCCAAGCTAGTCAGGATGCGGTCTAAAATGCTGAGTTCAGGTCACAGTGTCCCATGGAGGTCTGGGTTTGAATCCCACTTCTGACTGCTAGTGCTTCATACAAACTTATGTCTTTAACCCTCTAACATACAGTGCCTTGCAAAAGTATTCAGCCCCCTTGAACTTTTCAACCTTTTGCCACATTTCAGGCTTCAAACATAACGATATGAAATTGTAATTTTTTGTGAAGAATTAACAACAAGTGGGACACAATCGTGAAGTGGAACAAAATTTATTGGATATTTTAAACTTTTTTTTAGAAATAAAAAACTGAAAAGTGGGGCGTGCAATATTATTCAGCCCCCTTGCGTTAATACTTTGTAGCGCCACCTTTTGCTGCGATTACAGCTGCAAGTCGCTTGGGGTATGTCTCTATCAGTTTTGCACATCGAGAGACAGAAATTTTTGCCCATTCTTCCTTGCAAAACAGCTCGAGCTCAGTGAGGTTGGATGGAGAGCGTTTGTGAACAGCAGTTTTCAGCTCTTTCCACAGATTCTCGATGGGATTCAGGTCTGGACTTTGACTTGGCCATTCTAACACCTGGATACGTTTATTTGTGAACCATTCCATTGTAGATTTTGCTTTATGTTTTGGATCATTGTCTTGTTGGAAGATAAATCTCCGTCCCAGTCTCAGGTCTTTTGCAGACTGCAACAGGTTTTCTTCCAGAATGGTCCTGTATTTGGCTCCATCCATCTTCCCATCAATTTTAACCATCTTCCCTGTCCCTGCTGAAGAAAAGCAGGCCCAAACCATGATGCTGCCACCACCATGTTTGACAGTGGGGATGGTGTGTTCAGGGTGATGAGCTGTGTTGCTTTTACGCCAAACATAACGTTTTGCATTGTGGCCAAAAAGTTAGATTTTGGTTTCATCTGACCAGAGCACCTTCTTCCACATGTTTGGTGTGTCTCCCAGGTGACTTTTTATAGATATCTTTGAGAAATGGCTTTCTTCTTGCCACTCTTCCATAAAGGCCAGATTTGTGCAGTGTACGACTGATTGTGTCCTATGGACAGATTCTCCCACCTCAGCTGTAGATCTCTGCAGTTCATTCAGAGTGATCATGGGCCTCTTGGCTGCATCTCTGATCAGTCTTCTCCTTGTTTGAGCTGAAAGTTTAGAGGGACGGCCGGGTCTTGGTAGATTTGCAGTGGTCTGATACTCCTTCCATTTCAATATGATCGCTTGCACAGTGCTCCTTGAGATGTTTAAAGCTTGGGAAATCTTTTTGTATCCAAATCCGGCTTTAAACTTCTCCACAACAGTATCTCGGACCTGCCTGGTGTGTTCCTTGGTCTTCATGATGCTCTCTGCGCTTTAAACAGAACTCTGAGACTGTCACAGAGCAGGTGCATTTATACGGAGACTTGATTACACACAGGTGGATTCTATTTATCACCATCAGTCATTTAGGTCAACATTGGATCATTCAGAGATCCTCACTGAACTTCTGGAGTGAGTTTGCTGCACTGAAAGTAAAGGGGCTGAATAATATTGCACACCCCACTTTTTAGTTTTTTATTTCTAAAAAAAGTTTAAAATATCCAATAAATTTCGTTCCACTTCACGATTGTGTCCCACTTGTTGTTGATTCTTCACAAAAAATTACAATTTCATATCGTTATGTTTGAAGCCTGAAATGTGGCAAAAGGTTGAAAAGTTCAAGGGGGCTGAATACTTTTGCAAGGCACTGTATGCTGCCATTAGGCCAAATGCTACAGGCTAACAACATTGATTACCATAGTTATGCAGATGACACACAGATATATCTGGCTCTCTCATCAGATGATTACAGCCCAATAGATTCACTGTGTCAGTGTCTGGAGGACATCAATAACTGGATGAGCCAGAATTTTTTACAATTAAATAAGGACAAAACAGAGATTGTGGTGTTTGGCAGCAAAGAAAAGAGGTCTAGTGTCAGTGAGCACCTCAGTTCCCGGGCTCTAAAAACCAAAGACCAAGTCCGAAATCTTGGCGTGCTAATAGACTCAGATCTTACATTCACCAGCCATATTAAAACCATCACCAAAACAGCCTTCTACCATCTTAGAAATATAGCCAAAATCAAGGGTCTAGTGTGCCAACAAGACCTAGAGAAGCTGATCCATGCTTTTATCTCCAGTAGGGTGGACTATTGTAATGGTCTCTTAACTGGACTTCCCAAAAAGACAATTAAACAGTTACAGCTCATTCAGAACGCTGCTGCTAGAGTTTTAACTAAGACGAAGAGAACTGAGCACATCACTCCAGTTCTAAAATCTCTACACTGGCTTCCGGTTAGTTACAGAATAGAATTTAAAGTGCTGCTACTGGTCTATAAATCACTGAATGGGTTCGGCCCAGAATACATCTCAGATATGTTTAGAGAATATAAACCTAGTAGATCTCTTAGATCCATGGACTCAGGTCAGCTAGTTGAGCTCAGAGTCCAAACTAAACATGGTGAAGCAGCATTTAGCTGTTGGGCTGCATATAACTGGAACAGACTGCCAGGAGATATTAGATGTTCCGCAAATGTAGAAATGTTTAAATCCAGGTTAAAAACTTTTCTTTTTTCTTGTGCCTATGATTGAGCTCGAAATTTTTGCTATTACCCTATTTCTTTTAGTTTTTCATGCTCTTAATAATTCTTTTTATAGAGTAGTGTACATTCTAAATTGTAGTGTATATTTTACTATATTTTCTTTTAGTTTTCATGTTTTAATTGCTTATCTCTCTTGTTTTAATTTCGTATTTCCCAAATTGTAGGGTATATTTTACAATATTTTCTTTTAATTTTTCATGTTCTTAATTTTTATCTCTCTTGTTTGAATTTCATGTTGTCTTAATTGTAACTAAATGTTTGCAAGAAGTCTTTCTGAGGTTCTAGATCTCAGGAATGTTTTAATGCTTTTAATTTTTCCTTATGTAAAGCACTTTGAATTGCCACTGTGTATGAAAGGTGCTATACAAATAAACTTGCCTTGCCTTGCCTTGCCTTGCCTTACGCCCAGTTTAAATCTATATTTATGTGCAGCCTAATAATGCACTGAGTTTTACATATTAATACCCACGTATTTTATGTTGCCTTAAAGACTCACTTAGATCCTGACCAAATTTTTGATGCTGTGTTTCATTAAGCAATGCCGCAACAAGTTTCATATTACATGTTACCCTTAAATAATCATAATGTTTCTGGAGAATGCGGGCATCGATCCCGCTACCTCTCACGTGCTAAGCAAGCATTCTACCATTTGAGCTAATTCCCCTTTCAAAGAACACACCAAACTGTATAATGTACTAACAGAGCGTTGATGTTGCATTATAAAGTGAGGGTGCAACGTGTTTAAACTCACGTACTCTTGTTTATATTATGCGTTGCTTTTAAACGATCTAAGACTCACTTTATTTAAATGTTGATCTTAGCATTTAGGATGAACAATGTGAGGTCTTTTATGAAGTGCATTTTCTCTTTGATTTTGTTGGACTTGTGGTGGTGGTGGTTAGGGGAAGGGGGTTGTGATTATATGTAACTTTACTACCTCATGTGCATTTGTGTCTTTGTTCCCATTTTGAAGGTTGTGATATTACTTTAAGCTTAACTTTTCTTTTTCATGTAATTACTGATATTTTACTGGATCTCTGCTGATATCTTGTGGGCCATATTGACTAATCAGTGAAAATTAATGTTTCCTTGTATAATAAAACCATTATGCTTATTTAGCTTTAATTAGCTTTAATTATTAAAGAGTTAATAAAATAGTGATGGTGAAACTAAAAACCTGTTATTACCATCACTAAGTGTCTTTACCCTCACAAGAAGTTATGTGTTGGTAATGACATGTTGAGGTAATGACAGTTTTTACTTAGGAAAAAAGTAAACAGCTAGTATACAATGTACTTTACATACATTTAAATAATGTGAACATTTCAATTGTAAAATACTGCTGTAACAATGTAAATAGACGCTGAATAAACATACTTTATGATCAGAATGAATACGTTTAAATTTCTCACATTTTTAGAAATCAGAAACCAGGGTCCTGGCATCCATGCGGATGTTACTTTGACACATACCACCTACCTCAGCATTGTTGCAGACCATGTACACCAAGTTCATGCAAACTGTATTCCCTGATGGCTGTGTCCTCTAAAGAAGTAAACTTGCATAAAGCATGAGATGTCAGAAGTGGGATTTGAACCCACGCCTCCAGGGGAGACTGCAACCTAAACGCAGCGCCTTAGACCGCTCAGCCATCCTGACATGCTCGCAAGTTCGTTATGCCAATTACCAACAACACCCCCACATGGCCAAAGATTTGTACAAAGCGCTGAATCTTTTCACATTATTATGTATCTTAGAGGGTTAAAGACATAATGTGTATAAAGCACTAGCAGTCAGAAGTGGGATTCAAACCCACACCTCCATGGGACACTGTGACCTGAACTCAGCGTTTTAGACCTCATCCTGACTAGCTTGGGTACCATCGACACCACCCTCGCCCCACACGGACTAATATTTGTACGAACTGCTTAATCTTTTCACATTATTATGTATAGTAATTGTACTGACTGTAACCCATTTGCTGCACTGTACACTTTGTCACTAGGTTGTAAATCATATATCAATCGAAAGGGAGCCCCATATAAGATCTCCAACTGACCAAATAATGTTTTTGGGTGGACCATTGTTAGCACTGTAACGGCACTAGCATGTTAGGGTGTGTTTTCTCTGGTATGAGTGTATTAGGTACAGCCTTCTTGTTGGGTTTTTAACTGACTGGATTATTTGTTAAGAACTCAAACCCTGTTTGTGCTTGTTGTAGGCTATTAAATCGATCACTAGATGGCATAATATGAATACAGTTAATATTGCGTTAGACTCAAGCAATAGAACACGAGAGGGAGTGTGTTATCGCGAATAACATCACGGCTGTGATTCGGTCGCAGGCACGCGTGTTATTCGCGATAACACACGACCTCAAGTGTTCTATTGCTTTTATACAACAGTTTTTACAAAATAAAGAAAGAAAATAAATCAAAGAAGCCCTGAATTTCATAATAAATATGCTTTAATATTGACAATACCTTCCGCCAAAAAGTAGTTCCACAACGAATATAAAGTTTAACACTACAAAGCAGACATCCCAAGTTGCAAAAACTCATTTCAGGGAGGTAAGAACAACAAGAAGAAAAAGGCAAGAACCTCCGAAGGAAAAAATAAAAATAAAAAACCTCTTGCACACACCAAAGGATATTGGTGATAACAGAACTTTTAGGAGCTGCTAACTGGGCTATTAAACTAACTGTTCGCGTTACAAACACATTAATGTACATACATAGTGCACTAGATTGTGTATCAGATCACGGATTTATGTTCCCTACATAGTGCACTAGACAGTAAATTAGACAACTGATTTATGTTCCCTACACAGTGCGCTAGATTGTATATCAGATAACGGATTTAAAACGCGATCGGGAAAAAGGTCTGTGTCGCCTGCGTGCGCGTTTGTGTGCATGAAGCTTGTCGTTACTGGCAACGCGTCAGCGGAGTAATACAGTTGTGGTGTGAAAAGGCTGTGCTGTTATCACGAATATCAGCACGGTTAAAACGCTTCTCAACCAATCAGATTGTAAGGTCGGAACTAACTGTTGTATAAAGTAAAACGATGTCTGTTTCTATCACAGTTTCATCGCATGCTGACCTCTAGAATACAACTAATGTATGTAGCACTAAGAAGTGTTTCTTAAGGGTTCTTTTTGTGTTCTTGGTAGAACTGTTTCTACTTGAAGAACCCTTTAGTATAATTTAAGGTTCTTTGCTAACTCAGTTTGAGTTTTATGGATTTTTTTTTCTCTTGCCACATATAAATGCACATAACATTTTAATGACTGGAAAACAATCGTGCAATTGATACAGGAAAAAAGGAAAAAGGTGAAAGAAAGGAATCTGTTTGTAATCTACCTGCAAAATTCTCCTCCCGAGATGTTTTTCTTTGTGTGTGTAAGCAGCAACATACTTCACTTAAAACTTTATATAATCGCCTTCAAGAGAGACAGCATGGATTTTTAAAGCCTGGGTAGCTCAGTCGGTAGAGCATCAGACTTTTAATCTGAGGGTCCAGGGTTCAAGTCCCTGTTCGGGCGAGTTGTTTCTTACTGCATTAGGTAAGAGGTAATGTCCCATACTACATGGTTTATTCAGAAAGTTGAAGAATTTGTACTTTGTGAGATGTTATTAAGTGAAATATCATGTACTTGATAAGCTTGAAATAATAGCACACTGTATGTGCAACATGTTCTCCACCCCAACTAGTTGTTTCTAACAGACTGTAGTAAATAGAGGACAGTTTAAATCTATATTTATGTGTAGCCTAATAATGCGCTGAGTTTTAGATATTAATTTCCACATATTTTTTGTTGCCTTAAAGACTCACTTAAATCCTGATCTAATTTTTGATGCCGCGTTTCATTAAGCGATGCCGCAACAAGTTTCATATTACATGATACCCTTAAATAATCATAAGGTATCTGCACTGGAGAATGCGGGCATCGATCCCGCTACCTCTCACATGCTAAGCGAGCGCTCTGCCATTTGAGCAAATTCCCTTTATGATGCACCTTTGTTCCCATTTTGAAGGTTGTGATATTGCTTTAAGCTTAATTTTTCTTTTTCATGTAATTACTGATATTTTACTGGATCTCTGCTGATATCTTGTGGGCCATATTGACTAATCAGTGAAAATTAATGCGCTGCCTTGTATAATAAAACCATTATGCTTATTTAGCTTTAATTAGCTTTAATTATTAAACAGTTAATAAGATAGTGATGGTGAAACTAATAACCTGTTATTACCATCACTAAGTGTCTTTACCATCACAACAAGTTATGTGTTGGTAATGACATGTTGAGGTAATGACAGTTTTTACTTAGGGATGCACTGTGCGATTGACTATAAGATCGTGATCGACGTATTGGGCACCCCTGATGTAAAACAACTGTACTTTTGGTAACCCCTTTTGGAGTCTTTCCAAGAAATTGCTCCTGATAACTTTTATTGTTTATTGAAACACAACATTTCCATCACAGATCTGCTTCAAACTTAGGAAAATCCGCTGTCAGAACTCGGACACAGTCTCTATGTTCAAGTCTAGATTGAAAACATGTTTATTTACTCAGGCTGTTGATTGGTCTTTTCAAACTAAACAAGCAAACCTAGTTATGCTGTAATAGTTAGGGGTGGTGGAGTCTAAACCTGTAAAACTCTCTGATATTTTACTCCTAACGATTTCACATTGTAACAACATCTTCTGTTGTTTTAACCCGAGGTGGTTCTGACGGAAACCTGTTCACCCTCTCGAGGTTAAAGACTGCAGTGCCAACAATGCTGCTCCTACTAGATGTGACGGACACCTGGCGTGTTTGCACCAAAAATGTCCAGAATGTACAACAGACTTTATCACAGACTGGACTGAACAATGAAGAACTTACATTATTTTTTTGCTAGTTACAACTTTCAGTTCAATTTAATTTTGTGTTTGTATGATTTGTGTAAATCCTTTTTATTTAAAGTATCCTCCAGGCCACCCAAGAAGGATGGGTCCCTGCTGAGTCTGGTTCCTCTCAAGGTTTCTTCCTGAGTTTTTCCTTGCCACAGTCGCCCTTCGGCCTGGATTCTGTAAAGTTGCTTTGAGACAATGTTCATTGGAAAAAGCGCTATATAAATAAATTTGACTTGACATGTGTCCGAGATCTCTAACTCAAGCACCGTTTATGCAATCCATTTGAGTACTACTGTATTTTATAGAGTACATACTGAGCTTTTTATTAATGTCACATTTGTGGGTGTGTGGCAAGCAGCTCATGAACTTTCTTTTAAAAATGGCTGCCATGTCATATTTCACATTTCATGGAAATAAGCAAAGTAAGAGATCAGTTTCGTTCAATATGAGTCGTAACTTCAGTTTATAAAGATTACAGAAATGTACAGCAATTTTAACCCTTTCTCAACAAAACATTTATCCAATGTCCTTTGTTGTGGACAGCAGGACTTACTACACCCGGTTTTTAGCCTATTTCTATACAAGGAAGCAGAGGGCTGAGTAAGGCAGAAAATATTTTATGGAACAGATTTATGCAGGAAATTCAGGTGGTGGTGTGTTAGTGTGTGTTGTGCTGGTATGACTGGATAAGACACAGCAGTGCTGCTAGACTGAGAATAGTCCACCAACCAAAAACATCCAGCCATCAGCACCCAGTGGGAAGCGTCCTATGTCCACTGATGAAGGTCTAGAAAGTTTTGTGTAAGGGGAATTAGCTCAAATGGTAGAGCGCTCGCTTAGCATGCGAGAGGTAGTGGGATCGATGCCCACATTCTCCAGTACACAAACATTATGATCATTTTGCAATCTGAAAAGATGAAATTACGGTAAAATTCGTTGCAGCATTAACCATAAGGCTAGTCTGTCCGTGTTACAATGTCAGTAACGCCCTATTTACGCTCAAACAGTTTTGTTTACATACCTTTTTTGTTTTGTTTTGACAGAAACGCATAAACTTATAATTTTGTATAATGTTTTATTATTTGATACTGTTACAATTGATACATTATAAAGTATTGTACATTAAGTTCGGTGGCATAATTGGCTTGCTTTTAAAAACGACTACAGTGCGCCATCTACAGGCCATTCTTGGTACGTCTTGTTAAAACGTAGCCAATGTAAAACTGGTGCCCACACTTCTGTGGCTTGGGATCTACTATTTTAGTCAACAGGTCATCTGGATCTACTTTTTAAAAAGGTTGGCCTGATCATTTTTCAAGAATGCTTTAAAGCTTTTTTAAATGCGCTTCATTTGCCTGTATTGATATTCAGCATTACAGGGCAAGCGTGGGTCCAGTGTCACGAACACGGGGCTCAAGACAAAAATACACCCTGGACAGGGCGCGTCAAACCATCGCAAAGCATCACACACTAATTTATCCACTCACTCACACATACAGGTGCAATTTAGAGCAGCAATTACACCTACTGGCACGTTTTCATATCCGGAGGAAAGCCACGCATACATGGTGAGTATACACCGATCAGCCATAACATTAAAACCACCTCCTTGTTTCCACACTCACTGTCCATTTTATCAGCTCCACCATATAGAAGCACTTTGTAGTTCTACAATTACTGACTGTAATCCATCTGTTTCTCAACATGCTTTTTTATCCCCCTTTTATGCTGTTCTTCAATGGTCAGGACTCTCCTGTGTTGTGCTGGTATGAGTGGATAAGACATAGCAGCGCTGCAGGTTTTTAAACACCTCACTGTCACTGCTGGACTGAGAATAGTCCACCAACCAAAAACATCCAGCCAACAGCGCCCTGTGGGAAGTGTCCTATGACCACTGATGAAGGTCTAGAAGATGACCAACTCAAACAGCAGCAATAGATGAGCGATCGTTTCTGACTGTCTCTACAAGGTGGACCAACTAGGTAAGAGTGTCTAATAGAGTGGACAGTGAGTGGACACGGTATTTAAAAACTCCAGCAGCGCTGCTGTGTCTGATCCACTCATACCAGCACAACACACACTAACACACCAACACCATGTCAGTGTCACTGCAGTGCTGAGAATGATCCACCACCTAGATAATACCTGCTCTGTAGTGGTCATGTCAATAATTGTAGAACTACAAAGTGCTCCTATATGGTAAGTGGAGCTGATAAAATAGACAGTGAGTGTAGAAACAAGGAGGTGGTTTTAATGTTATGGTTGATTAGTGTAAACTCACACACTGCTGTATGTGCTTGCATGACTGTAGGACGCGTTTTCAGTGCATTACCGTAATATCCATAAAATGTGTCCTTGAGATTTCAGTGCAGAAAAGTTTGTGTAGAGACTGCAGCAGCGGATACTGTGTTTGTTTAGATTTTGAGGTCATACTTTATTAACAAGGTAAGTTTATTTTTTAAAGAAAAGTTTGTGTATATTAGCTTCTGGATATTTTCGGATGCTACGGACAAAACTGTGTTGTACTGCTATGATGATACGACTATGTTCCAAACACTTTTAGACTCTTCCACCACCGTTAGCGCTTCTCTCAGTTAGTTCAGCTCATTAAATATATTATCCACAGTATCGCTTACTTTTACAAACCCAATTCCAAAAATGTTTAGACAGAAGGGAAAATGTCAATGTAAATTGACAGCAATTTGTAAAAGATGTTATTTATATTCTAGCATACAAACATACATCGCTCCAAAATAATGAATGAACGCTTCAGCCAGGGTTGCCAGATTGCGCATTTCAAAGCCCGCCAAAATGCATGGAAAACCGCCCAAACATACTCACGAAAAACAGCCGATGATCAGCGCTTAAAGAATATTAAACCAGTTAAACATGACCTACTACTGCTGATATCTCACAAATCAGTGATTATAAATTATTAATGGCATATCTTTTCACATTATTATGTATGGTAGAGGGTTAAATATGTAAATTTGTTTAAAGCATGAGCTGTCAGAAGTGGGATTCGAACCCACGCCTTCAGGGAAGACTGCGACCTGAACGCAGCGCCTTAGACCGCTCGACCATCCTGACTAGCTGGGGTACCATTGATACCACCCTCACCCCACATGGTCTAAGATTTGCACAAACTGCTTAATCTTTTCACATTATTATGTATGGTAGAGGGTTAAAGACGTAAATTTGTGTAAAGCATGAGCTGTCACAGTGCCTTAGACTGCTAAAACCATTCTGTCTAGCTTGGACACTGTTGACGCCACTCCCACCCCACACAGACTAATATTTGTACAAACTGCTTAATCTTTTCACAAATTATTATGTCTGGTAAATTTACTGACTGTAACCCATTTGCTGCACTGTACACTTTGTCACTACGCTGTAAACCATGTATCAATAGAAAGGGAGCCCCATATGAGCACTCCAACTGACCAAATAATGTTTTTTGGGTGGACCATTGTTAGCACTGTAACGGCACTAGCGTGTTAGGGTGTGTTTTCTCTGGTATGAGTGTATTAGGTCCAGTTTTCTTGTTGGGTTTTTAACTGACTGGATTATTTATTATTTTTTAAGAACTCAAACCCTGTTGTGCACCACCCTTAGGCCAGACTTGGTACTCTGGTCCCCTTCATTGAAGTATGTATACATCACAGAGCTCACAGTTCCATGGGAGAATTCAACAGAAGAGGCCTATGAGCGCAAGAAACTGCGCTACACAGAACTGGCAGCAGATGCTCAGCAACGAGGATGGAACGCGAAAGTCTATCCAGTTGAAGTGGGATGCAGAGGTTTTGTGGCTTCTTCCACCATCAGGCTGCTGAAAGAACTTGGCATCCATGGACAGGCTCTACGACAAACAATTAGATCAGTCTCTGAAGCGGCCGAAAGAAGCAGCCAGTGGATATGGATCAAGCGGAAGGACCATTGCTGGGCTCAAAGAGCATCGACAGGACCCGCTCACTAATTCCCCCCACACCCCATCCCATTAGAGAACCCAGGTCACAACCCTCCAGGAGGAGGATGAACAAGGTATACGATTAGCCTTGCATAGTCCCGTGGGCTGCGCCACTTAAATAACCAGGCAATTCTCATGATTGGGCATGGGACACAAGCTCAGGTTTGATCATCCTGTAGCTGTATCGAACCCACGCCTCCAGGGCAGACTGCGACCTGAATGCAGCGCCTTAGACTGCTCGGCCATCCTGACTAGCTGAGTCATCCTCAACACCATCCTCAACACCATCCCCACCCCACACGGACTAATATTTTTATATACTCAGAATGTGGCTCCGCCCATCCCGCCACTCACCAACCCAACTACTGGAGGACCAACACTGGTTCTAAACCACCACCAGGTGAGAACCACCCTGAGGAAAGTCAATGCAAGCAAAGCAGCAGATCCAGATGGAGTTCCCGGCCGGGTGCTGAAAGCATGTGCCGACCAGCTTACAGAGGTGTTTACCAGCATATTCAACCTCTCACTCCAACAAGCTGCTGTCCCAACGTGTCTCAAATCCTCCACCATCGTTCCAGTACCCAAGAAATCAGCTTCATCATGCCTGAATGACCCCTCATGTACTGTCTATTCACCAGTTACCTTAAACACCTGTGACCTGGTTCTGCCTTTTATCTGCTGCTATACTGAATCGTGCACTTTAGATCTGCATAAAGCTGCTGTAGTTCCTGTGCAATACTTGAATGTAAATGTAAATATTTAAAATTCATATCTTAGTTATCTCTTCTAGTTTTTAAGTCTTAAGTTTTATTTTTACTAAACATAGTTTCTCTTGCCATTTATATTTTATATTTTATTATGTTTACACACACCGAGACCTGAGTAACTGCATTTCGTTCTAATCATGTACATGGTTTTGAATGACAATAAAGCTGAGTCTGAGTCTGATAGAAAGTATTCTGACCAGCAATTTCACAGAGTGGTATTCAAGCTGCACTGCCGCCGAGTGTAAGGATCTGCATCGCGTAGTGAAAACAGCTCAACGGATTATTGGCACAGTTAGTATTTAATATTTAAAGCAAAAATGTAAATTCACTTAAAAGTGCACATATTTTTATTGTTCTTTCTTTTTTTTTTTTGTGATTACTACTACTGTCTTTCTTCTACTGCTGCTACTCTATTGGAGAGATGCCACTCGAAATTGCATTGTACTTGTGTATAGTGACAATAAAGATTCTATTCTATTCTTCTATTCTATGCTGCATTATAAAACGAGGGTGCAACGTCTTTGATCTCACGTACTCTTTTCTATATAATGCGTTGTTTTTGAACCATCACAGACTCATATACTAAACATTACATCATATACTAAATAAACCAAAATGGGAACAAAGACCCCACCACCACCACCACAAACACAAACAAAATAACCCTCCAGCAGAGCTGCAACAATAAACAGTGCAAGATCAGGATGAATACATGATTCAGTTTCTCACATTTTCAGTGATCAAAAGCCTGGGTCCTGGCATCCATATGGATGTTACTTTGACACGTAGCACCTACCTCAGCATTGTTGCAGACCATGTTCACCCTTTGATGAAAACTGTATTCCCTGATGACTGTGTCCTCTAAAGAAGTAGATGTGTATAAATCATGAGCTGTCAGAAGTGGGATTCGAACCCACGCCTCCAGGGGAGACTGCGACCTGAACACAGCACCTTAGACCACTCGGCCATCCTGACCTGAACGCACATTATGAAAGACAATTTTCCTCAACACCCCCACATGGCCACAGATTTGTACGAACTGCTGAATCTTTTTACATTATTATGTATGTTAGAGGGTTAAAGACATAAGTTTGTATAAAGCACTAGCAGTCAGAAGTTCAAACCCACGCCTCAATGAGAGACTGTGACCTGAACGCAGCTCGTTAGACCGCATCCTGACTAGCTTGGGTACCATCGACACCACCCTCGCCCCACACGGACTAATATTTGTACGAACTTTTCACATTATTATGTACAGTAAATGTACTGAGTGTAACCCATTTGCTGCACTGTACACTTTGTCACTAGGCTGTAAACCATATATCAATAGAAAGGGAGCCCCATATGAGCACTCCAACTGACCAAATAATGTTTTTGGATGGACCATTGTTAGCACTGTAACGGCACTTGCATGTTAGGGTGTGTTTTCTCTGGTATGAGTGTATTGGGTACAGCCTTCTTGTTGGGTTTTTAACTGACTGGATTATTTATTAAGATTATTTATTATTTTTTAAGAACTCAAACCCTGTTGTGCTCGTTGTTTGCCTATTAGTTCCTCGTTGCCTTGTTGCTGTAGCTCAAGCAGCTTGTTCTGTTGAAACTGTGACTATAGTCTATCAGGGAGCAGTGGCTGAGCATTGGGGAGCAGTGGCTGAGCATTGGGAAGCCATGCTCATATACAGGTCCTTCTAAAAAAATTAGCATATTGTGATAAAGTTCATTATTTTCCATAATGTAATGATAAAAATTAAACTTTCATATATTTTACATTCATTGCACACCAACTGAAATATTTCAGGTCTTTTATTGTTTTAATACTGATGATTTTGGCATACAGCTCATGAAAACCCAAAATTCCTATCTCAAAAAATTAGCATATCATGAAAAGGTTCTCTAAACGAGCTATTAACCTAATCATCTGAATCAACGAATTAACTCTAAACACCTGCAAAAGATTCCTGAGGCTTTTAAAAACTCCCAGCCTGGTTCATTACTCAAAACTGCAATCATGGGTAAGACTGCCGACCTGACTGCTGTCCAGAAGGCCATCATTGACACCCTCAAGCAGAGGGTAAGACACAGAAAGAAATTTCTGAACGAATAGGCTGTTCCCAGAGTGCTGTATCAAGGCACCTCAGTGGGAAGTCTGTGGGAAGGAAAAAGTGTGGCAGAAAACGCTGCACAACGAGAAGAGGTGACCGGACCCTGAGGAAGATTGTGGAGAAGGGCCGATTCCAGACCTTGGGGGACCTGCGGAAGCAGTGGACTGAGTCTGGAGTAGAAACATCCAGAGCCACCGTGCACAGGCGTGTGCAGGAAATGGGCTACAGGTGCCGCATTCCCCAGGTCAAGCCACTTTTGAACCAGAAACAGCGGCAGAAGCGCCTGACCTGGGCTACAGAGAAGCAGCACTGGACTGTTGCTCAGTGGTCCAAAGTACTGTTTTCGGAAATCAAGGTGCCAGAGTCTGGAGGAAGACTGGGGAGAAGGAAATGCCAAAATGCCTGAAGTCCAGTGTCAAGTACCCACAGTCAGTGATGGTCTGGGGTGCCATGTCAGCTGCTGGTGTTGGTCCACTGTGTTTTATCAAGGGCAGGGTCAATGCAGCTAGCTATCAGGAGATTTTGGAGCACTTCATGCTTCCATCTGCTGAAAAGCTTTATGGAGATGAAGATTTCATTTTTCAGCACGACCTGGCACCTGCTCACAGTGCCAAAACCACTGGTGAATGGTTTACTGACCATGGTATTACTGTGCTCAATTGGCCTGCCAACTCTCCTGACCTGAACCCCATAGAGAATCTGTGGGATATTGTGAAGAGAAAGTTGAGAGACACAAGACCCAACACTCTGGATGAGCTTAAGGCCGCTATCGAAGCATCCTGGGCCTCCATAACACCTCAGCAGTGCCACAGGCTGATTGCCTCCATGCCACGCCGCATTGAAGCAGTCATTTCTGCAAAAGGATTCCCGACCAAGTATTGAGTGCATAACTGAACATAATTATTTGAAGGTTGACTTTTTTTGTATTAAAAACACTTTTCTTTTATTGGTCGGATGAAATATGCTAATTTTTTGAGATAGGAATTTTGGGTTTTCATGAGCTGTATGCCAAAATCATCAGTATTAAAACAATAAAAGACCTGAAATATTTCAGTTGGTGTGCAATGAATCTAAAATATATGAAAGTTTAATTTTTATCATTACATTATGGAAAATAATGAACTTTATCACAATATGCTAATTTTTTGAGAAAGACCTGTAGTGGTTAGTACTCTGCGTTGTGGCCAAAGCAACCCCGGTTCGAATCCAAGTCACGGCACTGTCTTTTTGTATGCCGTGCTTCAAAGGTTTCTATTCTCTCCTCGGGCAAGAGACCGAAATGAGGCTGGAGCTTCAGGAAAGTCAGAACCATAGTCAAACAGGGGCCAGTGGCGCAATGGATAACGCGTCTGACTACGGATCAGAAGATTCTAGGTTCGACTCCTGGCTGGCTCGGTTTCCTTATGCCTTTTTTTTGTCTCTCTAACTCCTTGTGTATGGAGCACCAACAATGCATCCAACAATGGAGGTCTTGTCAAAGTGAAAAAGACTTGTCAGAGCGGAAAGAAGTGGCTGATGCTGTTGGAACTATGACTGCAGTCTATCAGGGAGCAACCGACATGAGCCACCAGTGGCAGACTGCTGGGAAGCCGTGATCGTATAGTGGTTAGTACTCTGCGTTGTGGCCGCAGCAATCCAGGTTCGAATCCGGGTCACGGCACTGTCTTTTCGTATGCCGTGCTTTGAAGGTTTCTATTCTCACCTTGTTCTAACTCCTTGTGTATGGTTCTCTGTACCCCAGATCCAACAATGCAGGTCTTGTCAAGGTGACAAAGACTTGGTAGAGCGGAAAGAAGTGGCTGATGCTGGCACCAGCCGATACTGAGCTTTGCAGTTTCCCATATGGTCTAGTGGTCAGGTTTCCTGGTTTTCACCCAGGTGGCCTGGGTTTGACTCCCAGTATGGGAATTGCCTTCTATGATTGGACTTGAGCAAAACTTTGCCCATTACTTCCTCTGCGCCTTGTTGCTGTAGCTCAAGCAGCTTTTTCTGTTGGAACTATGACTGCAGTCTATCAGGGGGCAGCCGACATGAGCCACCAGTGGCAGACTGCTGGGAAGCCATGATCGTATAGTGGTTAATACTCTGTGTTGTGGCTGCAGCAACCCCGGTTCGAATCTGTGTCACGGCACTGTCTTTTCGTATGCCGTGCTTCGAAGGTTTCTATTCTCTCTCTTTTTTTGTCTCTTTAACTCCTTGTGTATGGTTCTCTGTACCCCAGATCCAACAATGCAGGTCTTGTCAAGGTGACAAAGACTTGGCAGAGCGGAATGAAGTGGCTGATTCTGGCGTCAGCCGGTGCTGAGCCTTGCAGTTTCCCATATGGTCTAGCGGTCAGGATTCCTGATTTTTACCCAGGTTTTTGACTTCCGTTTGGGAATTGGCCTTAATGATTGGACTCGAGCAAAACTCTATATTCGTTCCTCGGCGCCTTGTTGCTGTAGCTCAAGCAGCTTGCAGTTCAAATCTTAGGCCATGTGGGGGTGTTGAGGAAAATTGGCATTGTTAACGTGCAAGCAAGTCAGGATGGCCAAGCAGTCATTCATAAAAGATCTCATCCCCGAATATGGCTGCATGTTGGCACTGTCGGCTGACTGAGACTTTTTGAACTGCACTATTTTGGCCCTTACATAAAGCAGCATCAACCCTTAAGTCTGTCTGTCAGTGGTACAAAGACAGTTATGCAGCATTAACGCTCTGCTCTGTCAGTACATTACAATTTGCAAAGGGTAAAGGAGGTTCATAGTAGGGGGAATTAGCTCAAATGGTAGAGCGCTCGCTTAGCATGTGAGAGGTAGCGGTATCGATGCCTGTATTCTCCAGTGCAGGATCATTATGATCATTTAAGGCATCACGTAATATGAAACTTGTTGCGTCAATGCTCACTGAAACGCAGCATCAAAATTTACAATCTTACAATGATGCTCTATTTTCACTCAAATCATTTTTAAATTTTTTTAAAGATTTTTTTAAAATAATTTTTGATTTTTAAATTGCCAAACGCAATAACTTGTAATTTTTAAATTTTGAAATGTTTTTGGTTAAAGCAGCGGTACGTGACATTTTGTTGTTTTTTCATCTGGTGAACTGCTTTGTAAAAGATGAACAGCTGAAACTCACGACATCCCCTTTAAATGCAGCATCAACCCTTAAGTCAGTCTGTCAGTGGTACAAAGACAGTTATTATTTTTTTCAGTTCGTCCTAAAAGCTGGGATGAACATTTTAAATAAACTGAGTCTGTGATGATATAAAAGCACCACATAATATAGAAAGGAGTACGTGAGATTAAACACGTTGCACTCCTACTTAATGCAGCATCAATGCTCTGTTTATCCATTAAAATTTACAAAGGGTAAAGGATAGTTTTTGTAATAGAAAACTAAGACTAACTAGGACTAAGATTTGTACGAACTGTTATATCTTTTCACATTATTATGTATGGTAGTGGGTTAATGACATAAATTTGTATCAAGTATGTGCTGTCAGAAGTGGGATTCAAACCCACATCTCCAGGGGAGACTGCGATCTGAGCACAGTGCCTTAGACCGCTCAGCCATGAAATGATTAATACCACTCTCACCCCACACGGATTGAGATTTGTACTAACTCCTTAATCTGTAACCCATTTGCTGCACTGTACACTTTGTCACTAGGCTGTAAACCATATATCAATAGAAAGGGAGCCCCATATGAGATCTCCAACTGACCAAATAATGTTTTTGGGTGGACCATTGTTAGCACTGTAACGGCACTAGCGTGTTAGGGTGTGTTTTCTCTGGTATGAGTGTATTAGGTACAGCCTTCTTGTTGGCTTTTTAACTGACTGGATTATTTGTTACGAACTCAAACCCAGTTTGTGATTGTTGTAGGCTATTCAATCCTCCACAAGATTGAATAATATGAATACAGTTAATATTATATTATATAATAGAATGATTATAAAGCTGAGTCTGAGCTTAAACACTTGCACCCTGACTTTATAATGCAGCATCAACGCTCTGTTAGTACATTAGTAAAGGTGGGGTTTTCATAAGGGGAATTAACTCAAATTGTAGAGCACTCGCTTAGCATGCGAGAGGTAGTGGGATCGATGCCTGCATTCTCCAGTGCAGAAACTTTATGATCATTTGGCAGCAACTCGGAATCTGGAATGATAAAATTAAGGCGAAATTCGTTGCAGCATTAATCTTTAGGCCAGTCTGTCAGTGTTACCATGTCATTAACGCCCTATTTACTCTTAAACAGTTTTATTTACATACCTTTTTTGTTTTGTTTTGACAGAAACGCATGAACTTATAATGCTACAATATTAAAATGCATCAGAGTTTTATTTCTTAGTTTGATCGCTGCTATTGATATAACTGAAATGATATTATTGTTATCTTTTTTATTTACTTTTTGAATTTAAAAAAAAAAAAGACTCACAGTGATCATTACCAGGATAAAACAGGCAGTGAATGAATGAATGTATTCCATAATAAGAAACAATAAGAACATCCATCATACCACCAGGTGGTGGAAGTGTGATTGTGTGGGGATGCTTTGACATTTGGGTGACTTCATGGGAGTCTTAATCGATTGAACCAGGAATAATGAACCACTGCCTTGATTCTCAGTGCTGAGAATCATCCACTATCTAAATAATACCTGCTCTGTGGTGGTCCTGTGGGGGTCCTGACCATTGAAGAACAGAGTGAGCAGTCTAGAGTCAGTAATTGTAGAACTACAAAGTGCTCCTATATGGTAAGTGGAGCTGATAAAATAGACAGTGAGTGTAGAAACAAGGAGGTGGTTTTAATGTTATGGTTGATTAGTGTAAACTCACACACTGTTGTATGTGCTTGCATGACTGTAGGACGAGTTTTCAGTGCATTACCGTAATATCCATAAAATGTGTCCTTGTGATTTCAGTGCAGAAAAGTTTGTGTAGAGACTGCAGCAGCGGATACTGTGTTTGTTTAGAAATTGTGGTCATACTTTATTAACAAGGTAAGTTTATTAAAATAAACGTTTTTTGTATATTAGCTTCTGGATATTTTCGGATGCTACGGACAAAACTGTGTTGTACTGCTATGATGATACGACTATGTTCCAAACCCTTTTAGACTCTTCCACCACCGTTAGCGCTTCTCTCAGTTAGTTTAGCTCATTAAATATATTATCCACAGTATCGCTTACTTTTACAAACCCAATTTTAAGGTTTAGACAGAAGGGAAAATGTCAATGTAAATAGACAGCAGTTTGTAAAAGATGTTATTTATATTCTAGCATACAAACACACATCGCTCCAAAATATGAATGAACGCTTCAGCCAGGGTTGCCAGATTGCGCATTTCAAAGCCCGCCAAGATGCATGGAAAACCGCCCAACATACGAAAAACAGCCGATAATAAGCGCTTAAACAATATTAAACCAGATAAACATGATCTACTACTGCTGATATCTCACAAATCAGTGATTATAAATTATTAATGGCATTTGAAATAATGAATGGCATTTGCAATAATTAAAAACTAAGACTAAGAAGTCTTAAGAAGTGTTTCTTTAGGGTTTTTTGTGTTCTTGCTAGAACTGTTTCTACTTGAAGAACCCTTTAGTATAAATCAAGGTTCTTTGCTAACTCAATTAGATTTCTATAGATTATTTTATTTTGCCACATATAAATGCACATAATATTTAAGGACTGGAAAACAATCGTGCAACTGACACAGGAAAAAAGGAAAAAGGTGAAAGAAAGGAATCTGTTTGTGATCTACCTGCTAAATTCTCCTCCTGAGATGTTTTTTTTGTGTGTGTGTAAGCAGCAACATACTTCAGCTAAAACTTTATATAATCGCCTTCAAGAGAGCCGAAACAGAAATAAAATTTTTTTATATTAATTGAATTTCTACAGGACAACATATGTTAAAGTTTGTAATTTAAGTCACATGCTTGTGAGGATTAAATCAATTTCCAGATCCTGTATAGTTCAGTCGGTAGAGCATCAGACTTTTAATCTGAGGGTCCAGGGTTCAAGTCCCTGTTTGGGTGAGTTGCTTTAGGTAAGAGGTAATGTCCCGTACTACATGGTTTATTTAGAATGATGAAGAATTTGTACTTTGTGAGACATTTCTAAGTAAAATAGCATGTACTTGATAAGCTTGAAATAATTGCACACTGTATGTGTAACATGTTCTCCACACCAACTAGTTGTTTTAAACAGACTGTAGTAAATAGAGGACCGTTTAAATCTATATTTATGTGCAGCCTAATAATGCACTGAGTTTTAGATATTAATACCCACATGTTTTATGTTTAATGACATGCATCATAATTTCAGTTCTTGCTTCACAGAGCCGCTTTGTTATTGCTCTGCACTAAACAGTTGGTATATCCTGCACTATTTTGGCCCGTCATGCAGCATCAACCCTTAAGTCAGTCTGTCAGTGGTACAAAGACAGTTTCGATTTGGTTCAGTTCGTCCTAAAGGCTGCGATAAACGTGAGTACGTGAGCTTAAACACGTTGAACCCCCACTTTATAATGCAGCATCAATGATCTGTTAGTACATTACAAAGGGTAAAGGAGAGTTAAGGAAAATTAGCTCAGATGGTAGAGTGCTCGCTTCGCATGCAAGAGGTAGCGGGATCGATGCCCGCATTCTCCAACGCAGAAAAGTTACGATAATTTAAAGGCATCACGTAATATGAGACTCGTTACGTCACTGCTCACTGAAACATTGCGTCAGATACGAGGGCAGTTTTCGCTCTATTTTCATTCATCGTTTAGTTTTAAGACCTTTATTATTTTTTTAAATTGACAAACATGCAATAACTTTAAAACAATCTTGAAACAAATCTTTTCACATTATTATGTATGGTAGAGGGTTAAAGATGTAAATTTGTATAAAGCATGAGCTGTCAGAAGTGAGATTCAAACCCACGCCTCAATGAGAGACTGTGACCTGAACGCAGCGCCTTAGACCGTATCCTGACTAGCTTGGGTACCGTTGACACCACATCATGTATCAATAGCATATGAGCACTCCAACTGACCAAATAATGTTTTTGGGTGGATCATTCTTAGCACTGTAACGGCACTAGCATGTTAGGGTGTGTTTTCTCTGGTATGAATGTATTAGGTACAGCCTTCTTGTTGGGTTTTTAACTGACTGGATTATTTATTAAGAACTCAAACCCTGTTTGTGCTGGTTGTAAGGCTATTCAATCGATCACTAGATGGCATAATATGAATACAGTTAGAAAGTAAAACGATGTCGCATGCTGACCTGTGTGGAATACAACTAATGTATGTAGTACTAAGAAGTGTTTCTTAAGGGTTTTTTTGGTGTTCTTGCTGGAACTGTTCTATAGGACAACGTATGTTAAAGTTTGTAATTCAAGTCACATCCCTGTGAGGATTAAAGCAGCTTGCAGAGCTCGGATAGCTCAGTCGGTAGAGCATCAGACTTTTAATCTAAAAGTCGTTTATTACTGCATTAGGTAAGTGGTAATGTCCCGTACTACATGGTTTGTTTAGAATGATGAAGAATTTGTACTTTGTGAGATATTTCTAAGTGAAGTAGCATGTACTTGATAAGCTTGAAATAATAGCACACTGTATGTGTAACATGTTCTCCACACCGACTAGTTGTACGCCCAGTTGTTTCAAACAGACTGTAGTAAATAGAGGACCGTTTAAATCTATATTTATGTGCAGCCTAATAATGCGCTGAGTTTTACATATTAATACCCACATATTTTTTGTTGCCTTAAAGACTCACTTAAATCCTGATCTAATTGTTGATGCTGCATTTCATTAAGCGATGCCGCAACAAGTTTCATATTACATGTTACCCTTAAATAATCATAAGGTATCTGCACTGGAGAATGCGGGCATCGATCCCACTACCTCTCGCATGCTAAGCGAGCGCTCTAACTTTTCTTTTTCATGTATCTACTGATATTTTACTGGATCTGGATAATGTTTCCTTGTTTAATAAAACCATTATGCTTATTTAGCTTTAATTAGCTTTAATTATTAAAGAGTTAATAAGATAGTGATGGTGAAACTAAAAACCTTTTATTACCATCACTAAATGTTTTTACCATCACAACAAGTTGTGTCGGTAATGGCATGTTGAGGTAATGACTTACTTAGGGAAAAAAGTAAACAGCTAGTATACGATGTACTTTACATACATTTAAATAATGTGAACATTTCAATTGTAAAATACTGCTGTAACAATGTAAATAGACGCTGAATAAACATACTTTATGATCAGGATGAATACATGATTAAATTTCTCACATTTTCAGTGATCAAAAGCCTGGGTCCTGGCATCCATGTGGATGTTACTTTGACACGTACCACCTACCTCAGCATTGTTGCAGACCATGTACACCCTTTGATGAAAACTGTATTCCCTGATGGCTGTGTCCTCTAAAGAAGTAACTTTGTATAAAGCAGGAGTTATCAGAAGTGGGATTCGAACTGGCCATCCAGAAATGTCTGTAAGGTAACAATGCCAATTACCAACAACACCCCCACATGGCCAAAGATTTGTACAAACTGCTGAATCTTTTCACATTATTATGTTTGTTAGAGGGTTAAAGACATAAATTTGTATGAAGCACTAGCAGTCAGAAGTGGGATTCCAACTCACGCCTCCATGGGACACTGTGACCTGAACTCAGCATTTTAGACCGCATCCTGACTAGCTTGGGTACCATCGACACCACCTTCACCCCACACGGACTAATATTTGTACGAACTGCTTAATCTTTTCACATTATTATGTATGGTAAATGTACTGAATGTAACCCATTTGCTGCACTGTACACTTTGTCACTAGGCTGTACACTGTAAGCCCGGATAAGTTCAATCTACTTAAAAAATTTGAGGAAACCGGTTGCCTTAAAAAAGTTAAGTAATGTATAATGAAAACTTGAGTTAGCATAACTTAAAACATTAAGTTATTACACCTAAAAGGCAAGTTGATTAAACTTTCTATTTTTTGTTATACCAACTGCTTTTCCCAATAATTCTACTTATTATCTTGAGCTCAATGGAAAAAACTATTGATTTCTTCTTAGTTTTCATGTTAATTACATTTTAAATATGAATTACAAATGTTTATAGAAAAACAGACACAATTATAAAATTATTTTTCTTTATTTCACTTCAGAAGTATTTACTTAAAATACAACATGTCAAGAAAACATCTTTAAAACTGTACAAACTGTATATAAAGTTCTGATGAAACACAAACAGCTCCTCACAGTAACATGAACCTGTAAAACAACAAAAAGAAACAAGAAACAGAAGTATTAAAATCAACATTAATAGCATTAATTTAAGGATTAAAATAAAGCAAGCCAGCACACTCTTTGCTTCGTATGAAGACTAGCATGCTAACATGCTAGCATGTAGCCTAAATACGGCAAATAAAGCAGCGCTGTTTGATTATTTATTTAGTGTCAACATTAAGATCATTTATTTTAAACAAAATTGTTAAGTGAAGTACAACACTTACCAAAATTAGACGGAAGATGAAAAAGCCCCATCAGACTGGTGTACATGCTACTCAAAAATAGCATAATGAGAAAGAAAATGTTTGTCCACTTAGTTTAACAAAGGTTCCACTTCACAAAATACATTTCAGGAAGACAAGTTTACTTTTGCAAAAAGCCTAAAATGAAAAGTAAAAAGTAATTTGCAACAACAGGTTACAAAAGTTAAAACAAATGGCTGCCTGATTCACCAACAGCAAGCTGAAAAAAGGCGGACTTACATGTAAATGGGGGCGTTTTTCTGTTTTATTACCTTAACTTAACTTTTTTAAGTTAATCTGATAGAAAAGTAATTTTTTTTGTTTAGTAAACTTAAACCGTTTAGCACATTTAAATGTGTACTCAAATTAGTACAATGTACTCTGCATTTTATAGTAGAGCAAAAAAACAATTTATGTATGTTGTACTAAAAATTTTTGATTAAATATAAAGTCCGGGCTTACAGTGTAAACCATATATCAATCGAAAGGGAGCCCCATATGAGATCTCCAACTGACCAAATAATGTTTTTTGAAAGGATTCTTTTTGTGTTCTTGGTAGAACTGTTTCTACTTGAAGAACCCTTTAGTATAATTCAAGGTTCTTTGCTAACTCAATTTGATTTTTATGGATTTTTTTTCTCTTGCCACATAAAAATGCACATAACATTTTAATGACTGGAAAACAATTGTGCAATTGATACAGAAAAAAAGGTGAAAGAAAGGAATCTGTTTGTAATCTACCTGCAAAATTCTCCTCCAGAGATGTTTTTCTTTGTGTGTAAACAGCAACAACCTTCACCAAAATTTTTTTATAATCGCCTTCAAGAGAGCCAGCACGGATCTTTACAGCCCAGTCGGTAGAGCATCAGACTTTTAATCTGAGGGTCCAGGGTTCAAGTCCCTGTTCGGGTGAGTTGTTTCTTACTGTGTTGGCTAAGCGGCATTGTCCCGTACTACATGGCTTGTTAAGAAAGTTAAAGAATTTGTACTTTGTGAGATATTTCTAATTGAAATAGCATGTACTTGATCAGCTTGAAACAATCGCATAGTGAATGTGTAACATGTTCTCCACACCAACTAATTGTACCCCCAGCCGTTTCAAACACACTATAGTAAAAAGAGGACCGTTTAAACTATAATTATGTGCAGCCTAATAATGCACTGAGTGCTTGTGCCTGTGCTGACTTGATCATTTAGAAACTACACACCCAGAAGCAGCAGCCACCTCACTGGCCTATAGTATGTCATCTATATTTTATTGTTCAGTGTTTTGTACTCGTCGAGTACTTTATGCCAATTTGTAAAGACAGTAAATAAGTCTCTATAGTTCTACCTAATGTTTAGTCATGTGATTTTCAAGTCCATGCAGACACAAGTACTACAATGAGCAATATAGAAATATAAAAAGTCATTCGTTTGCATGAATAGTTAAAAGCTACTGAATGGATTGTTGGATGGATAAATGCATTTAGATTCCCTCGATTTTACTTTATGGTAAAAACCCTACACAGACAGAAGAACAAAATAAATATTATGAAGACCATGTTTTTAACTACAGTGCGTTACAAGTCTAAATGTTATTCTCACAGGAAAATGTGCTTAAAAGTTTGCAATGCTTCTGCATTGGAGAATGCGAGCATCGATCCAGCTACCGCTCGCATGCTAAGCGAGCGCTCTACCATTGGAACTGATTCCCTTTACGATGAATCCCCTTTAGCCTTTTGTAAATTGTAATGTACTATCAGAGCGTTGATGCTGCATTATAAAGTGAGGGTGCAACGTGTTTAAGCTCACATACTCTTTTCTGTATTATGCCTTGCTTTTAAACCATCACAGACTCCGTTTATCGCAGACTTTAGGACAAACTAAACCCAATCAAAACTGTCTTTGTACCACTGATAGACTGACTTAAGGGTTGATGCTGCATTTTAAAGGTGCTGTCGTGAGTTTCAGCTGTTCATCTTTTACAAAACAGTTTACCAGATGAAAAATCATTAAAAAGTCACGTACCTCTACTTTAACAAAAAGTCGTTTTAGATAAGACTCCGAGACATTTCAAAATTTAAGAATTATAAGTTATTGTGTGTTTGTGTAGCCCAATTAAAATCTGGGGACTACTAATATTTTGTTTATGTTAATTTATAACTAGTAAATAAGTTGTTTTTATTTGTTCTGTAAATAATGTTATGGTTGTTTTATGCTGTTTAAAGTAAAGTGTATGTATAGCCCTCCCTTGATTTATTTTTAAGCCAATCAGCATGAACTGTCACAGGTCGGGAAAAGAGCGGGAGAAAGTGGGTGGAAAAAGAAGAAAAAAGTGGAGAAAATACCGTGATGTGAAACAAGTGTCATGTAAGCTGGTAAAACACCTGTTTAGGATTTATCTCTGTTGATGCGTAAAGACAAACGGACAGTGAGTCTTATATTAACATCTTGCAGTCGATTAGTGACATTGTTTATGCTGTATCAGCCGTGAACTTCGTCTCTTGAGTTTACGCGCATGGACATTGAAGGCAGTACGCTTCCTCAGCAACTGTGACGATTACAGTGGATTAAAAGCATCGGATTAACTCTGATTGTTTCATCCAAGATCAAAAGGAAAAAGACTGGTGGATTTTTTCTGTTTCATCCATGTAAACAAAGAACGTGGACAGCTCCACCACAACCGACCAAATATACTTCGTGATCTGTGCTGATTGGGACTATTAGGTTGGATCAGGCCTGCAATGGTAATTTTGGGTACCCTTTTTTTTAGTTAGTTATTTACAGTGGGGCCAAAAAGTATTTAGTCAGCCACTGATTGTGCAGGTTCTCCTACTTAGAAAGATGAGAGAGGTCTGTAATTTTCATCATAGGTACACTTCAACTATGAGAGACAAAATGAGAAAAAAAAATCCAGGACATCACATTGTAGGATTTTTAAAGAATTTATTTGTAAATTATGGTGGAAAATAAGTATTTGGTCAATAACAAAAGTTCAACTCAATACTTTGTAACATAACCTTTGTTGGCAATGACAGGTTAAACGTTTCCTGTAAGTCTTCACCAGGTTTGCACACACTGTAGCTGGTATTTTGGCCCATTCCTCCATGCAGATCTCCTCTAGAGCAGTGATGTTTTGGGGCTGTCGCTGGGCAACACGGACTCCACAAATTTTCTATGGGGTTGAGGTCTGGAGACTGGCTAGGCCACTCCAGGACCTTGAAATGCTTTTTACGGAGCCACTCCTTCATTGCCCGAGCGGTGTGTTTGGGATCATTGTCATGCTGGAAGACCCAGCCACGTTCCATCTTCAATGCTCTCACTGATGGAAGGAGGTTTTGGCTTAAAATCTCACGATACATGGCCCCGTTTATTCTTCCCTTAACACGGATCAGTCGTCCTGTCCCCTTTGCAGAAAAACAGCCCCAAAGCATGATGTTTCCACCCCCATGCTTCACAGTAGGTATGGTGTTCTTGGGTTTTTCTTCTTCCTCCAAACACGATGAGTTGAGTTTTTACCAAAAAGTTCCATTTCGGTTTCATCTGACCACATGATATTCTCCCAATCCTCTTCTGGATCATCCATATGCTCTCTGGCAAACTTCAGACCGGCCTGGACATGTACTGGCTTAAGCAGGGGGACACGCCTGACACTGCAGGATTTGAGTCCCTCTTGGCGTAGTGTGTTACTGATGGTAGCCTTTTTACTTTGGTCCCAGCTCTCTGCAGGTCATTCATCAGGTCCCTCCGTGTAGTTCTGGGATTTTTGCTCACCGTTCTCATGATAATTTTGACCCCACGGGATGAGATCTTGACCCCAAGGGAGATTATCAATGGTCTTGTATGTTTTCCATTTTCTTACAATTGTTCCCACAGTTGATTTATTCACACCAACCTGCTTGCCTATTGTAGATTTACTCTTCCCAGCCTGGTGCAGGTCTACAATTTTCTTCCTGGTGTCCTTCGACAGCTCTTTGGTCTTGGCCATGGTTGAGTTTGGAGTCTGACTGTTTGAGGCTGTGGACAGGTGTCTTTTATACAGATAACAAGGTCAAACAGGTGCCATTAATACAGGTAACGAGTGGAGGACAGAAGAGCTTCTTAAAGAATAAGTTACAGGTCTGTAAGAGCCAGAAATCTTGCTTGTTTGTTATTGACCAAATACTTATTTTCCACCATAATTTACGAATAAATTCTTTAAAAATCCTACAATGTGATTTCCTGGATTTTTTTTTCTCATTTTGTCTCTCATAGTTGAAGTGTACCTATGATGAAAATTACAGACCTCTCTCATCTTTCTAAGTAGGAGAACTTGCACAATCAGTGGCTGACTAAATACTTTTTGGCCCCACTGTACCTAACTTAGGAGAGATTGATAATATTTTGAATATTACTGATGGTAATTTGAGTGAATCTGTATTATGACATTTTTGTAAAATATATTGGGGTTTGAAATGCATATTAATGATTGTGTAAATGAGTAAATAGTTAATTTGTTTAAGTATTATTAATGTGTACAAGTTTGGTATGTGAGTCAGGGATAATGTTAATACAGCTACTGTAAATGGTGTTAGTCGCAGGTTTTTTTGTGCAAGGTTAGTACCACATATATTTAGGGTAATTGAAGTATTTTTTTCGGTTTAAATAAGAGTATAGTTTAAATATAAAATAATCGTCAGTACTGATAAGTAGTGGCCCTTTTAAATCCTTACATTACCACAAAGAAAGATATTTCTTAAACAAATAAAAGAAGTCGGGGAGCGCTTTCCAAATACAGCCAAGGGTGCTAGGGGGCGCTACATTTGTCAATTTAAACATGTCAAAAAAGGTCTTTAAAGCAAACGATTTGAGTAAAAATAGAGCATAACTGTCACTGTAAAACTTACAGACTGACCTAATGTTTGATGCAGCGTTTCAGTGAGCAACGACTTTTATATTATGTGTTGCCTTTAAGTGATCATAATGTTTCAGCATTGGAGAATGTGGGCATCGATCCCACTACCTCTCGCATGCTAAGCGAGCGCTCTACCATTGGAGCTAATTTCCCTTACACAGAACCTTCCTTTATGATTTGTAAATTGTAATGTACTAACAGAGTGTTGATGCTGCATTATAAAACGAGGGTGCAACGTGTTTAAGCTCACGTACTCTTTTCTATATTACGCGTTGTTTTTAAACCATCACAGACTCAGTTTATTTAAAAAGTTGATCTTAGCCTTTAGGACGAACAATGTGAGGTCTTTTTTGAAGTGCATTTTTTATTTGATTTTGTTGGACCTGTAGGAGATTGTCCTGTTCTTGTTGCAGCTCTGCTGGAGGGTTATTTTCTTGGTGTTTGTGGTGGTGGTGGTGGTGATGGTGGGGCCTTTGTTCCCATTTTGGTTTATTTAGTATATGATGTACTTTACATCCATTTCAATAATGTGAACATTTCCATTTTTGTCGTAAAATACTGCTGTAACAATGTAAATGGACGCTGAATAAACATACTTAAATGGATATTTAAGTATTTAAGTACATATTTAAATGGATGTAAAGTACATCAAATAAACCAAAATGGGAACAAAGACCCCACCACCACCACCACCACAAACACCAAAAAAATAACCCTCCAGCAGAGCTGCAACAATAAACAGAGCAAGATCAGGATGAATACATGATTCAGTTTCTCACATTTTCAGTTATCAAAAGCCTGGGTCCTGGCATCCATGTGGATGTTACTTTGACACGTACCACCTACCTCAGCATTGTTGCAGACCATGTTCACCCTTTGATGAAAACTGTATTCCCTGATGGCTGTGTCCTCTAAAGAAGTAGATTTGTTTAAATCATGAGCTGTCAGAAGTGGGATTCGAACCCATAAACTGCTTAATCTTTTCACATTATTATGTATTGTAAATGTACTGACTGTAACCCATCTGCTGCACTGTACACTTTGTCACTAGGCTGTAAACCAAAAATCAATAGAAAGGGAGCCCCATATGAGATCTCCAACTGACCAAATAATGTTT
The DNA here is from genome assembly GCF_030014385.1 of Trichomycterus rosablanca. Taxonomy (NCBI): domain Eukaryota; kingdom Metazoa; phylum Chordata; class Actinopteri; order Siluriformes; family Trichomycteridae; genus Trichomycterus; species Trichomycterus rosablanca. Next base: position 9,180,792 of record NC_085997.1, on the reverse strand, counting down.
TTGGGTGGACCATTCTTAGCACTGTAACAGCACTAGCATGTTAGGGTGTGTTTTCTCTACTATGAGTGTATTAGGTACAGCCTTCTTGTTGGGTTTTTAACTGACTGGATTATTTATTAAGAATAATAATTATTCTCTAAGAACTCAAACCCTGTTTGTGCTCGTTGTAGGCTATTCAATTGTCCACTAGATGGCATAATATGAATACAGTTAGAAAGTAAAACGATGTCTGTTTCGAGCAAAGTTTCATCGCATGCTGACCTGTGTGGAATACAACTGATGTATGTAGCACTAAGAAATGTTTCTTAAGGGTTCTTTTAGGTGTTCTTGGTAGAACTGTTTCTACTTGAAGAACCATTTAGTATAATTTAAGGTTCTTTGCTAACTCAATTTGATTTTTATGGATTTTTTTATTTTGCCACATATAAATGCACATAACATTTTAATGAAAAGCAACGCATAATATAGAAAAGAGTACGTGAGCTTAAACATGTTGCACCCTCACTTTATAATGCAGCATCAACACTCTGTTAGTACATTACAATTTACAAAGGGCAAAGGAAAGTTTTGTGTAAGGGGAATTAGCTCAAATGGTAGAGCGCTCGCTTAGCATGCGAGAGGTAGTGGGATCGATGCCCACATTCTCCAGTATAGAAACATTATGATCATTTTGCAATCTGAAAAGATGAAATTTCGGTCAAATTCGTTGCAGCATCAACCATAAGGCTAGTCTGTCCGTATTACAATGTCAGTAACGCCCTATTTACGCTCAAACAGTTTTGTTTACATACCTTTTTTGTTTTGTTTTGACAGAAACGCATGAACTTATAATTTTTTATAATGTTTTATTATTTGACACTGTTACAATTGATACATTATAAAGTATTGTACATATTTAAGTTCGGTGGCATAATTGGCTTGCTTTTAAAAACGACTACAGTGCGCCATCTACAGGCCATTCTTGGTACGTCTTGTTAAAACGTAGCCAATGGAAAACTGGTGCCCACACTTCTGTGGCTTGGGATCTACTATTTCAGTCAACAGGTCATCGGGATCTACTTTTTAAAAAGGTTGGTCTCATCATTTTTCAAGAATGCTTTAAAGCTTTTTTAAATGCGCTTCATTTGCCTGTATTGATATTCAGCATTACAGGGCAAGCGTGGGTCCAGTGTCACGAACACTGGGCTCAAGACAAAAATACACCCTGGACAGGGCGCGTCAAACCATCGCAAAGCATCACACACTAATTTATCCACTCACTCACACATACAGGTGCAATTTAGAGCAGCAGTTACACCTACTGGCACATTTTCAGACCCGGAGGAAAGCCACGCATACATGGTGAGTATACACCGATCAGCCATAACATTAAAACCACCTCCTTGTTTCTACACTCACTGTCCATTTTATCAGCTCCACCATATAGAAGCACTTTGTAGTTCTACAATTACTGACTGTAATCCATCTGTTTCTCTACATGCTTTTTTATCCCCCTTTTATGCTGTTCTTCAATGGTCAGGACTCTCCTGTGTTGTGCTGGTATGAGTGGATAAGACATAGCAGCGCTGCAGGTTTTTAAACACCTCACTGTCACTGCTGGACTGAGAATAGTCCACCAACCAAAAACATTCAGCCAACAGCGCCCTGTGGGAAGTGTCCTATGACCACTGATGAAGGTCTAAAAGATGACCAACTCAAACAGCAGCAATAGATGAACGATCGTTTCTGACTGTCTCTACAAGGTGGACCAACTAGGTAAGAGTGTCTAATAGAGTGGACAGTGAGTGGACACGGTATTTAAAAACTCCAGCAGCGCTGCTGTGTCTGATCCACTCATACCAGCACAACACACACTAACACACCAACACCATGTCAGTGTCACTGCAGTGCTGAGAATGATCCACCACCTAGATAACACCTGCTCTGTGGTGGTCATGTCAATAATTGTAGAACTACAAAGTGCTTCTATATGGTAAGTGGAGCTGATAAAATGGACAGTGAGTGTAGAAACAAGGAGGTGGTTTTAATGTTATGGTTGATTAGTGTAAACTCTCACACTGTTGTATGTGCTTGCATGACTGCAGGACGCGTTTGTCAGCGCATTACCGTAATATCCATAAAATGTGTCCTTGCGATTTCAGTGCAGAAAAGTTTGTGTAGAGACTGCAGCAGCGGATACTGTGTTTGTTTTGATTTTGAGGTCATACTTTATTAACAAGGTAAGTTTATTTTTTAAAGAAAAGTTTGTGTATATTAGCTTCTGGATATTTTCGGATGCTACGGACAAAACTGTGTTGTACTGCTATGATGATACGATTATGTTCCAAACCCTTTTAGACTCTTCCACCACCGTTAGCGCTTCTCTCAGTTAGTTCAGCTCATTAAATATATTATCCACAGTATCGCTTACTTTTACAAACCCAGTTTCAAGGTTTAGACAGAAGGGAAAATGTCAATGTAAATAGACAGCAGTTTGTAAAAGATGTTATTTATATTCTAGCATACAAACATACATCGCTCCAAAATATGAATGAACGCTTCAACCAGGGTTGCCAGATTGCGCATTTAAAAGCCCGCCAAAATGCATGGAAAACCGCCCAACATACTCACGAAAAACAGCCGATAATCAGCGCTTAAACAATATTAAACCAGTTAAACATGACCTACTACTGCTGATATCTCACAAATCAGTGATTTATTATAAATTACATTATTAATGGCATATCTTTTCACATTATTATGTATGGTAGAGGGTTAAATATGTAAATTTGTTTAAAGCATGAGCTGTCAGAAGTGGGATTCGAACCCACGCCTTCAGGGAAGACTGCGACCTGAACGCAGCGCCTTAGACCACTCGGCCATCCTGACTAGCTGGGGTACCATTGATACCACCCTCGCCCCACATGGTCTAAGATTTGCACAAACTGCTTAATCTTTTCACATTATTATGTATGGTAGAGGGTTAAAGACGTAAATTTGTGTAAAGCATGAGCTGTCACAGTGCCTTAGACTGCTAAAACCATTCTGTCTAGCTTGGACACTGTTGACGCCACTCCTGCCCCACACAGACTAATATTTGTAGTCTGCTTAATCTTTTCACAAATTATTATGTTTGGTAAATTTACTGACTGTAACCCATTTGCTGCACTGTACACTTTGTCACTAGGCTGTAAACCATATATCAATAGAAAGGGAGCCCCATATGAGCACTCCAACTGACCAAATAATGTTTTTGGCACTGTAACGGCACTAGCATGTTAGGGTGTGTTTTCTCTGGTATGAGTGTATTAGGTACAGCCTTCTTGTTGGGTTTTTAACTGACTGGATTATTTATTAAGATTATTTATTATTTATTAAGAACTCAAACCCTGTTTGTGCTCATTGTAGGCTATTAAATCGTCCACTAGATAGCATAATATAAACACAGTTAGAAAGTAAAATGATGTCCATTACTAATGAATAAATAAATGTCTGTTATTAATAAAGCTACTTTGAATCTTGAATCTACTATCAAAGTTTCATCGCATGCTGACCTCTGTGGAATACAACTGATGTATGTAGTACTAAGAAGTGTTTCTTAAGGGTTTTTTGGTGACTTTTATTTTTAACCAGGCAGTGTATGTTAAAGTTTGTAATTCAAGTCACATCCTTGTGGACACATCCTTGTGAGGATTGAAGTGTCTTGCAGAGCCTGGATAGCTCAGTCGGTAGTGCATCAGACTTTTAATCTGAGGGTCCAGTGTTCAAGTCCCTGTTCGGGAGAGTTGTTTCTTACTGCATTAGGTAAGCGGTAATGTCCTGTACTACATGGTTTGTTTAGAATGATGAAGAATTTGTACTTTGTGAGTTTTTTGTAAGTGAACTAGCATGTACTTGATAAGCTTGAAATAATAGCACACTGTATGTGTTAACATGTTCTCCACACCAACTAGTTGTACGCCCAGCTGTTTCAAACAGACTGTAGTAAATAAAGGACCGTTTAAATCTATAATTACATTTACATTTTACATTTTCTGCATTTAGCAGACGCTCTCATCCAGAGCGACTTACAGAAGTGCTTCCATAGTAAACATTTCATTTCTCAAGTTTTAGTAAACAACAGTCGAAGAACACAAATCTGCTGAAACCTGTTAGAACCAGTGGGTTTTTTTTTTTTTGGAAATGGAAAAAAAATGTTAGTAAATAAGTACAAGTCAGCTTAAGTGCTTAGTAAAAAGGTGGGTTTTTAATCGTTTTTTAAAGACAGCAAGAGACTCAGATGTTCGGACGGACAGAGGAAGTTCATTCCACCACTTGGGTGCTAGAACAGAGAAGAGCCTTGATGCTTGTCTTCCTTTAGTCCTGGGTGGAGGATCAAGTCGGGCGAGACTAGTGATTCGGAGGTTGCGTGGTACAGAGCGGGGGTTTGATTAGACTGCGAAGGTAGCTTGGGGCTGGTCCATTTTTGGCTTTGTAGGCGAGCATCAGTGTTTTAAGCTGAATGCGTTCAGCTACAGGAAGCCAGTGAAGAGAACGCAGCAGTGGGGTGATGTGGCAGTGTTTGGGCTGGTTAAAAACCAGACGGGCAGCTGCATTTTGAATGAGCTGCATAGGAGTGGTAGGAGAAGCCATGGGAGGCTATGACCTTACCCAGAGAGCGGGTGTAGATAGAGAAAAGAAGTGGGCCAAGTACAGAGCCCTGAGGAACACCGGTTGAGAGAGTGCATGGGGGAGATATGGATCCCCTCCATGACACTTGGTAGGAGTGCCCTTCGAGGTAGGAGGCCATCCATTGCCATGCTGAACCTGTTACTCCAAGGCTGGAGAGAGTGCACAGGAGAATGCTGTGATTCACTGTGTCGAAGGCTGCAGAGAGGTCAAGAAGAATGAGGACCGATGACAGTTTGGCTGCTTTGGCTGCATGAAGCTTCTCAGTAACAGCTACAAGTGCTGTTTCCGTAGAATGCGCTGCCTTGAAGCCAGACTGGTACGGATCGTGGAGGTCATTCTGAGTAAGAAAGGAAGATAGTTGGTTATAGACAGCACGTTCAAGAATTTTGGATAGAAAAGAGAGGAGTGAGACAGGTCTGTAGTTGTTAATGTCTGTAGTGTCTAGTGTAGGTTTCTTAAGAAGGGGAATAACCTGAGCCTTCTTAAACGCAGCAGGGACAACACCTGATGTCAGGGAGTTGTTGATGATGAGTGTGATGAAGGGGATTAGGTCCTGTGAGATGTCTTTAAGGATGGTGGATGGTATAGGGTCGAGTGTGCATGTAGTGGGATTGCTGGATGAGAGGAGCTGTGCAACCTCATCCATGGTGAGTGGGGTGAAGCTGGTGAGTGTGTTGGTGGGTTGAGGGTCAGTTGAAAGTGGGTCAGTCGGAGAGAAGGATTGATTGATTTTGTCAATCTTGTCCTGAAAGAATGTTGCAAAGTCAGTAGCAGTAAGAGAGGCAGATGGGGGAGGAGGAAGAGGGTTCAGAAGAGAGGAAAAGATAGCATGAAGCTTACGTGGGTCAGCAGCAGATTGTTCAAGCTTGGCTTTGTAAAAAGATGTTTTTGATGCAGTCACATCGGATGAGAACCTGGACAGCAGATCGTGGTAGGAGTGGAGATCAACACCAAGCTTAGATTTTCTCCACTTTCTCTCAGCTGCCCTTAATTCTCTTCTGTTGCTGCGCAATGCATCTGAAAGCCAAGGAGCAGGGTGAGAAGGTTTTCCTCGTTTAAGGGTAAGAGGACAGCTGATCGAGGACAATATTAAACCAGTTAAACATGGCCTACTACTGCTGATATCTTACAAATCAGTGATTATAAATCACATTACATTCACATTATTATGTATGGTAGAGGATTAAAGATGTAAATTTGTACAAAGCATGAGATGTCAGAAGTGGGATTCGAACCCACGCCTCCAGGGAAGACTAAACGCAGCGCCTTAGACCGCTCGGCCATATTGACTAGCTAGAGTACCACAGATACCATCCTCGCCTCACAAGGAATAATATTTGTACAAATTCCTGAATCTTTTCACATTATTATGTATGGTAAATTTACTGACTGTAACCCATTTGCTGCACTGTACACTTTGTCACTACGCTGTAAACCATATATCAATAGAAAGGGAGCCCCATATGAGCACTCCAACTGACCAAATAATGTTTTTCGGGTGGACCATTGTTAGCACTGTAACGGCACTAGCGTGTTAAGGTGTGTTTTCTCTGGTATGAGTGTATTAGGTCCAGTTTTCTTGTTGGGTTTTTAACTGACTGGATTATTTATTAAGATTATTTATTATTTTTTAAGAACTCAAACCCTGTTGTGCACCACCCTTAGGCCAGACTTGGTACTCTGGTCCCCTTCATTGAAGTCTGTATACATCACAGAGCTCACAGTTCCATGGGAGAATTCAACAGAAGAGGCCTATGAGCGCAAGAAACTGCGCTACACAGAACTGGCAGCAGATGCTCAGCAATGAGGATGGAACGCGAAAGTCTATCCAGTTGAAGTGGGATGCAGAGGTTTTGTGGCTTCTTCCACCATCAGGCTGCTGAAAGAACTTGGCATCCATGGACAGGCTCTACGACAAACAATTAGATCAGTCTCTGAAGCGGCCGAAAGAAGCAGCCAGTGGATATGGATCAAGCGGAAGGACCATTGCTGGGCTCAAAGAGCATCGACAGCACCCGCTCACTAATTCCCCCCACACCCCATCCCATTAGAGAACCCAGGTCACAACCCTCCAGGAGGAGGATGAACAAGGTATACGATTAGTGCTAGGCTTGACTCGGGGAAGAGGACACCCCCTGCCTTGCATAGTCCTGTGGGCTGCGCCACTTAAATAACCAGGCAATTCTCATGATTGGGTATGGGACACAAGCTCAGGTTTGATCATCCTGTAGCTGTATCGAACCCACGCCTCCAGGGGAGACTGCGACCTGAACGCAGCGCCTTAGACCGCTCGGCCATCCTGACTAGCTGAGTCATCCTCAACACCACCCCCACCCCACACGGACTAATATTTTTATATACTCAGAATGTGGCTCCGCCCATCCCGCCACTCACCAACCCAACTACTAGAGGACCAACACTGGTTCTAAACCACCACCAGGTGAGAACCACCCTGAGGAAAGTCAATGCAAGCAAAGCAGCAGATCCAGATGGAGTTCCCGGCCGGGTGCTGAAAGCATGTGCCGACCAGCTTACAGTGGTGTTTACCAGCATATTCAACCTCTCACTCCAACAAGCTGCTGTCCCAACGTGTCTCAAATCCTCCACCATCGTTCCAGTACCCAAGAAATCAGCTTCATCATGCCTGAATGACTATCGTCCAGTGGCTCTAACACAACACCCATAGTCATGAAATGCTTCAAGAAGCTGGTGCTTTCACACATCAGAACAGTCATCCCATGTGGCCTGGACATGTATCAGTTTGCCTACCGACCAAATCGCTCAACAGAGGACGCCATAACAACAGCACTCAACACCGCGCTGACACATTTGGAGGAACTTGACAGCGATGTGAGGATTTTATTTGTGAACTTCAGCTCCGCATTTAACACGATCATCCCCAATAAACTGGTCAGCAAATTGGTGAACCTGGGCCTGAATTCCTCAATGTGCACATGGATTATGGATTTTCTCACTGGACGTCCACAAAAGGTCAAAATTGGCAACCACACCTCCACCACCCTCATCCTAAACACAGGAACGCCGCAGGGTTGTGTGATAAGCCCTATGCTTTTCACACTTTTTACACAGGACTGTACCACCATTCACAATTCCAACAGAATAATTACAATTTCAGATGACACAACTATAGTTGGACTGATCTCCAACAATCAGGAAATGGCTTACAGGCAGGAGGTAGCTCACTTGTCTGATTGGTGTACATTAAACAACCTGGCTCTTAACACCTCTAAGACAAAGGAGATCGTCATTGACTTTTGAAGAACAAAGGAGATAAACCACCTCCCCCTGCACATCCATGGAAACAAGGTGGAGATGGTGAAAAGCCTGAAATTCCTCAGAGTCTACGTGTCTGACAAGCTGACGTGGACCGTTAACACCTCACACCTGATTAAGAAGGCTCAACAAAGACTCTTCTTTCTCAGGAAGCTGAAAAAGGCCAAACTATGGCAGAACCTACTAGTAAACTTTTACAAGAGCACAATAGAAAGTATTCTGACCAGCAATTTCACAGAGTGGTATTCAAGCTGCACTGCCGCCGAGTGTAAGGATCTGCATCGCGTAGTGAAAACAGCTCAATGGATTTTTATTGTTCTTTCTTTTTTTTGTGATTACTACTACTGTCTTTCTTCTACTGCTGCTACTCTATTGGAGAGATGCCACTCGAAATTGCATTGTACTTGTGTATAGTGACAATAAAGATTCTATTCTATTCTTCTATTCTATGCTGCATTATAAAACGAGGGTGCAACGTCTTTGAGCTCACGTACTCTTTTCTATATTATGCGTTGTTTTTGAACCATCACAGACTCAGTTTATTTAAAACGTTGATCTTAGCCTTTAGGACGAACAATGTGAAGTGAACAAAGACCCCACCACCACCACCACAAACACCAACAAAATAACCCTCCAGCAGAGCTGCAACAATAAACAGAGCAAGATCAGGATGAATACATGATTCAGTTTCTCACATTTTCAGTGATCAAAAGCCTGGGTCCTGGCATCCATGTGGATGTTACTTTGACACGTACCATCTACCTCAGCACTGTTGCAGACCATGTTCACCCTTTGATGAAAACTGTATTCCCTGATGACTGTGTCCTCTAAAGAAGTAGATTTGTTTAAATCATGAGCTGTCAGAAGTGGGATTCGAACCCACGCCTCCAGGGGAGACTGCGACCTGAACACAGTGCCTTAGACCACTCGGCCATCCTGACCTGAATGCACATTATGAAAGACAATTTTCCTCAACACCCCCACATCGCCACAGATTTGTACGAACTGCTGAATCTTTTTACATTATTATGTATTTTAGAGGGTTAAAGACATAAGTTTGTATAAAGCACTAGCAGTCAGAAGTTCAAACCCACGCCTCAATGAGAGACTGTGACCTGAACGCAGCTCGTTAGACCGCATCCTGACTAGCTTGGGTACCATCGACACCACCCTCGCCCCACACGGACTAATATTTGTACGAGCTTTTCACATTATTATGTACAGTAAATGTACTGACTGTAACCCATTTGCTGCACTGTACACTTTGTCACTAGGCTGTAAACCATATATCAATAGAAAGGGAGCCCCATATGAGCACTCCAACTGACCAAATAATGTTTTTTGGATGGACCATTGTTAGCACTGTAACGGCACTTGCATGTTAGGGTGTGTTTTCTCTGGTATGAGTGTATTAGGTACAGCCTTCTTGTTGGGTTTTTAACTGACTGGATTATTTATTAAGATTATTTATTATTTTTTAAGAACTCAAACCCTGTTGTGCTCGTTGTTTGCCTATTAGTTCCTCGTTGCCTTGTTGCTGTAGCTCAAGCAGCTTGTTCTGTTGAAACTGTGACTGTAGTCTATCAGGGAGCAGTGGCTGAGCATTGGGAAGCCATGCTTCGCACAACTCTGCGTTGTGGCTGTAGCAACCCCGGTTCGAATCCAAGTCACGGCCCTGTCTTTTTGTATGCCGTGCTTCAAAGGTTTCTATTCTCTCCTCGGGCAAGAGAACCATAGTCAAACAGGGGCCAGTGGCGCAATGGATAATGCGTCTGACTACGGATCAGAAGATTCTAGGTTCGACTCCTGGCTGGCTCGGTTTCCTTATGCCTTTTTTTGTCTCTCTAACTCCTTGTGTATGGAGCACCAACAATGCATCCAACAATGGAGGTCTTGTCAAAGTGAAAAAGACTTGTCAGAGCGGAAAGAAGTGGCTGATGCTGTTGGAACTATGACTGCAATCTATCAGGGAGCAACCGACATGAACCACCAGTGGCAGACTGCTGGGAAGCCGTGATCGTATAGTGGTTAGTACTCTGCGTTGTGGCTGCAGCAATCCAGGTTCGAATCCGGGTCACGGCACTGTCTTTTCATATGCCGTGCTACGAAGGTTTCTATTCTCACCTTGTTCTAACTCCTTGTGTATGGTTCTCTGTACCCCAGATCCAACAATGCAGGTCTTGTCAAGGTGACAAAGACTTGGTAGAGCGGAAAGAAGTGGCTGATGCTGGCACCAGCCGATACTGAGCTTTGCAGTTTCCCATATGGTCTAGTGGTCAGGTTTCCTGGTTTTCACCCAGGTGGCCCGGGTTTGACTCCCAGTATGGGAATTGCCTTCTATGATTGGACTTGAGCAAAACTTTGCCCATTACTTCCTCTGCGCCTTGTTGCTGTAGCTCAAGCAGCTTTTTCTGTTGGAACTATGACTGCAGTCTATCAGGGGGCAGCCGACATGAGCCACCAGTGGCAGACTGCTGGGAAGCCGTGGTCGTATAGTGGTTAGTACTCTGCGTTGTGGCCGCAGCAACCCAGGTTCGAATCTGTGTCACGGCCCTGTCTTTTCGTATGCCATGCTTCGAAGGTTTCTATTCTCTCTCTTTTTTTGTCTCTCTAACTCCTTGTGTATGGCTCTCTGTACCCCAGATCCAACAATGCAGGTCTTGTCAAGGTGACAAAGACTTGGCAGAGCAGAATGAAGTGGCTGATTCTGGCGTCAGCCGGTGCTGAGCCTTGCAGTTTCCCATATGGTCTAGCGGTCAGGATTCCTGATTTTTACCCAGGTTTTCGACTTCCAGTATGGGAATTGGCCTTTATGATTGGACTCGAGCAAAACTCTGTGTATTAGTTCCTCGGCGCCTTGTTGCTGTAGCTCAAGCAGCTTACAGTTCAAATCTTAGGCCATGTGGGGGTGTTGAGGAAAATTGGCATTGGTAACGTGCAAGCAAGTCAGGATGGCCAAGCAGTCGTTCAGCTCGCAGTCTCCCCTGGAGCCGTAGGTTTGAATTCCCCTTCTGACAGCTCATGCTTTATACCTTCAAAATGGGAACAAAGATGCAAATGCACATAAGGTATTACAGTTACATATAATCACAAACACCCCACCACCACCATTAAAAAGAAAACCCTCCAGCAGCACTGCAACAAGAACAGAAGAATCTCCTACAAGTCCAACCAAATCAAAGAGAATGCACTTCATAAAAGATCTCATCCCCGAATATGGCTGCATGTTGGCACTGTCGGCTGACTGAGACTTTTTGAACTGCACTATTTTGGCCCTTACATAAAGCAGCATCAACCCTTAAGTCCGCCTGTCAGTGGTACAAAGACAGTTATGCAGCATTAACGCTCTGCTCTGTCAGTACATTACAATTTGCAAAGGGTAAAAGAGGTTCATAGTAGGGGGAATTAGCTCAAATGGTAGAGCGCTCGCTTAACATGTGAGAAGTAGCGGTATTGATGCCCGCATTCTCCAGTGCAGAAACATTATGATCATTTAAGGCATCATGTAATATGAAACTTTTTGCGTCAATGCTCACTGAAACGCAGCATCAAAATTTACAATGTTACAATGACATTTACGCTCAATTTTCACTCAAATCATTTTTACATTTTTTTAAAGATTTTTTAAAAATCATTTTTGATTTTTAAATTGCCAAACGCAATAACTTGTAATTTTTCAATTTTGAAATGTTTTTGGTTAAAGCAGCGGTACGTGACATTTTGTTGGTTTTTCATCTGGTGAACTGTTTTGTAAAAGATGAACAGCTGAAACTCACGACATCCCCTTTAAATGCAGCATCAACCCTTAAGTCAGTCTGTCAGTGGTACAAAGACAGTTATTATTTTTTTCAGTTCGTCCTAAAAGCTGGGATGAACATTTTAAATAAACTGAGTCTGTGATGGTATAAAAGCACCACATAATATAGAAAGGAGTACGTGAGATTAAACACGTTGCACTCCTACTTAATGCAGCATCAATGCTCTGTTAATCCATTAAAAGGGTAAAGGATAGATTTTGTAATAGAAAACTAAGACTAACTAGGACTAAGATTTGTACGAACCGTAATATCTTTTCACATTATTATGTATGGTAGTGGGTTAATGACATAAATTTGTATCAAGTATGTGCTGTCAGAAGTGGGATTCGAACCACTCAGCCATCCTGACTAGCCAGGAAATGATTAATACCACTCTCACCCCACACGGATTGAGATTTGTACTAACTCCTTAATCTGTAACCCATTTGCTGCACTGTACACTTTGTCACTAGGCTGTAAATCATATATCAATAGAAAGGGAGCCCCATATGAGCACTCCAACTGACCAAATAATGTTTTTGGGTGGACCATTGTTAGCACTGTAACGGCACTAGCGTGTTAGGGTGTGTTTTCTCTGGTATGAGTGTATTAGGTACAGCCTTCTTGTTGGCTTTTTAACTGACTGGATTATTTGTTACGAACTCAAACCCGGTTTGTGCTTGTTGTAGGCTATTCAATCGTCCACAAGATTGAATAATATAAATACAGTTAATATTGTATTATATAATAGAATGACTATAAAGCTGAGTCTGAGCTTAAACACTTGCACCCTGACTTTATAATGCAGCATCAATGCTCTGTTAGTACATTAGTAAAGGTGGGGTTTTCATAAGGGGAATTAACTCAAATTGTAGAGCACTCGCTTAGCATGCAAGAGGTAGTGGGATCGATGCCCACATTCTCCAGTGCAGAAACATTATGATCATTTGGCAGCAACTCGGAATCTGAAATGATAAAATTAAGGCGAAATTCGTTGCAGCATTAATCTTTAGGCCAGTCTGTCAGTGTTACCATGTCATTAACGCCCTATTTACTCTTAAACAGTTTTATTTACATACCTTTTTTGTTTTGTTTTGACAGAAACGCATGAACTTATAATGCTACAGTATTAAAATGCATCAGAGTTTTATTTCTTAGTTTCTGCTATTGATATAACTGAAATGATATTATTGTTATCTTTTTTATTTACTTTTTGAATTTTTTTTTTAAAAAAGACTCACGGTGATCATTACCAGGATAAAACAGGCAGTGAATGAATGAATGTATTCCATAATAAGAAACAATAAGAACATCCATCTTACCACCAGGTGGTGGAAGTGTGATTGTGTGGGGATGCTTTGACATTTGGGTGACTTCATGGGAGTCTTAATCGATTGAACCAGGAATAATGAACCACTGCCCTGATTCTCAGTGCTGAGAATCATCCACTATCTAAATAATACCTGCTCTGTGGTGGTCCTGTGGGGGTCCTGACCATTGAAGAACAGAGTGAGCAGTCTAGAGTCAGTAATTGTAGAACTACAAAGTGCTTCTATATGGTAAGTGGAGCTGATAAAATGGACAGTGAGTGTAGAAACAAGGAGGTGGTTTTAATGTTATGGTTGATTAGTGTAAACTCACACACTGTTGTTGTATGTGCTTGCACGACTGTAGGACGAGTTCTCAGTGCATTACCGTAATATCCATAAAATGTGTCCTTGAGATTTCAGTGCAGAAAAGTTTGTGTAGAGACTGCAGCAGCGGATACTGTGTTTGTTTAGAAATTGTGGTCATACTTTTTTCAACAAGGTAAGTTTATTAAAATAAACGTTTTTTGTATATTAGCTTCTGGATATTTTCGGATGCTACGGACAAAACTGTGTTGTACTGCTATGATGATACGACTATGTTCCAAACCCTTTTAGACTCTTCCACCACCGTTAGCGCTTCTCTCAGTTAGTTCAGCTCATTAAATATATTATCTACTGTATCCCTTATCTTTACAAACCCAATTTCAAGGTTTAGACAGAAGAGAAAATGTCAATGTAAATATACAGCAGTTTGTAAAAGATGTTATTTATATTCTAGCATACAAACATACATCGCTCCAAAATATGAATGAACGCTTCAACCAGGGTTGCCAGATTGCGCATTTAAAATCCCGCCGAAATGCATGGAAAACCGCCCAACATACTCACGAAAAACAGCCGATAATCAGCGCTTAAACAATATTAAACCAGATAAACATGACCTACTACTGCTGATATCTCACAAATCAGTGATTATAAACTATTAATGGCATTTGAAATAATGAATGGCATTTGCAATAATTAAAAACTAAGACTAAGAAGTCTTAAGAAGTGTTTCTTTAGGGTTTTTTGTGTTCTTGCTAGAACTGTTTCTACTTGAAGAACTATTTAGTATAATTCAAGGTTCTTTGCTAACTCAATTAGATTTCTATAGATTATTTTATTTTGCCACATATAAATGCACATAATATTTAAGGACTGGAAAACAATCGTGCAACTGACACAGGAAAAAAGGAAAAAGGTGAAAGAAAGGAATCTGTTTGTGATCTACCTGCTAAATTCTCCTCCTGAGATGTTTTTCTTTGTGTGTGTAAGCAGCAACATACTTCAGCTAAAACTTTATATAATCGCCTTCAAGAGAGCCGAAACAGAAATAAAATTTTTTTATATTAATTGAATTTCTACAGGACAACATATGTTAAAGTTTGTAATTTAAGTCACATGCTTGTGAGGATTAAATCAATTTCCAGATCCTGTATAGTTCAGTCGGTAGAGCATCAGACTTTTAATCTGAGGGTCCAGGGTTCAAGTCCCTGTTTGGGTGAGTTGCTTTAGGTAAGAGGTAATGTCCCGTACTACATGGTTTATTTAGAATGATGAAGAATTTGTACTTTGTGAGATATTTCTAAGTAAAATAGCATGTACTTGATAAGCTTGAAATAATTGCACACTGTATGTGTAACATGTTCTCCACACCAACTAGTTGTTTTAAACAGACTGTAGTAAATAAAGGATCGTTTAAATCTATATTTATGTGCAGCCTAATAATGCACTGAGTTTTAGATATTAATACCCACATATTTTATGTTGAATGACATGCATCATAATTTCAGTTCTTGCTTCACAGAGCCGCTTTGTTATTGCTCTGCACTAAACAGTTGGTATATCCTGCACTATTTTGGCCCGTCATGCAGCATCAACCCTTAAGTCAGTCTGTCAGTGGTACAAAGACAGTTACGATCTGGTTCAGTTCGTCCTAAAGGCTGCGATAAACGTGAGTATGTGAGCTTAAACACGTTGAACCCCCACTTTATAATGCAGCATCAATGATCTGTTAGTACATTACAAAGGGTAAAGGAGAGTTAAGGAAAATTAGCTCAGATGGTAGAGTGCTCGCTTCGCATGCAAGAGGTAGCGGGATCGATGCCCGCATTCTCCAATGCAGAAAAGTTACGATAATTTAAAGGCATCACGTAATATGAGACTCGTTACGTCACTGCTCACTGAAACATTGCGTCAGATACGAGGGCAGTTTTCGCTCTATTTTCATTCATCGTTTAGTTTTAAGACCTTTATTATTTTTTTAAATTGACAAACATGCAATAACTTTAAAACAATCTTGAAACAAATCTTTTCACATTATTATGTATGGTAGAGGGTTAAAGATGTAAATTTGTATAAAGCATGAGCTGTCAGAAGTGAGATTCAAACCCACGCCTCAATGAGAGACTGTGACCTGAACGCAGCGCCTTAGACCGTATCCTGACTAGCTTGGGTACCGTTGACACCACATCATGTATCAATAGCATATGAGCACTCCAACTGACCAAATAATGTTTTTGGGTGGATCATTCTTAGCACTGTAACGGCACTAGCATGTTAGGGTGTGTTTTCTCTGGTATGAATGTATTAGGTACAGCCTTCTTGTTGGGTTTTTAACTGACTGGATTATTTATTAAGAACTCAAACCCTGTTTGTGCTGGTTGTAAGGCTATTCAATCGATCACTAGATGGCATAATATGAATACAGTTAGAAAGTAAAACGATGTCGCATGCTGACCTGTGTGGAATACAACTAATGTATGTAGTACTAAGAAGTGTTTCTTAAGGGTTTTTTTGGTGTTCTTGCTGGAACTGTTCTATAGGACAACGTATGTTAAAGTTTGTAATTCAAGTCACATCCCTGTGAGGATTAAAGCAGCTTGCAGAGCTCGGATAGCTCAGTCGGTAGAGCATCAGACTTTTAATCTAAAAGTCGTTTATTACTGCATTAGGTAAGTGGTAATGTCCCGTACTACATGGTTTGTTTAGAAAGATGAAGAATTTGTACTTTGTGAGATATTTCTAAGTGAAGTAGCATGTACTTGATAAGCTTGAAATAATAGCACACTGTATGTGTAACATGTTCTCCACACCGACTAGTTGTACGCCCAGTTGTTTCAAACAGACTGTAGTAAATAGAGAACAGTTTAAATCTATATTTATGTGCAGCCTAATAATGCGCTGAGTTTTACATATTAATACCCACATATTTTTTGTTGCCTTAAAGACTCACTTAAATCCTGATCTAATTGTTGATGCTGCATTTCATTAAGCGATGCCGCAACAAGTTTCATATTACATGTTACCCTTAAATAATCATAAGGTATCTGCACTGGAGAATGCGGGCATCGATCCCACTACCTCTCGCATGCTAAGCGAGCGCTCTAACTTTTCTTTTTCATGTATCTACTGATATTTTACTGGATCTGGATAATGTTTCCTTGTTTAATAAAACCATTATGCTTATTTAGCTTTAATTAGCTTTAATTATTAAAGAGTTAATAAGATAGTGATGGTGAAACTAAAAACCTTTTATTACCATCACTAAATGTTTTTACCATCACAACAAGTTGTGTCGGTAATGGCATGTTGAGGTAATGACAGTTTTTACTTAGGGAAAAAAGTAAACAGCTAGTATACGATGTACTTTACATACATTTAAATAATGTGAACATTTCAATTGTAAAATACTGCTGTAACAATGTAAATAGACGCTGAATAAACATACTTTATGAACAGGATGAATACATGATTAAATTTCTCACATTTTCAGTGATCAAAAGCCTGGGTCCTGGCATCCATGTGGATGTTACTTTGACAAGTACCACCTACCTCAGCATTGTTGCAGACCATGTACACCCTTTGATGAAAACTGTATTCCCTGATGGCTGTGTCCTCTAAAGAAGTAACTTTGTATAAAGCAGGAGTTATCAGAAGTGGGATTCGAACTGGCCATCCAGAAATGTCTGTAAGGTAACAATGCCAATTACCAACAACACCCCCACATGGCCAAAGATTTGTACAAACTGCTGAATCTTTTCACATTATTATGTTTGTTAGAGGGTTAAAGACATAAATTTGTATGAAGCACTAGCAGTCAGAAGTGGGATTCCAACTCACGCCTCCATGGGACACTGTGACCTGAACTCAGCATTTTAGACCGCATCCTGACTAGCTTGGGTACCATCGACACCACCTTCACCCCACACGGACTAATATTTGTACGAACTGCTTAATCTTTTCACATTATTATGTATGGTAAATGTACTGAATGTAACCCATTTGCTGCACTGTACACTTTGTCACTAGGCTGTACACTGTAAGCCCGGATAAGTTCAATCTACTTAAAAAATTTGAGGAAACCGGTTGCCTTAAAAAAGTTAAGTAATGTATAATGAAAACTTGAGTTAGCATAACTTAAAACATTAAGTTATTACACCTAAAAGGCAAGTTGATTAAACTTTCTATTTTTTGTTATACCAACTGCTTTTCCCAATAATTCTACTTATTATCTTGAGCTCAATGGAAAAAACTATTGATTTCTTCTTAGTTTTCATGTTAATTACATTTTAAATATGAATTACAAATGTTTATAGAAAAACAGACACAATTATAAAATTATTTTTCTTTATTTCACTTCAGAAGTATTTACTTAAAATACAACATGTCAAGAAAACATCTTTAAAACTGTACAAACTGTATATAAAGTTCTGATGAAACACAAACAGCTCCTCACAGTAACATGAACCTGTAAAACAACAAAAAGAAACAAGAAACAGAAGTATTAAAATCAACATTAATAGCATTAATTTAAGGATTAAAATAAAGCAAGCCAGCACACTCTTTGCTTCGTATGAAGACTAGCATGCTAACATGCTAGCATGTAGCCTAAATACGGCAAATAAAGCAGCGCTGTTTGATTATTTATTTAGTGTCAACATTAAGATCATTTATTTTAAACAAAATTGTTAAGTGAAGTACAACACTTACCAAAATTAGACGGAAGATGAAAAAGCCCCATCAGACTGGTGTACATGCTACTCAAAAATAGCATAATGAGAAAGAAAATGTTTGTCCACTTAGTTTAACAAAGGTTCCACTTCACAAAATACATTTCAGGAAGACAAGTTTACTTTTGCAAAAAGCCTAAAATGAAAAGTAAAAAGTAATTTGCAACAACAGGTTACAAAAGTTAAAACAAATGGCTGCCTGATTCACCAACAGCAAGCTGAAAAAAGGCGGACTTACATGTAAATGGGGGCGTTTTTCTGTTTTATTACCTTAACTTAACTTTTTTAAGTTAATCTGATAGAAAAGTAATTTTTTTTGTTTAGTAAATTTAAACCGTTTAGCACATTTAAATGTGTACTCAAATTAGTACAATGTACTCTGCATTTTATAGTAGAGCAAAAAAACAATTTATGTATGTTGTACTAAAAATTTTTGATTAAATATAAAGTCCGGGCTTACAGTGTAAACCATATATCAATCGAAAGGGAGCCCCATATGAGATCTCCAACTGACCAAATAATGTTTTTTGAAAGGATTCTTTTTGTGTTCTTGGTAGAACTGTTTCTACTTGAAGAACCCTTTAGTATAATTCAAGGTTCTTTGCTAACTCAATTTGATTTTTATGGATTTTTTTTCTCTTGCCACATAAAAATGCACATAACATTTTAATGACTGGAAAACAATTGTGCAATTGATACAGAAAAAAAGGTGAAAGAAAGGAATCTGTTTGTAATCTACCTGCAAAATTCTCCTCCAGAGATGTTTTTCTTTGTGTGTAAACAGCAACAACCTTCACCAAAATTTTTTTATAATCGCCTTCAAGAGAGCCAGCACGGATCTTTACAGCCCAGTCGGTAGAGCATCAGACTTTTAATCTGAGGGTCCAGGGTTCAAGTCCCTGTTCGGGTGAGTTGTTTCTTACTGTGTTGGCTAAGCGGCATTGTCCCGTACTACATGGCTTGTTAAGAAAGTTAAAGAATTTGTACTTTGTGAGATATTTCTAATTGAAATAGCATGTACTTGATCAGCTTGAAACAATCGCATAGCGAATGTGTAACATGTTCTCCACACCAACTAATTGTACCCCCAGCCGTTTCAAACACACTATAGTAAAAAGAGGACCGTTTAAACTATAATTATGTGCAGCCTAATAATGCACTGAGTGCTTGTGCCTGTGCTGACTTGATCATTTAGAAACTACACACCCAGAAGCAGCAGCCACCTCACTGGCCTATAGTATGTCATCTATATTTTATTGTTCAGTGTTTTGTACTCGTCGAGTACTTTATGCCAATTTGTAAAGACAGTAAATAAGTCTCTATAGTTCTACCTAATGTTTAGTCATGTGATTTTCAAGTCCATGCAGACACAAGTACTACAATGAGCAATATAGAAATATAAAAAGTCATTCATTTGCATGAACAGTTAAAAGCTAATGAATGGATTGTTGGATGGATAATTGCATTTAGATTCCCTCGATTTTACTTTATGGTAAAAACCCTACACAGACAGAAGAACAAAATAAATAGTATGAAGACCATGTTTTTAACTACAGTGCGTTACAAGTCTAAATGTTATTCTCACAGGAAAATGTGCTTAAAAGTTTGCAATGCTTCTGCATTGGAGAATGCGAGCATCGATCCAGCTACCGCTCGCATGCTAAGCGAGCGCTCTACCATTGGAGCTGATTCCCTTTACGATGAATCCCCTTTAGCCTTTTGTAAATTGTAATGTACTATCAGAGCGTTGATGCTGCATTATAAAGTGAGGGTGCAACGTGTTTAAGCTCACATACTCTTTTCTGTATTATGCCTTGCTTTTAAACCATCACAGACTCCGTTTATCGCAGACTTTAGGACAAACTAAACCCAATCAAAACTGTCTTTGTACCACTGATAGACTGACTTAAGGGTTGATGCTGCATTTTAAAGGTGCTGTCGTGAGTTTCAGCTGTTCATCTTTTACAAAACAGTTTACCAGATGAAAAATCATTAAAGAGTCACGTACCGCTACTTTAACAAAAAGTCGTTTTAGATAAGACTCCGAGACATTTCAAAATTGGAGAATTATAAGTTATTGTGTGTTTGTGTAGCCCAATTAAAATCTGGGGACTACTAATATTTTGTTTATGTTAATTTATAACTAGTAAATAAGTTGTTTTTATTTGTTCTGTAAATAATGTTCTGGTTGTTTTATGCTGTTTAAAGTAAAGTGTATGTATAGCCCTCCCTTGATTTATTTTTAAGCCAATCAGCATGAACTGTCACAGGTCGGGAAAAGAGCGGGAGAAAGTGGGTGGAAAAGAAGAAAAAAGTGGAGAAAATAGCGTGATGTGAAACAAGTGTCATGTAAGCGGGTAAAACACCTGTTTAGGATTTATCTCTCTTGATGCATTAAGACAAACGGACAGTGAGTCTTATATTAACATCTTGCAGTCGATTAGTGACATTGTTTATGCTGTATCAGCTGTGAACTTCGTCTCTTGAGTTTTCGCGCATGGACATTGGAGGCAGTACGCTTCCTCAGCAACTGTGACGATTACAGTGGATTAAAAGCATCGGATTAACTCTGATTGTTTCATCCAAGATCAAAAGGAAAAAGACTGGTGGATTTTTTCTGTTTCATCCATGTAAACAAAGAACGTGGACAGCTCCACCACAACCGACCAAATATACTTCGTGATCTGTGCTGATTGGGACTATTAGGTTGGATCAGGCCTGCAATGGTAATTTTGGGTACCCTTTTTTTTTAGTTAGTTATTTTAGTTAGTTTAGTTACAGTGGGGCCAAAAAGTATTTAGTCAGCCACTGATTGTGCAGGTTCTCCTACTTAGAAAGATGAGAGAGGTCTGTAATTTTCATCATAGGTACACTTCAACTATGAGAGACAAAATGAGAAAAAAAAATCCAGGACATCACATTGTAGGATTTTTAAAGAATTTATTTGTAAATTATGGTGGAAAATAAGTATTTGGTCAATAACAAAAGTTCAACTCAATACTTTGTAACATAACCTTTGTTGGCAATGACAGGTTAAGGATGATCCTGACACTGCAGGATTTGAGTCCCTCTTGGCGTAGTGTGTTACTGATGGTAGCCTTTTTACTTTGGTCCCAGCTCTCTGCAGGTCATTCATCAGGTCCCTCCGTGTAGTTCTGGGATTTTTGCTCACCGTTCTCATGATAATTTTGACCCCACGGGATGAGATCTTGACCCCAAGGGAGATTATCAATGGTCTTGTATGTTTTCCATTTTCTTACAATTGTTCCCACAGTTGATTTATTCACACCAACCTGCTTGCCTATTGTAGATTTACTCTTCCCAGCCTGGTGCAGGTCTACAATTTTCTTCCTGGTGTCCTTCGACAGCTCTTTGGTCTTGGCCATGGTTGAGTTTGGAGTCTGACTGTTTGAGGCTGTGGACAGGTGTCTTTTATACAGATAACAAGGTCAAACAGGTGCCATTAATACAGGTAACGAGTGGAGGACAGAAGAGCTTCTTAAAGAATAAGTTACAGGTCTGTGAGAGCCAGAAATCTTGCTTGTTTGTTATTGACCAAATACTTATTTTCCACCATAATTTACGAATAAATTCTTTAAAAATCCTACAATGTGATTTCCTGGATTTTTTTTCTCATTTTGTCTCTCATAGTTGAAGTGTACCTATGATGAAAATTACAGACCTCTCTCATCTTTCTAAGTAGGAGAACTTGCACAATCAGTGGCTGACTAAATACTTTTTGGCCCCACTGTACCTAACTTAGGAGAGATTGATAATATTTTGAATATTACTGATGGTAATTTGAGTGAATCTGTATTATGACATTTTTGTAAAATATATTGGGGTTTGAAATGCATATTAATGATTGTGTAAATGAGTAAATAGTTAATTTGTTTAAGTATTATTAATGTGTACAAGTTTGGTATGTGAGTCAGGGATAATGTTAATACAGCTACTGTAAATGGTGTTAGTCGCAGGTTTTTTTGTGCAAGGTTAGTACCACATATATATAGGGTAATTGAAGTAGTTTTTTCGGTTTAAATAAGAGTATAGTTTAAATATAAAATAATCGTAAGTACTGATAAGTAGTGGCCCTTTTAAATCCTTACATTACCACAAAGAAAGAGATTTCTTAAACAAATAAAAGAAGTCAGGGAGCGCTTTCCAAATACAGCCAAGGGTGCTAGGGGGCGCTACATTTGTCAATTTAAACAAGTCAAAAAAGGTCTTTAAAGCAAACGATTTGAGTAAAAATAGAGCATAACTGTCACTGTAAAACTTACAGACTGACCTAATGTTTGATGCAGCGTTTCAGTGAGCAACGACTTTTATATTATGTGTTGCCTTTAAGTGATCATAGTGTTTCGGCATTGGAGAATGTGGGCATCGATCCCACTACCTCTCGCATGCTAAGCGAGCGCTCTACCATTTGAGCTAATTCCCCTTACACAAAACTTTCCTTTACCCTTTGTAAATTGTAATGTACTAACAGAGTGTTGATGCTGCATTATAAAACGAGGGTGCAACGTGTTTAAGCTCACGTACTCTTTTCTATATTACGCGTTGTTTTTAAACCATCACAGACTCAGTTTATTTAAAAAGTTGATCTTAGCCTTTAGGACGAACAATGTGAGGTCTTTTTTGAAGTGCATTTTTTATTTTATTTTGTTGGACCTGTAGGAGATTGTCCTGTTCTTGTTGCAGCTCTGCTGGAGGGTTATTTTCTTGGTGTTTGTGGTGGTGGTGGTGGTGGTGGTGATGGTGGGGCCTTTGTTCCCATTTTGGTTTATTTAGTAAATGATGTACTTTACATCCATTTCAATAATGTGAACATTTCCATTTTTGTCGTAAAATACTGCTGTAACAATGTAAATGGACGCTGAATAAACATACTTAAATGGATATTTAAGTATTTAAGTACATATTTAAATGGATGTAAAGTACATCAAATAAACCAAAATGGGAACAAAGACCCCACCACCACCACCACCACAAACACCAAAAAAATAACCCTCCAGCAGAGCTGCAACAATAAACAGAGCAAGATCAGGATGAATACATGATTCAGTTTCTCACATTTTCAGTCATCAAAAGCCTGCGTCCTGGCATCCATGTGGATGTTACTTTGACACGTACCACCTACCTCAGCATTGTTGCAGACCATGTTCACCCTTTGATGAAAACTGTATTCCCTGATGGCTGTGTCCTCTAAAGAAGTAGATTTGTTTAAATCATGAGCTGTCAGAAGTGGGATTCGAACCCATAAACTGCTTAATCTTTTCACATTATTATGTATTGTAAATGTACTGACTGTAACCCATCTGCTGCACTGTACACTTTGTCACTAGGCTGTAAACCAAAAATCAATAGAAAGGGAGCCCCATATGAGATCTCCAACTGACCAAATAATGTTTTTGGGTGGATCATTCTTAGCACTGTAACAGCACTAGCATGTTAGGGTGTGTTTTCTCTACTATGAGTGTATTAGGTACAGCCTTCTTGTTGGGTTTTTAACTGACTGGATTATTTATTAAGAATAATAATTATTCTCTAAGAACTCAAACCCTGTTTGTGCTGGTTGTAGGCTATTCAATTGTCCACTAGATGGCATAATATGAATACAGTTAGAAAGTAAAACGATGTCTGTTTCGAGCAAAGTTTCATCGCATGCTGACCTGTGTGGAATACAACTGATGTATGTAGCACTAAGAAATGTTTCTTAAGGGTTCTTTTAGGTGTTCTTGGTAGAACTGTTTCTACTTGAAGAACCATTTAGTATAATTTAAGGTTCTCTGCTAACTCAATTTGATTTTTATGGATTTTTTTATTTTGCCACATATAAATGCACATAACATTTTAATGAAAAGCAACGCATAATATAGAAAAGAGTACGTGAGCTTAAACATGTTGCACTCTCACTTTATAATATATATATATATATATATATATATATAAAGAAAAGTTTTGTGTAAGGGGAATTAGCTCAAATGGTAGAGCGCTTGCTTAGCATGCGAGAGGTAGTGGGATCGATGCCCACATTCTCCAATGCTGAAACATTATGATCATTTTGCAATCTGTAAAGATTGTCAGTACAATGTCAGTAATGCCCTATTTACGCTCAGTTTTGTTTACATACCTTTTTTGTTTTGTTTTGACAGAAACGCATAAACTTATAATTTTTTATAATGTTTTAATATTTGATACTGTTACAATTGATACATTATAAAGTATTGTACATATTTAAGTTCGGTGGCATAATTGGCCATAGCTTGCTTTTAAAAACGACCACAGTGCGCCATCTACAGGCCATTCTTGGTACGTCTTGTTAAAACGTAGCCAATGTAAAACTGGTGCCCACACTTCTGTGGCTTGGGATCTACTATTTCAGTCAACAGGTCATCGGGATCTACTTTTTAAAAAGGTTGGCTTCATCATTTTTCAAGAATGCTTTAAAGCTTTTTTAAATGCGCTTCATTTGCCTGTATTGATATTCAGCATTACAGGGCAAGCGTGGGTCCAGTGTCACGAACACGGGGCTCAAGACAAAAATACACCCTGGACAGGGCGCGTCAAACCACCGCAAAGCATCACACACTAATTTATCCACTCACTCACACATACAGGTGCAATTTAGAGCAGCAATTACACCTACTGGCACATTTTCATACCCAGAGGAAAGACGCATACATGGTGAGTATACACCGATCAGCCATGCTTTTTTATCCCCCTTTTATGCTGTTCTTCAATGGTCAGGACTCTCCCAGGACCACTACAGAGCAGGTATTATTTGTGTGGTGGATCATTCTCAACACTGCAGTGACACTGACATGGTGGTGGTGTCTTAGTGTGTTGTGCTGGTATGAGTGGATAAGACATAGCAGCGCTGCAGGTTTTTAAACACCTCACTGTCACTGCTGGACCTAGAACAGTCCACCAACCAAAAACATCCAGCCAACAGCACCCTGTGGGCAGTGTCCTATGACCACTGATGAAGGTCTAGAAGATGACCAACTCAAACAGCAGCAATAGATGAACGATCGTCTCTGACTATCTCTACAAGGTGGACCAACTAGGTAGGAGTGTCTAATAGAGTGGACAGTGAGTGGACACGGTATTTAAAAACTCCAGCAGCGCTGCTGTGTCTGATCCACTCATACCAGCACAACACACACTAACACACCAACACCATGTCAGTGTCACTGCAGTGCTGAGAATGATCCACCACCTAAATAATACCTGCTCTGTAGTGGTCATGTTAATAATTGTAGAAATTCAAAGTGCTCCTATATGGTAAGTGGAGCTGATAAAATAGACAGTGAGTGTAGAAACAAGGAGGTGGTTTTAATGTTATGGTTGATTAGTGAGTTTTTAGAAAGTTGAAGAATTTGTACTTTGTGAGATATTTCTAAGTGAAATAGCATGTACTTGATCAGCTTGAAATAATAGCACACTGTATGTGTGACATGTTCTCCACACCGACTGTTTGTACGTCCAGCTGTTTCAAACAGACTGTAGTAAATAGAGGACAGTTTAAATCTATATTTATGTGCAGCCTAATAATGCACTGAGTTTTAGATATTAATACCCACATATTTTATGTTGAATGACATGCATCATAATTTTAGTTCTTGCTTCACAGAGCCATTTTGTTATTGCACTGCACTAAAAAGTTGGTATATCCTGCACTATTTTGGCCGTTACATAATGCAGCATCAACGCTCTTTTAGTACATTACATTTTACAAAGGGTAAAGAAGGGTGCTTCATAAGGAGAATTAGCTCAAATGGTAGAGTGCTTGCTTAGCATGTGAGAGGTAGTGGGATCAATGCCTGCATTCTCCAGGTTTTAAATTTATGTAGAGAAACAGATGGACTACAGTCAGTAATTGTAGAACTACAAAGTGCTCCTATATTGTAAGTGGAGCTGATAAAATGGACAGTGAGTCTAGAAACAAAGAGGTTTTTTTAATGTTATGTTCTGTTATGTTATGTTCAATAAATTGCATTTCTCAGTGCCGGATGCCATCTGCCTTCATAATAATCGTAACACACTAACACACCACCACCTGAATTTCCTGCATAAATTTGTTCCATAAAATATTTTCTGCCTTACTCAGCCCTCTGCTTCCTTGTATAGAAATAGGCTAAAAACCGGGTGTAGTAAGTCCTGCTGTCCACAACAAAGGACATTGGATAAATGTTTTGTTTAGAAAGGGTTAAAATTGCTGTACATTTCTGTAATCTTTATAAACTGAAGTTACGACTCATATTGAACGAAACTGATCTCTTACTTAAAATATGACATGGCAGCCATTTTTAAAAGAAAGTTCATGGGCTGCTTGTCGCACACCTACAAATGTGACATTAATAAAAAGCTCAGGATGTACTCTATAAAATACAGTAGTACTCAGATAGATTGCATAAACGGTGCTTGAGTTAGAGATCTCGGACACATGTCAAGTCAGATTTATTTATATAGCGCTTTTTCCAATGAACATTGTCTTAAAGCAACTTTACAGAATCCAGGCCGAAGGGCGAGAGTGGCAAGGAAAAACTCAGGAAGAAACCTTGAGAGGAACCAGACTCAGCAGGGACCCATCCTTCTTGGGTGGCCTGGAGGATACTTTAAATAAAAAGGATTTACACAAATCATACAAACACAAAATTAAATTGAACTGAAAGTTGTAACTAGCAAAAAAATAATGTAAGTTCTTCATTGTTCAGTCCAGTCTGTGATAAAGTCTGTTGTACGTTCTGGACATTTTTGGTGCAAACACGCCAGGTCACTGTCACATCTAGTAGGAGCAGCATTGTTGGCACTGCAGTCTCGACTTGCAGTCTTTAACCTCGAGAGGGTGAACAGGTTTCCGTCAGAGCCTCCTCGGGTTAAAACCACAGAAGATGTTGTTACAATGTGAAATCGTTAAGAGTAAAATATCAGAGAGTTTTACAGGTTTAGACTCCAGCACCCCTAACTATTACAGCATAACTAGGTTTGCTTGTTTAGTTTGAAAAGACCAATCAAAAGCCTGAGTAAATAAACATGTTTTCAATCTAGACTTGAACATAGAGACTGTGTCCGAGTTCTGACAGCGGATCTCCCTAAGTTTGAAGCAGATCTGTGATGGAAATGTTGTGTTTCAATAAACAATAAAAGTTATCAGGAGCAATTTCTTGAAAAGACTCCAAAGGGGTTACCAAAAGTACAGTTGTTTTACATCAGGGGTGCCCAATACATGGATCACGATCTACCAGTCGATCTCACAGTGCAGGTCTGTTTCGCCAGGTATGTTACACATACGAGGAATTTGCTTTGGTGATACACTCAGTGATACACACAACAGTCCACATAGTAGTACAAACAATACACATAATAGTACAGACAATTACACATGTATGACATGTAACATAGAACATATTTAACAGACCCGACAGCACACGGACTGTTAACCAGTATTTACCAACATTTGCCCAAGAGAACAACTTTGGTTGAAAAGTGTTACAGCTCTGGGGAAAAAGCTGTTAGCGTATCTTGATGTGTTTGTTTTTATTGTCCTGAGTCTTCTGCCAGATGGAAGAGTTTGAAAAAGGTAATGTCCAGGATGAGAGGGGTCTGCTGTAATTTTGCCGGCACGCTTCAGCACTCTGCTGTTGTAAATGTCCTGAAGCGTTGGCAGACTGCATCCAATGATCCTCTCCGCTGTCCTGATTATACGCTAATTGACACTGCTGTGTCTGATCCACTCATACCAGCACAACACACACTAACACACCAGCACCATGTCAGTGTCAATGCAGTACTGAGAATGATCCACCATCCAAATAATACCTGCTCTGTGGTGGTCCTGTCAATAATTGTAGAACTACAAAGTGCTCCTATATGGTAAGTGGAGCTGATAAAATAGACACTGAGTGTAGAAACAAGGAGGTGGTTTTAATGTTATGGTTGATTAGTGTAAACTCACACACTGTTGTATGTGCTTGCATGACTGTAGGACGAGTTCTCAGTGCATTACCGTAATATCCATAAAATGTGTCCTTGAGTTTTCAGTTCAGAAAAGTTTGTGTAGAGACTGCAGCAGCGGATACTGTGTTTGTTTTGATTTTGAGGTCATACTTTATTAACAAGGTAAGTTGATTTTTTAAAGAAAAGTTTGTGTATATTAGCTTCTGGATATTTTCGGATGCTACGGACAAAACTGTGTTATACTGCTATGATGATACGACTATGTTCCAAACCCTTTTAGACTCTTCCACCACCGTTAGCGCTTCTCTCAGTTAGTTCAGCTCATTAAATATATTATCCACAGTATCGCTTACTTTTACAAACCCAATTCCAAAAATGTTTAGACAGAAGAGAAAATGTCAATGTAAATAGACAGCAGTTTGTAAAAGATGTTATTTATATTCTAGCATACAAACATACATCGCTCCAAAATATGAATGAACGCTTCAGCCAGGGTTGCCAGATTGCGCATTTAAAAGCCCGCCAAAATGCATGGAAAACCGCCCAACATACTCACGAAAAACAGCCGATAATCAGCGCTTAAACAATATTAAACCAGTTAAACATGATCTACTACTGCTGATATCTCACAAATCAGTGATTATAAATTATTAATGGCATTTGACATAATTAAAAACTAAGACTAAGAAGTCTTAAGGGTTTTTTGTGTTTTTGCTAGAACTGTTTCTACTTGAAGAACTCTGTAGTATAATTCAAGGTTCTTTGCTAACTCAATTAGATTTTTATGGATTTTTTTCTCTTGCATATACATGCAAATTCATGCATATACATATAAATGCACATAACATTTAAGGACTGGAAAACAATCGTGCAATTGATACAGGAAAAAAGGAAATAGGTGAAAGAAAGGAATCTGTTTGTAATCTACCTGCAAAATTCTACTCCTGAGATTTTTTTTTTGTGTGTGTGTGTAAGCAGCAACATACTTCACCTAAAACTTGATATAATCGCCTTCAAGAGAGCCGAAACAGAAATAAAAACATTTTATATTAATTGAAGTTCTACAGGACAACATATGTTTAATTTTTTTTATTTAAGTCACATGCTTGTGGGGATTAAAGCAGGTTGCAGAGCCCGGATAGCTCAGTCGGTAGAGCATCAGACTTTTAATCTGAGGGTCCAGGGTTCAAGTCCCTGTTCGAGTGAGTTGGTTCCTACTGCATTAGGTAAGTGGTAATTTCCAGCATTTAACCAGCCACAGCGAAGAACTGGTGGAGTAGCGACTAATCTTAACCCATCAGATACACGACCGTTCTTTTGTTACAGTAAGCTTGCAAGCAGAGCAACAAGACAGTCAGTATTTAAGGGCTTCCTTTCTTACAACATTTCTTCTGCTAAACCATCGTGCTGTATGCTTAATTTAAGACTCTGTGGTGCATCGGTGTGTTTGAGCTTGTTTAAAAGCTCATTGGCTTTAGAACGTATGCTGTTTTCACAGTGTCTGCGTTCCATTTTAGGTATAAACACAGTTATTGGGTGAGTACAAGTTTTTTTTTTTATTATGCTTCTTATTATATCATAGTTGTATGTAGTCGGAGTGATGCTAGAGATGACAGCAACGATACAAAGGTACACCAAGTTAAGGTTTGTGTGCACAGTGCGGTCGAACTGTTTCATGTTACATAAAAAAAAAAAGTTAAGAAAGGTTGTGGGTCGAAAAGGGCCAATCGCATGTGCCATACTTGGGATTGTGATTGAGTATACGTTGCATTGGGTGGGTAAACATGGAGCCGGCGTTGAAAAGCATGAGTTGGCAGCGGTGGGATTCGAACCCACGCCCCCGAAGAGACTGGAGCCTTAATCCAGCACCTTAGACCGCTCGGCCACGCTACCACTGTTTAAGATGCTGATCGAAACGAGCAACTACGTATGCAATTTCTACCTGCATTTTCCAATAGAAGTCAAAGAGGTTGCAAGTGCAATCGCCACACTTGTGATGGAGCACAAGCTACACCAAACTGGTAAACATCATTAGTTGGTGATTAACTTTCTTCTTCAGACTGGTTTTTAAATGAAAGTCAAAGAGAAGGTAGGAGCCCAGAAAGCTCAGTCGGTAGAGCATCAGACTTTTAATCTGAGGGTCCAGGGTTCAAGTCCCTGTTTGGGCGAGTTGTTTCTTAGTGCATTAGGTGAGCGGTAATGTCCCGTACTACATGCTTTGTTTAGAATGATGAAGAATTTGTACTTTGTGAGATATTATTAAGTGAAATACCATGTACTTGATAAGCTTGAAATAATAGCGCTCTGTGTGTGTAACATGTTCTCCACACCAACTAGTTGTTTCAAACAGACTGTAGTAAATAGAGGACAGTTTAAATCTATATTTATGTGTAGCCTAATAATGCGCTGAGTTTTAGATATTAATACCCACATATTTTTTGCTGCCTTAAAGACTCACTTAAATCCTGATCATAATTTTTGATGCTGCGTTTCATTAAGCGATGCCGCAACGAGTTTCATATTACATGATACCCTTAAATAATCATAATGTATCTGCACTGGAGAATGCGGGCATCGATCCCGCTACCTCTCACATGCTAAGCGAGCACTCTACCATTTGAGCTAATTCCCCTTACGATGCTCCCTTGTTCCCATTTTGAAGGTTGTGATATTACTTTAAACTTACCTTTTCTTTTTCATGTAATTACTGATATTTTACTGGATCTCTGCTGATATCTTGTGGGCCATATTGACTAATCAGTGAAAATTAATGTTTCCTTGTATAATAAAACCATTATGCTTATTTAGCTTTAATTAGCTTTAATTATTAAAGAGTTAATAAGATAGTGATGGTGAAACTAAAAACCTTTAATTACCATCACTAAGTGTTTTTACCATCACAACAAGATATGTGTTGGCAATGACATGTTGAGGTAATGACAGTTTTTACTTAGGAAAAAAGTAAACAGCTAGTATACAATGTACTTTACATCAATTTAAATAATGTGAACATTTCAATTGTAAAATACTGCTGTAACAATGTAAATGGACGCTGAATAAACATACTTTATGATCAGGATGAATACATGTTTAAATTTCTCACACTTTTAGAGATCAAAAACCAAGGTCCTGGCATCCATGCGGATGTTACTTTGACACGTACCACCTACCTCAGCATTGTTGCAGACCATGTACACCCAGTTCATGCAAACTGTATTCCCTGATGGCTGTGTCCTCTGAAGAAGTAAACTTGCATAAAGCATGAGATGTCAGAAGTGGGATTCGAACCCACGCCTCCAGGGGAGACTGCGACCTGAACGCAGCGCCTTAGACCGCTCGGCCATCCTGACATGCTTGCAAGGTTCTAATGCCAATAACCAACAACACTCCCACATGGCCAAAGATTTGTACAAAGTGCTGAATCTTTTCACATTATTATGTATGTTAGAGGGTTAAAGACATAAATTTGTATAAAGCACTATTAATTATTAAAGAGTTAATAAGATAGTGATGGTGAAACTAAAAACCTGTTATTACCATCACTAAGTGTCTTTACCATCACAAGAAGTTATGTGTTGGTAATGACATGTTGAGGTAATGACAGTTTTTACTTAGGGAAAAAAGTAAACAGCTAGTATACAATGTACTTTACATACATTTAAATAATGTGAACATTTCAATTGTAAAATACTGCTGTAACAATGTAAATAGAAGCTGAATAAACATACTTTATGATCAGGATGAATACATGTTTAAATTTCTCACACTTTTAGAGATCAAAAGCCTGGATCCTGGCATCCATGTGGATGTTACTTTGACACGTACCACCTACCTCAGCATTGTTGCAGACCATGTACACCCAGTTCATGCAAACTGTATTCCCTGATGGCTGTGTCCTCTAAAGAAGTAACTTCGTATAAAGCTTGAGATGTCAGAAGTGGGATTCGAACCCGTAAACTGCTTAATCTTTTCACATTATTATGTATTGTAAATGTACTTACTGTAACCCTTTGTCACTAGGCTGTAAACCAAAAATCAATAGAAAGGGAGCCCCATATGAGATCTCCAACTGACCAAATAATGTTTTTGGGTGGACCATTCTTAGCACTGTAACGGCACTAGCATGTTAGGGTGTGTTTTCTCTAGTCTGAGTGTATTAGGTACAGCCTTCTTGTTGGGTTTTTAACTGACTGGATTATTTATTAAGATTAATTATTATTCATTAAGAACTCAAACCCTGTTTGTGCTCGTTGTAGGCTATTCAATTGTCCACTAGATGACATAATATGAATAAAGTTTCATCGCATGCTGACCTGTGTGGAATACAACTGATGTATGTAGCACTAAGAAGTGTTTCTTAAGGGTTCTTTTAGGTGTTCTTGGTAGAACTGTTTCTACTTGAAGAACCATTTAGTATAATTTAAGGTTCTCTGCTAACTCAATTTGATTTTTATGGATTTTTTTTATTTTGCCACATATAAATGCACATAACATTTTAATGAAAAACAACGCATAATATAGAAAACAGTACGTGAGCTTAAACATGTTGCACCCTCACTTTATAATGCAGCATTAACACTCTGTTAGTACATTACAATTTACAAAGGGTAAAGGAAAGTTTTGTGTAAGGGGAATTAGCTCAAATGGTAGAGCGCTCGCTTAGCATGCGAGAGGTAGTGGGATCGATGCCCACATTCTCCAGTTCACAAACATTATGATCATTTTGCAATCTGAAAAGATGAAATTACGGTAAAATTCGTTGCAGCATCAACCATAAGGCTAGTCTGTCCGTGTTACAATGTCAGTAACGCCCTATTTACGCTCAAACAGTTTTGTTTACATACCTTTTTTGTTTTGTTTTGACAGAAACGCATAAACTTATAATTTTTTATAATGTTTTATTATTTGATACTGTTACAATTGATACATTATAAAGTATTGTACATATTTAAGTTCGGTGGCATAATTGGCTTGCTTTTAAAAACGACCACAGTGCGCCATCTACAGGCCATTCTTGGTACGTCTTGTTAAAACGTAG
This sequence comes from Trichomycterus rosablanca, assembly GCF_030014385.1. Lineage (NCBI taxonomy): Eukaryota > Metazoa > Chordata > Actinopteri > Siluriformes > Trichomycteridae > Trichomycterus > Trichomycterus rosablanca. The sequence continues at coordinate 9,147,686 of NC_085997.1, read as the reverse complement.
CCAATGGAAAACTGGTGCCCACACTTCTGTGGCTTGGGATCTACTATTTCAGTCAACAGGTCATCGGGATCTACTTTTTAAAAAGGTTGGTCTCATCATTTTTCAAGAATGCTTTAAAGCTTTTTTAAATGCGCTTCATTTGCCTGTATTGATATTCAGCATTACAGGGCAAGCGTGGGTCCAGTGTCAAGAACACGGGGCTCAAGACAAAAATACACCCTGGACAGGGCGCGTCAAACCATCGCAAAGCATCACACACTAATTTATCCACTCACTCACACATACAGGTGCAATTTAGAGCAGCAATTACACCTACTGGCACATTTTCAAACCCGGAGGAAAGCCACGCATACATGGTGAGTATACACCGATCAGCCATAACATTAAAACCACCTCCTTGTTTCTACACTCACTGTCCATTTTATCAGCTCCACCATATAGAAGCACTTTGTAGTTCTACAATTACTGACTGTAATCCATCTGTTTCTCTACATGCTTTTTTATCCCCCTTTTATGCTGTTCTTCAATGGTCAGGACTCTCCCAGGACCACTACAGAGCAGGTATTATTTGGGTGGTGGATCATTCTCAACACTGCAGTGACACTGACATGGTGGTGGTGTCTTAGTGTGTTGTGCTGGTATGAGTGGATAAGACATAGCAGCGCTGCAGGTTTTTAAACACCTCATTGTCACTGCTGGACCGAGAACAGTCCACCAACCAAAAACATCTAGCCAACAGCACCCTGTGGGCAGTGTCCTATGACCACTGATGAAGGTCTAGAAGATGACCAACTCAAACAGCAGCAATAGATGAACGATCATCTCTGACTATCTCTACAAGGTGGACCAACTAGGTAGGAGTGTCTAATAGAGTGGACACGGTATTTAAAAACTCCAGCAGCGCTGCTGTGTCTGATCCACTCATACCAGCACAACACACACTAACACACCAACACCATGTCAGTGTCACTGCAGTGCTGAGAATGATCCACCATCTAAATAATACCTGCTCTGTAGTGGTCATGTCAATAATTGTAGAACTACAAAGTGCTTCTATATGGTGAATGGAGCTGATAAAATGGACAGTGAGTGTAGAAACAAGGAGGTGGTTTTAATGTTATGGCTGATTAGTGTAAACTCACACACTGTTGTATGTGCTTGCATGACTGTAGGACGCGTTTTCAGTGCATTACCGTAATATCCATAAAATGTGTCCTTGCGATTTCAGTGCAGAAAAGTTTGTGTAGAGACTGCAGCAGCGGATACTGTGTTTGTTTAGAAATTGTGGTCATACTTTATTAACAAGGTAAGTTTATTTTTTAAAGAAAAGTTTGTGTATATTAGCTTCTGGATATTTTCGGATGCTACGGACAAAACTGTGTTGTACTGCTATGATGATACGACTATGTTCCAAACTCTTTTAGACTCTTCCAACACCGTTAGCGCTTCTCTCAGTTAGTTCAGCTCATTAAATATATTATCTACTGTATCCCTTACTTTTACAAACCCAATTCCAAAAATGTTAAGACAGAAGAGAAAATGTCAATGTAAATAGACAGCAGTTTGTAAAAGATGTTATTTATATTCTAGCATACAAACGTACATCGCTCCAAAATATGAATGAACGCTTCAGTCAGGGTTGCCAGATTGCGCATCTCAAAGTCCGCCAAAATGCATGGAAAACCGCCGAACACACTCACGAAAAACAGCCGATAATCAGCGCTTAAACAATATTAAACCAGTTAAACATGACCTACTACTGCTGATATCTCACAAATCAGTGATTATAAATTATTAATGGCATTTGAAATAATAAAAAACTAAGACTAACTAGTACTAAGATTTGTACTAACTGTTATTTCTTTTCACATTATTATGTATGGTAGAAAGGTAAAGATGTAAATTTGTATAAAGTATGAGCTGTCAGAAGTGGGATTCGAACCCACGCCTCCAGGGGAGACTGCGACCTGAACGCAGCGCCTTAGACCGCTCGGCCATCCTGACTAGCTGGAGCACCACACACATCACCCTCGCCCCACACGGACTAATATTTGTACAAACTCCTGAATCTTTTCACATTATTATGTATGGTAAATTTACTGACTGTAACCCATCTGCTGCACTCTACACTTTGTCACTAGGCTGTAAATCATATATCAATGGAAAGAAAGCCCCATATAAGCACTCCAACTGACCAAATAATGTTTTTTGGGTGGACCATTCTTAGCACTGTAACGTCACTAGCGTGTTAGGGTGAACTGAAGTTCATATGCGTGTGAAGGCAGACGAGTGAATACTTTTGGCAATAAAACCTTTTTATATTAATTGTTAAAATTCTTGAAAGTTTTACAGGACAACGTATGTTAAAGTTTGTAATTTATGTCACATCCTTGTGGGATTAAAGCAGGTTGCAGAGCCCGAATAGCTCAGTCGGTAGAGCAGTAATGTCCCGTACTACATGGTTTATTTAGAAAGTTAAAGAATTTGTACTTTGTGAGATGTTTCTAAGTGAAATAGCATGTACTTGATCAGCTTGAAATAATAGCACACTGTATGTGTAACATGTTCTCCACACCAACTAGTTGTACGCCCAGCTGTTTCAAACAGACTGTAGTAATTGCACTACATTAAACAGTTGGTGTATCCTGCACTATTTTGGACCTTACATAATGCAGCATCAACACTCTGTTAGTACATTACAATTTACAAAGCGTCCTTTGTAGGGGGAATTAGCTCAAATGGTATCGCGTTTGCTTAGCATGCGAGAGGTAGCGGGATTAATTCCCGCATTCTCCAGTGTACAAACATTGTGATCATTTAATGGCATCACGTAATACCAAAGTCAATGCGTCATTGCTCACTGAAACTATATCTTTTCAGTTTGTTATGTATCTTATTGGGTTAAAGATGTAAATTTGTATTAAGCATGAGCTGTCAGAAGTGGTATTCAAACCCACGCCTCCAGGGGAGACTGCGACCTGATCGTAGTGCCTTAGACCGCTCGGCCATCCTAACTACCTGAGTTATTATCAACACCACCCTCGCCCTACACGGACTAAGATTTGTACAAACTGCTTAATCTTTTCACATTATTATGTATGATAAATTTACTGACTGTAACCCATTTGCTGCACTGTACACTTTGTCACTAGGCTGTAAGCCATATGTCAATCGAAAGGGAGCCCCATATGAGATCTCCAACTGACCAAATAATGATTTTTTGAAAGGGTTCTTTTTGTTTTCTTTAGTATAATTCAAGGTTCTTTGCTAACTCAATTTGATTTTTATGGATTTTTTTTTCTCTTGCCACATATAAATGCACATAACATTTAAGGACTGGAAAACAGTCGTGCAGTTGATATAGAAAAAAAGGAAAAAGGTGAAAGAAAGGAATCTGTTTGTAATCTACCTGCAAAATTCTCCTCCAGAGATGTTTTTCTTTGTGTGTGTAAACAGCAACAGCAACGAATTGTACCCCCAGCCATTTCAAACACACTGTAGTAAAAAGAGGACCGTTTGAAACTATAATTATGTGCAGCCTAATAATGCACTGAGTTGTACATATTAATACCCACATATTTTATGTCAAATTAAATGCTTTTTTTTTTTTGTTCAGTTCTTGCCTTACAAAGCCGTTTTGTTACTGCACTGCACAAAACAGTTGGTATATCCTGCACTATTTTGGCCCTTACATACAGTGTATCACAAAAGTGAGTACACCCCTCACATTTCTGCAAATATTTTATTATATCTTTTCATGGGACAACACTATAGAACTAAAACTTGGATATAACTTAGAGTAGTCAGTGTACAACTTGTATAACAGTGTAGATTTACTGTCTTCTGAAAATAACTCAACACACAGCCATTAATGTCTAAATGGCTGGCAACATAAGTGAGTACACCCCACAGTGAACATGTCCAAATTGTGCCCAAAGTGTCAATATTTTGTATGACCACCATTATTATCCAGCACTGCCTTAACCCTCCTGGGCATGGAATTCACCAGAGCTGCACAGGTTGCTACTGGAATCCTCTTCCACTCCTCCATGATGACATCACGGAGCTGGTGGATGTTAGACACCTTGAACTCCTCCACCTTCCACTTGAGGATGCGCCACAGGTGCTCAATTGGGTTTAGTCCATCACCTTCACCTTCAGCTTCCTCAGCAAGGCAGTTGTCATCTTGGAGGTTGTGTTTGGGGTCGTTATCCTGTTGGAAAACTGCCATGAGGCCCAGTTTTCGAAGGGAGGGGATCATGCTCTGTTTCAGAATGTCACAGTACATGTTGGAATTCATGTTTCCCTCAGTGAACTGCAGCTCCCCAGTGCCAGCAACACTCATGCAGCCCAAGACCATGATGCTACCACCACCATGCTCGACTGTAAGCAAGATACAGTTGTCTTGGTACTTCTCACCAGGGCGCCGCCACACATGCTGGACACCATCTGAGCCAAACAAGTTTATCTTGGTCTCGTCAGACCACAGGGCATTCCAGTAATCCATGTTCTTGGACTGCTTGTCTTCAGCAAACTGTTTGCGGGCTTTCTTGTGCGTCAGCTTCCTTCTGGGATGACGACCATGCAGACCGAGTTGATGCAGTGTGCGGCGTATGGTCTGAGCACTGACAGGCTGACCTCCCACGTCTTCAACCTCTGCAGCAATGCTGGCAGCACTCATGTGTCTATTTTTTAAAGCCAACCTCTGGATATGACGCCGAACACGTGGACTCAACTTCTTTGGTCGACCCTGGCGAAGCCTGTTCCGAGTGGAACCTGTCCTGGAAAACCGCTGTATGACCTTGGCCACCATGCTGTAGCTCAGTTTCAGGGTGTTAGCAATCTTCTTATAGCCCAGGCCATCTTTGTGGAGAGCAACAATTCTATTTCTCACATCCTCAGAGAGTTCTTTGCCATGAGGTGCCATGTTGAATATCCAGTGGCCAGTATGAGAGAATTGTACCCAAAACACCAAATTTAACAGCCCTGCTCCCCATTTACACCTGGGACCTTGACACATGACACCAGGGAGGGACAACGACACATTTGGGCACAATTTGGACATGTTCACTGTGGGGTGTACTCACTTATGTTGCCAGCTATTTAGACATTAATGGCTGTGTGTTGAGTTATTTTCAGAAGACACTAAATCTACACTGCTATACAAGCTGTACACTGACTACTCTAAGTTATATCCAAGTTTCATGTCTATAGTGTTGTCCCATGAAAAGATATAATGAAATATTTGCAGAAATGTGAGGAGTGTACTCACTTTTGTGATACACTGTAATGAGTTCTTTCTGTGTCCTGACTGACCTTATTGATGACTGATTCAGTATTATCTTAAAATGACAAGCACAAAAAACTGAATAGCTTAGTGTGCAGTGATAACCATTGTTATAGTTGTCATTGTAGCATACACTGTTGCTCAGTTACAGACTAACCCAACATAACACTAGCACAGTCTAGTTTAAACCAAAAGTAGATTTATCTCAGGTGCGTGTAAGTGCAGCATATTCTTTTATTTTATTTTATTTTCATCAAACATTTTTATCTTGGACGGGGTTGTGGTGGGTCATTTTTTACTGGGAATTTCTGGGCGGAGGGAAAGTATACAGTATATACACAATATTAAAATATAAAGAAAACAAAAGAATACTAATTCTGTAAAAAAAAAGTGTTTACCAGTATACCTGCCTCTCGCTCACACTAACAGAACATATACTGCCGAACTGAACTGTTTGGGGCAGTCTGCCGATTTTTATATGACTCAAAGAGCCAATCAGGAATAAGCAAGGAAATATCTTCACACTGTAAAACAAAATGCATTTTTGTGATTGGTTCAGAGATAATTTTAAAAATAGCCGTTGCTTGCATTGTGCTTGGGGGGGCAAAGACACAATTTGGGGGGGGCAATGCCCCCCTCAGCCCCCCCCCTAGCGCCGGCCCTGGTTCTACCTAATGTTTAGTCATGTGATGTTCAAGTCAATGCAGACACAAGTACTACAATGAGCAATATAGAAATATAAAAAGTCATTCGTTTGCATGAATAGTTAAAAGCTACTGAATGGATTGTTGGATGGATAAATGCATTTAGATTCCCTCGATTTTACTTCATGGTAAAAACCCTACACAGACAGAAGAACAAAATAAATAGTATGAAGACCATGTTTTTAACTACAGTGCGTTACAAGTCTAAATGTTATTTACAAGTCCCTACTTAGCTCACGGGAAAATGTGCTTAAAAGTTTGCAATGCTTCTGCATTGGAGAATGCGAGCATCGATCCAGCTACCCCTCGCATGCTATGCGAGCACTCTACCATTCGAGCTAATTCCCCTTACGATGAACCTCCTTTAGCCTTTTGTAAATTGTAATGTACTATCAGAGCGTTGATGCTGCATTATAAAGTGAGGGTGCAACGTGTTTAAGCTCACATACTCTTTTCTGTATTATGCCTTGCTTTTAAACCATCACAGACTCTGTTTATCGCAGCCTTTAGGACGATCGAAACCCAATCAAAACTGTCTTTGTACCACTGATAGACTGACTTAAGGGTTGATGCTGCATTTTTTTAGATTAGATTAGATTAGATTCAACTTTATTGTCATTACACATGTACAAGTACAATGCAACGAAATGCAGTTTAGCATCTAACCAGAAGTGCAATAAGCAGAAAGTGCAGAATAAACAGTTTTTATGATATACATTATTTACAGGGGGTAAATAGCAGTGGTATAAACAGGATCTATAAACTATACTATAAACAAGATATGTAGCTGAAAACAATATACATATTAAGGTGCAGATTAATATTAAGGTGCTATGCAGGTTAAAGTGATTAAGGTGCTATGGACACGATCAAGGAATGAGTACGTAAAAACATAATAAACAGATATATACAGTATTTATGAGATTTATGTACAAATGAGGTATGTACCAGTGAAATACAAAGCGGAAAAAGGATAAAAATTATCATGTTTGTAGTGTGTGTGTGTGTGGGGGGGGGGTTAACGGGGGACAGAGTTCAATATGGAGACAGCTCTGGGGAAAAAGCTGTTCCTCAGTCTAGTAGTCCTTGTCCGGAGGCTCCTAAAGCGCCTGCCAGAGGGCAGAAGGGCAAATAGTCTGTGTGCAGGGTGGGAGGAGTCCTTAAGAATGCTGCGAGCTCGACGCAGACAGCGTTTCCTCTGGACGTCCTCAATGGGTGGAAGTGAAGTCCCTGTGATGCGCTGGGCCGTTTTCACCACTCGCTGCAGTGCCTTGCGGTTTGCAACAGTGCAGTTTCCATACCAGACTGTGATACTGCTGGTCAGGATACTTTCTATTGCACATTGGTAAAAGTTCACCAGGATGGCCGAAGACAGATGGTGTTTCCTGAGTGTCCTCAGGAAGAAGAGGCACTGGTGAGCCTTATTGGCCAAGCTGGAGGTGTTGGTGGTCCAGGACAGGTCCTCCGAAATGTGGGTCCCCAAAAACTTGAAGCTGGAGACACGTTCAACAGCTATTCCGTCTATGTGGATGGGGTCATGCGTGCCTCCTCCTTCCCTCCTGAAGTCCACGATGAGCTCTTTAGTTTTGTTGTTGTTGAGGAGCAGATTGTTGTCCTCACACCATGTGGCCAGATGCTGTACCTCCTTCCTGTAGGCTGTCTCATCGTTGTTACTGATGAGTCCAATCACCGTGGTGTCGTCAGCAAACTTAATGATGGAGTTGGATCCATGCACAGGCCTGCAGTCGTGGGTGAAAAGGGAGTAGAGGAATGGGCTCAGCACACAGCCCTGTGGTACGCCTGTATTGAGTGAGATGGTGATGGAGTAGGTGTGGCCTGACCTAACATGCTGAGGTCTGTTGGTAAGAAAGTCCATAATCCAGTGACAAACGGAGGTGTTAATACCCAGATCTCCAAGTTTAGTGACTAACTTGGAAGGGATTACAGTATTAAATGCTGAGCTGAAGTCAAAAAACAGCATTCGTGCTTTTTAAAGGGGATGTCATTTTTCAGCATTTTAAAGGGGATGTCGTGAGTTTCAGCTGTTCATCTTTTATGAAGCAGTTTCACCAGATGAAAAACCATTCAAAAGTCACGTACCGCTACTTTAACAAAAAGTCATTTTAGATAAAACCGAGACATTTCAAAATTGGAGAATTATAAATTATTGTGTGTTTGTGTAGCCCAATTACAATTTGGAGATTACTAATATTTTGTTTATGTTAATTTATAACTAGTAAATAAGTTGTTCTTATTTGTTCTGTAAATAATGTTCTGGTTGTTTTATGCTGTTTAAAGTAAAGTGTATGTATAGCCCTCCCTTGATTTATTTTAAGCCAATCAGCATGAACTGTCACAGGTCGGGAAAAGAGCGGGAGAAAGTGGGTGGAAAAGAAGAAAAAAGTGGAGAAAATAGGGTGATGTGAAACGTGTCATGTAAGCGGGTAAAACACCTGTTTAGGATTTATCTCTGTTGATGCGTAAAGACAAACAGACAGTGAGTCTTATATTAACATCTTGCAGTCGATTAGTGACATTGTTTATGCTGTATCAGCCGTGAACTTCGTCTCTTGAGTTTTCGTGCATGGACATTGAAGGCAGTACGCTTCCTCAGCAGCTGTGCCGATTACAGTGGATTAAAAGCATCGGATTAACTCTGATTGTTTCATCCAAGATCAAAAGGAAAAAGACTGGTGGATTTTTTCTGTTTCATCCATGTAAACAAAGAACGTGGACAGCCTTTTTTTAGTTAGTTATTTACCTAACTGCCGGCTTAGGAGGGATTGATAATATTTTGAATATTACTGATGGTAATTTAAGTGAATCTGTATTATAACATTTTTGTAAAATATATTGGGGTTTGAAATGCATATTAATGATTGTGTAAATGAGTAAATAGTTAATTTGTTTAAGTATTATTAACGTATACAAGTTTGGTATGTGAGTCAGGGATAACATTAATACAGCTACTGTAAATGGTGTTAGTCGCAGGTTTTTTTGTGCAAGGTTAGTACCACATATATATAGGGTAATTGAAGTAGTTTTTTTGGTTTAAATAAGAGTATAGTTTAAATATAAAATAACCGTAAGTACTGATAAGTAGTGGCCCTTTTAAATCCTTACATTACCACAAAGAAAGAGATTTCTTAAACAATTAAAAGAAGTCAAGGAGCGCTTTCCAAATACAGCCAGGGGTGCTAGGGGGCGCTACATTTGTCAGTTTAAACAAGTCAAAAAAGGTCTTTAAACCAAACGATTTGAGTAAAAATAGAGCATAACTGTCATTGTAGAACTTACAGACTGACCTAACGTTTGATGCAGCATTTCAGTGAGCAACGACTTTTATATTATGTGTTGCCTTTAAGTGATCATAATGTTTCAGCATTGGAGAATGTGGGCATCGATCCCACTACCTCTCGCATGCTAAGCGAGTGCTCTACCATTTGAGCTAATTCCCCTTACACAGAAACTTCCTTTAGGATTTGTAAATTGTAATGTACTAACAGAGCGTTGATGCTGCATTATAAAGTGAGGGTGCAACGTGTTTGAGCTCACGTACTGTTTTCTGTATTATGCGTTGTTTTTAAACCATCACAGACTCAGTTTATTTAAAACGTTGATCTTAGCCTTTAGGACGAACAATGTGAGGTCTTTTATGAAGTGCATTTTTTCTTTGATTTTGTTGGACCTGTAGGAGATTGTCCTGTTCTTGTTGCAGCTCTGCTGGAGGGTTATTTTCTTGGTGTTTGTGGTGGTGGTGGTGGTGGTGGGGGGGTCTTTGTTCCCATTTTGGTTTATTTAGTATATGATGTACTTTACATCCATTTCAATATTGTGAACATTTCCATTTTTGTCGTAAAATACTGCTGTAACAATGTAAATGGACGCTGAATGAACATTCTTAAATGGATATTTAAGTATTTAATTACATATTTAAATGGATGTAAAGTACATCATATACTAAATAAACCAAAATGGGAACAAAGACCCCACCACCACAAACACCAAAAAAATAACCCTCCAGCAGAGCTGCAACAATAAACAGAGCAAGATCAGGATGAATACATGATTCAGTTTCTCACATTTTCAGTGATCAAAAGCCTGGGTCCTGGCATCCACGTGGATGTTACTTTGACACGTACCACCTACTTCAGCATTGTTGCAGACCATGTACACCCTTTGATGAAAACTGTATTCCCTGATGGCTGTGTCCTCTAAAGAAGTAGATTTGTATAAAGCATGAGCTGTCAGAAGTGGGATTCGAACCCACGCCTCCAGGGGAGACTGCGACCTGAACACAGCGCCTTAGACCGCTCGGCCATCCTGACCTGAACGCACATTATGAAAGACAATTTTCCCCAACACCCCCACATGGCCAAAGATTTGTACGAACTGCTGAATCTTTTCACATTATTATGTATGTTAGAGGGTTAAAGACATAAATTTGTATAAAGCACTAGCAGTCAGAAGTGGGATTCAAACCCACGCCTCAATGAGAGACTGACCTGAATGCAGCGCGTTAGACTGCATCCTGACTAGCTTGGGTACCATCGACACCACCCTCGCCCCACACGGACTAAGATTTGTACGAACTTTTCACATTATTATGAGTAACTGTGATGATGTCAAGGCGCCAGACACATCACCAGTAACACCAGATTCTGTCAGACTCCCAAGCATGGCTGGATTACTGACCGGGCCAGTGGGGCCAGCGCCCAGGGGCCCTTGGGCATTTTGGGCATTTTGCGATGCCTATCAACATTTATGATACAATATATTTTTATTTCCGAGGGCCCTCCATTTTAAGGATCCTCTGACTATTAGGGACTTTGACCCCAGGGCCTCTTGGGGGCCCTAGCCATGCTTTTGGGGCCCTTATGAAAATGGATGAGGCGTTGTGGCACTGCTCTGACTTCGACTTCTGGCTATTAGGGGTCCTAGAAAAGAGGGGGGCATATTTTTAGAGGGCCCTGGTTATGAGAGCCCCTACCAGGGGGCCCTAGAGAAGAGCAGGGCATACCATTAGAGGGCCCTTGATCATGAGGGGCCCTGCTATGGGTCCCTTGACTTCCATAGAAGTCGTTTACCATGGCTCCTTGACTTTCTAGGGACCTACAAATTGCCAGGCAAGCTACCATATTTCATAACAGACGTTTTGTGGCAAATATGCGATTCAGGCCCTTACTTAATGTTTCTGAATTTGTATTGTTTCAAAATTATTATGTTCAATTTCTCTTAAGCGCAGAGACACAAATTAATTTAGCAATTTCAAGCAGTTTGAATGCATACACACACTTAACTGAGCTATTTGATGTTCTTTTCATGCCTGACAATATGTCCAACAGTGAGCTCACTTTAAAGGCTAACTCACTCGCTGCAGCATATCCTTCAGATCTGAACATGAGCCTGGCAGATGAATTGATACAATACAAATCATTCATAACAGAAAAAGAAAAATGTCCTAGTAAAATGCTCAAAACCATGATAAATTTGAATTTACAGTCAACCTTTCCAAATGTCTACATAGCACTTAGACTTTTTTTGACTGTGCCTATCACAAATTGTGAAGGGGAGCGTTCATTCTCCAACTGGCTCGTATTAAGAATGAACTCAGCGGGGGTCGGGGGGGGTTAGGGTCCAGACTATCCTTAATCCGTCCTTGCTCCCAAGCTATCTTAAACATGTGTGCACACATTAATGATTAGACAGATGTAGGAGTATGAGCTCATAAAAATATGCATATGCTTATGTTGTTGATAATGCCTGGATTGTAAATGGATACACTGTTTTAATGATCCTTTCAGTGACCCGTGAATGGTATGCTCCAAAAAAGGGGGAGGGGCATCCGAGTTATAAACTTCACATCAAAACTGCTAAAAGGTGTGTATTCATTATTAGGCATTAAGGGCATTACAACTACCCCATACCACCCCCAGACTGACGGCATGGTAGAACGTTTTAACAAAACCCTGAAATCTATGCTGAAAGAGTTTGTGGATGACACTGGCTCGGATTGGGACACATGGCTCCCCTATTTATTTTTTGCTTACAGAGAGGTCCCACAAGCTTCTTCAGGCTTCGCTCCCTTTGAACTGCTGTATGGAAGAGAAGTGAGAGGGCCATTGGATGTCCTTAAAGAGGCATGGGAAGGTGACAACCCTACTGAAAAGTTGAATATTCTTTCCTTTGTGCTCAAAATGCAGGACAAATTGGCAGATCTCTCGGTAAAGGTACGTGAAAACATGGCGGCAGCTCAAGCAAAGCAAAAGAGGTGGTACGACAAGGCAGCAAGATGTCGGGAGCTAAAACCAGGTGATAGAGAACTCATTCTGTTACCAACTTCTGACACTGGTCTACTTGCAAAATGGCAAGGACCATACACTGTCCGCAAGAAGAACTGGTGCTGCCAGATCGGAAGAAACAAGTGCAGAGCTTCCACATCAATATGCTCAGGAAATGTCACCAGAAAGAGCCCCCAGCAGCCCTCAACTAGTGGATAAGAGCAATTGGAGAAGAGGAAGAGCACCAAGAGCAGTATTTTCCGGGCTCAAGCACAGCACCAGGCACACCGGGTGTGTCACATCTCAGTGAGGACCAGCAGGATAAAGATAGCAAAGATTCTGCCAGCGTCACTCTTCAGTGCAGAGCCAGGGAGGACAAACATGACGCAGCACAAGATCCAGCTAGCAAAGACCGAGCCTATCCGGCAAACGTGTTGCATAGTGCCAGCCCGTCTAGTCCCTGACCTGAAAAATGAGGTGAAGGCAATGCTGGAGATGGATGTTATTGAGCCATCATCCAGTGAGTGGTGTAGCCCTGTAGTGCTGGTGCCGAAAAAGGACGGAGGACTGTGATTTTGTGTGGATTTTTCCAAGTTGAATGCTGTCTCTACTTTTGACCCATACCCCATTCCTAGAGCTGACGAACTGATAGAGAGGTTGGGTAAGGCAGCTTTCCTTACCACCCTTGATTTATGTAAGGGATATTGGCAAGTCCCATTGGACCCAGCAGTGCGAGAATTGACTGCATTTCGGGTGCCAAGTGGACTATATCATTTAAAAGTGATGGCTTTTGGGCTGCATGGAGCAGCAGCAACTTTTCAAAGACTTATGGATAAAGTACTGAGAGGCACTGACGAGTATGCTGCAGCATATATTGATGATGTGATTGTTTACAGCGCGACATGGGAAGAGCACCTGAAACATCTTGTCTTCCAGAAACTCGCGGCTGCAGGTCTGACAATCAATCCAGCCAAGTGCAGCATCGCCAGGTCCGAGGTTTCCTACTTAGGGTACATGCTTGGAAGCAGAGTCATCAGACCACAGGTAGATAAGGTCGAGGCCATCAGAGCAAGTCCAGTTCCAACAACCAAGAAAAGGGTAAGATCGTTCTTGGGATTAGTTGGATGGTTTAGACGTTTTATTCCTGACTTTGCCAGCCGGGCAGCCGTTTTAACAGACCTCACAAAAAAGGACATGCCCCAGAGAGTGCGATGGACCCCTGAATGTGAAGCAGCTTTCCAGGATCTTAAGAACTGTATGTGTTCAGAACCGGTATTGAGGAGTTCGGACTTTAGTAAACCTTTCATAGTGCAAACAGACGCTTCAGGTCTGGGTCTAGGAGCAGTTTTACTCCAGGGGCAAGGGGAAGAACAAAAACCCATTTTGTACATTAGTCGGAAGTTGTTTCCCAGAGAGACTAGATACTCAGCTAGGGCTGGGCGATATGGATCAAAAATAATATCTCGATATTTTTTAGCTGAATGGCGATATACGATATATATCTCGATATTTTTTCATCCCATACGGTAATAACAAAAAGACACTTCTGAGACAAAGCTACATGTTCCAAATGTTATACAAGCACTTTTATTAACATTCAGCTGTAGATAAACATGAGAAATTCCTCAAAAATAAACTATTGGCATATATTAAATCAGGGGTCACCAACCTTTTTGAAACAGAGGGCTACTTTAAGGGTACTGAGTAAGCCAAAGGGCTACTTGTAGGATACAAACTTCCTGAATAACATAAGGTTGCATGGTTTACCTTTAATGATAATATTATGATTAATAATAATAATAATAAATATTCATATATGTGAAGAGACTGTCTGATCACATGTTAATTATTTCTTGCAATAATTATTAACAATGATGTACCATGGCAGGAAACACAGAAATATTTAAACATGTAACATTATTTATTTCTGAAAGTCAGAGTGATCACATCTCTGATATTTTTGTAAATATTGTTCCTGACAGTTTTGTATGAATGAGCATATTTGTAGCATTTTGACCAAAATCACACAATTTTTATTTATTTATTTATTTATTTTTTATAAATTATGACCTCTGTAGCATTTTTTTTAGGAAATCATTAACAGTCCCATCTTCAAATAATGTCCCGTTTGTACTGATCCCGTTTGTACTGATCACTACTTTTGTTTTAGAACAAATCATGAACTCTGTCCCATGTTTATACAAATGATCAGTTACGTAAGATTTTTTAAAAGCCACGATTTAAATGGACGTTTCTGTGACACGTACTGATCCTCTCTCCACATTGTGCCGCTCTCTGTCGTCGTCCCGCGAATGAAACACACACTTTTCCTTTTCCTCCCAATCATTGTGAAAATATTAAGTTCTCTTTTGCTTTTCTTGTGTTTTTTCATTATTTTTTTATCGAGGGAAAACCCGCATCTCGCTCCCCATAGTAGCTGCGCTCGCTCGCTCGTCTCAGCGTTCTGCGCCCGATATAAAACTCCGCACCCAGACCAGATCAAAGCTCATATAAACATCAAACAGTTTTGTTCTTGAAATTTTATATTCAGTATTGTCATTTTCAAATCTACATCAATGCAAGTGTTATTGATTCAAAGAGATCAACAACGAAAATATCATTTTTAGACGGAGCTCTATAGTTACTAGAGCTGTTTAGAACATGCCCTGCGGGGGACTCACGTGGTGGGGGAGGGGCGAGTTGTGTTCAGTGAGGGAGAGGGGCGGGGCAGGTGAACATGTGCAGAGACAAACTGGGAGAAGGGAACGACGAACTGTCGGATCTAAATAGAACGCAACATCTATATCGATATACGCGATATAGTCTTATCTTATATCGCGTATGAAAATATATCGATATATCTTTAAAACTCGATATATCGCCCAGCCCTATACTCAACTGTAGAGAAAGAGGCGCTAGCTGTTAAGTGGGCCTTAGATTCTCTAAAGTATTATCTAGTTGGGGCTGAGTTCACACTTGAGAGCATTACAATGGATGGCACGTATGAAAGACACTAATGCTAGAATTACTTGATGGTATTTGTCTCTACAACCATTTAAGTTTACTGTTCTGTATAAGAAGGGTTCTCAGAATGTCACGGCAGATAATTTTTTACGTCATTCTGAAGATTGACGCGCCTAAAGTGGGGGGTGTGTGATGATGTCAAGGCGCCAGACACATCACAGAGAACAGCACACCTTTACTCACTAGGGAAACATCAGTCTGTTAGAATACCAAGTTACCTTAGATATGTGTGCTAACTAATAGTGTTGATAATACTGGTATTGTGAATGAATGTATTGTTTCAGGATCCTTTCTGTGACCCGCAAATGGTATGCTCCAGGAAAGGGAGAGGGGCATCCCGTTTATAAGTGCCCATCTAATCAAGATGGAGGACAGTTTTGATTGTGGAGGAGCTGGGTGCGTGAACCGCAGCTCGGAGGGGCATAATTGTTTGTTGTGTGCTACAAAGTTAGTCCCGAGTAAAGCAAGGTACAGGCTGCAGTAGCCTGTGCATCATTTTATGCTTTTTCTTTTCTTTTTCCAATGTTTGTAAATTATCACTGGATACTTCAATAAAATATCAACTTTTGCTATGACCTGACGACGCATCTCTGGCTAGTTCTTACGGTGGCCTCATAAAATCGACCACTCATGACCACGTTATCACAGTAAGTATCATGGTTGCACTGCAACAGTGTGGGGCCTGGGCGTTAAAGGAATGTTAAGCAGGCCTGAAATGCAGGAATGGATGTTTATTAATAAATGAAATGAAGTTGAGAAGATGAAAGATGACATATCTCAGGTTCATCCTGTCTGACATTAAATAAGTTAAAGTCAATGTAAGGAACTCTGTGTTTTCAGTATTTGCATTTTCCGTACTGTCCCAACGTTTTCTGATTTGGGGTTGTACATCCCGTGGGCCATTTGCAGCCTGTTATTCTTTTTTACACAACTAGTGAGGTATTTTAGAAATAAAATTTAACTTGCCGCTATAATCAAGTTTTATAAAACCTGCTAGAACTGTTTGACCTCTGGGTGGTGCTCTCACATAAACCAGATCTAAGACTCTCCCCGTCTTCTTTTCCCCTTGACTCAAAACATTAACGTCACACTAGGGTTGGGCGGTATGACGATATTACCGTATACCGTGGATTTTAAAAATGGTGACGGTATTCAAAAATGGTGACGGTATTTTTTAAATGTGAAGCGCCAAATTTCTGCTTCAGGTTTACCTTGAAAACTGAGACTTTAGGACATGCGCGCATCCACAGTGAGGGAGGGGTGGGAGGGGTAGGCGGTTGGAGCTCGCTGATTGGCTGTGGGGTGCTTACTGGTGATAACACAGAGAGACGAGTGAAGAGCCACACTGGCTAGCGTTAGCTGTGAGCTAACAAGCAGAAACTGAAAAACGGCTCGTCTTTAAATTTTTCAAAATCAACATTTTTTATCAGTTCAACCGGAAATGAACACAAGCGCGTGCATGCGCGGACATGTACTTATTTACTAAATATATCTTCAGTGTAAATCGAGCACAAGTGTTGAGAAAAAGGAGCAAACAGTAATAATAACGTTACGCCCAATACGCTGTTCTGACTCTTGTCTGCCATAGATTTTCCTGCCTATGTAAGAACTATTTTTTCCTAAATAAAAGTGCTATATTAAGAAAAAAGAACGTCTCACCTGTCGTGTAATGTGAATTATAAAATATATAGTCTGGCCCTTTAAGAAAGTTAAGCGCACTATAGGGCGTAGGGAGCGAGTGTGTAGGGAAGAGATCGGATTTGTACCGTTTCTGTGCTCGTGTTTTGCACTGAGCTTGTGTGACATGTAAAGTAGCGTTCTCGTTAACCACTCAAATGTTTGGACTTTGAATTATTTTTACATTATTTTACATCACCGTCATCGCAACATGAACATTTACATTCATATTTTTTGTTACGGTATAGAACTTAATTCTGGATTACAGGCATAACTAATCGTACACGTTCATACACTTTTAAGAAATATCTGTAACTATAAACTAAGCAGTTAACTTTTGAAATATATTGAAGTGTTTAACCTGCTATTATTCTGTTTTGTGTGGGCAGAGAGAGATTACAATGCCAAAATGTTATGTGTTAATGTTTGTGTTAAAGTGTAATTGATACACATGCATTTATACTTATGCGTATTTATTATAGATCAGACAAGATAAGCAATGTTTGACGTTCAGATTGTTAAATCTTTTTATAATAAAACATTGAAATATTGTAATTACACTCAAGTGTGTACACTGTAAAGTTTGTCCGCGACACCCCCCACCCCAAACAAAAGCTCAGGATCACATTTCATAGGAAACACTCACTGGTCCAAGCTCTCAATCCTTGCACTATAATAAACTGCTTTGGATAAAAGTGCCTGGTAAAAGTTTTAGATGTTTTAAATGTTATAGACATGTAGAATTTAGCATCTTATAACAGCTACATCCAGCATGATGCTGCATTGTAAACGAGTTGAGTGGTTTATCAGAGTGGCCTCCCCAGTCACTAAATCCTGATCCTAAGCCTAACGAGGCATGGACTCCACTAGACCCCTGAAGGTGTGCTGTGGTATCTGGCACCAAGATGTCAGCAGCAGATCCTTTAACTCCTGTATATTGTGAGGTGGGGCCTCAGACTTGTTTGTCCAGCACGTCCCACAGATGTTTGATTGGATTGAGATCTGGGAAATTTGGAGGCCAAGTCGACACCTCAAACTGGTTGTTGTGCTCCTCAAACCATTCCTGAAGCATTTTAGCTTTGTGGCAGGGTGCATCATCCTGCTGAAAGAGTCCACAACCATCATGGAACCGTCTCCATGAAAGGGTGAACATGGTATGCAACAATGCTTAGGTAGGTGCTACGTGTCAAAGTAACATCCACATGGATGGCGGGACCCAAGGTTTCCCAGGAGAACGTCGCCCAAAGCATTAATAAACATCCATTCCTGCATTTCAGGCCTGCAAAAATTCGCACATTCCAAAAAAAGTTGGGACGGGGGCAATTTAGAGCTAGTAATGAGGTGAAAATACTAAATAATGATGTGATTTTAAACAGATGATTGTAATCATGGTTTGGTACAAAAGCAGCATTCAGGAAAGGCTGAGAGTCTCTGATGAGCAAAGATGATCAGAGGATCTCCAGTTTGCCCACAAATGTGTGAGAAAATGATTAAAATGTTTACAAACAATGAACCTCAAAGAAAGATTGGAAGGGATTTGTATGTTCTCCCTCTACAGTGCATATAATCATTAAACCTTTCAAGGAATCAGGAGGAATTTCAGTGTAAAGGCCAAGAGTGCAAGTTTAATCTGAACGCCCGTGATCTTCCATCCCTCAGACGGCATCAAGAACCACCACTCAACAATAGCTGATATAACCACAATTATAACAAACAATGTAAGAAACTCTATTTTTATTTTATTTACATTTTCTATAGTGTCCCAACTTTTTCTGATTTGGAACTGTATTTTACAATAAATGATTTACTGTGATATTTCATTTTTTTCATTTATTATTAATTTTCATTTATTCCTTCAAGAAAAGAATGAATACATTTAAATGTACTTAATAAGCATATAGTGTAAAGTTACAGTAATTATTAATTACAATACATTTGTGTTGGGGGGGTGTAAAATCATTTTAGTAACATAATGATAAATAAACAAATGATAAAGTTCAGACACGTCCATATTTGGTAATATAGAGGTACACCGTTACCATGGTGACGTTACACCTCAGCCCTCTGCACTCTGCCTCCTTGTGCCATTGTGACATCATCATTCTGATGGCACTGAGGTTTCTAACAGTGAGTACTTATGGAACGAGAGCTCAGTTTAGTTTAACCTTCAGTGTGTGCACATCACTCTCATCATGGCTCCTGAACAGAAGAGATGTGCTACCCACCGTCCCGCTCGAATGCAGCGCTTTCTGGGTATCCCGTGTCGGCGCTGGCCGCACAATCGAGCTCATCCTCAGCCCTTTCAGGATGTTTGTGCTGGAGAAACCGAATCAAAGGGCGGCGTGGAGGCCAAGAAGCAGATCATTATGGAGGGATATTTGTTCAAGAGGGGCAGTAACGTCTTCAAAACATGGAACAGGTCTGTAGAGAGTGAGAGCAGATGATGAGAGAAGTACAAATTAATCACCTCTAATCATCATAGTGATCATGTCCTACATATTTCCTACAACTGTACTGACTCGGACTGATCAATGTCGTGTTAAATCAGAAAACACGAGGATTTAAATCTGATCTATTATTAAATTATTGTATTATTTACAAGTTCAAATGTATTAAATCCATCACGCCGTTGTTTTATTTCTATTATTTCTTTTCTTCAGGCGCTGGTTCCTGATCCAAAACAACCAGCTCATGTACCAGAAGAAGTCTGAGGTCTGTAACGTGTCCTTTACATCAAATAAAATGCTTTATCTGCAGTAAACTCGAGCTTTTTCAGCTGCTTTTCAGTAGTAATGGTCCAGTTCAAATGATCCAGCAGGAGTGAATATGATGATGGAAGCACTGGCAGCTGAAATATTAGAGATTGTATTTAACCTAAGCTGTGTGTTCTAACCCATGAAAATATATACAGTGTATCACAAAAGTGAGTACACCCCTCACATTTCTGCAGATATTTAAGTATATCTTTTCATGGGACAACACTGACAAAATGACACTTTGACACAATGAAAAGTAGTCTGTGTGCAGCTTATATAATAGTGTAAAGTTATTCTTCCCTCAAAATAAGTCAATATACAGCCATTAATGTCTAAACCACCGGCAACAAAAGTGAGTACACCCCTAAGAGACTACACCCCTAAATGTCCAAATTGAGCACTGCTTGTCATTTTCCCTCCAAAATGTCATGTGATTTGTTAGTGTTACTAGGTCTCAGGTGTGCATAGGGAGCAGGTGTGTTCAATTTAGTAGTACAGCTCTCACACTCTCTCATACTGGTCACTGAAAGTTCCAACATGGCACCTCATGGCAAAGAACTCTCTGAGGATCTTAAAAGACGAATTGTTGCGCTACATGAAGATGGCCAAGGCTACAAGAAGATTGCCAACACCCTGAAACTGAGCTGCAGGATAGTGGCCAAGATCATCCAGCGTTTTAAAAGAGCAGGGTCCTCAGAACAGACCTCGCGTTGGTTGTTTAAAGAAGCTGAGTGCACGTGCTCAGCGTCACATCCAACTGCTGTCTTTGAAAGATAGGCGCAGGAGTGCTGTCAGCATTGCTGCAGAGATTGAAAAGGTGGGGGGGTCAGCCTGTCAGTGCTCAGACCATACGCCGCACACTACATCAAATTGGTCTGCATGGCTGTCACCCCAGAAGGAAGCCTCTTCTGAAGTCTCTACACAAGAAAGCCCGCAAACAGTTTGCTGAAGACATGTCAACAAAGGACATGGATTACTGGAACCTCTGATGAGACCAAGATTAATTTGTTTGGTTCAGATGGTCTCAAGCATATGTGGCGGCAATCAGGTGAGGAGTACAAAGATAAGTGTGTCATGCCTACAGTCAAGCATGGTGGTGGGAATGCCATGGTCTGGGGCTGCATGAGTGCAGCAGGTGTTGGGGAGTTACATTTTATTGAGGGACACATGAACTCCAATATGTACTGTGAAATACTGAAGCAGAGCATGATCCCCTCCCTCCGGAAACTGGGTCGCAGGGCAGTGTTCCAGCATGATAATGACCCCAAACACACCTCTAAGACGACCACTGCTTTATTGAAGAGGCTGAGGGTAAAGGTGATGGACTGGCCAAGCATGTCTCCAGACCTAAACCCAATAGAACATCTTTGGGGCATCCTCAAGCGGAAGGTGGAGGAGCGCAAAGTCTCGAATATCCGCCAGCTCCGTGATGTCGTCATGGAGGAGTGGAAAAGCATTCCAGTGGCAACCTGTGAAGCTCTGGTAAACTCCATGCCCAGGAGAGTCAAGGCAGTTCTGGGAAATAATGGTGGCCACACAAAATATTGACACTTCAGGAACTTTCACTTAGGGGTGTACTCACTTTTGTTGCCGGTGGTTTAGACATTAATGGCATTATATTGAGTTATTTTGAGGGATGAATAAATTTACACTGTTATATAAGCTGCACACAGACTACTTTTCATTGTGTCAAAGTGTCATTTTGTCAGTGTTGTCCCATGAAAAGATATACTTAAATATCTGCAGACATGTGAGGGGTGTACTCACTTTTGTGATACACTGTATATACAGCAGCACCTTGTAACTTGACGTCAGTTGGTTCTGGGAGCGGTGTTGAGTTTTAAAGATTATTTTTCTTCATAAGGATGTTTGGGAAACCTGTTAATGCATCCATGGTCCCGTAGAGCTGCAGATATTTTTGTCTCATGTAAAATAATGAGGTTGTTTTTGACACTTAAACACTGAAAATAACACAAATCTAATATTAAACACTGAAATACAATTACAAACAGTTAACCATCAATAAAAATACAATAAAAGCTGTACTTTAGCTTTAATTCTTTATTGTTCTCTGACGCTTCTTTATGCTGGAGATGCTTGATGTTGGAATACCGTATTCCCTTCAGCACTGGCGCATTCACTTGAGAAGGGACAAAACCGCTTTTGTGCCGCTGTGCCGTTATTTCCTATGAAGTGTGACGGCGGTGCACAAAACTTAACGTGATTATTGTAGTAAAACAGCGAGTGAGGAATTTGATTAGTGGAGGAACTTTTGAGCAGTAATAATGAAGAGAAGTTTAGTGCTCCTGTCTCCTTCTTTTACTACATTAAACCACGTTAAGCTTTATTTTGAACCAAAAGTGTTTTAGACTCTGGGAGAAGCTGATTCTGATTCTCACCATTTCTCAGAAGCTCGGGCTGTAACACAAGTTTACAAGTGAAACAGGAAGGACAATCCAGATAAACATATACAGTGTATCACAAAAGTGAGTACACCTCTCACATTTCTGCAGATATTTAAGTATATCTTTTCATGGGACAACACTGACAAAATGACACTCTGACACAATGAAAAGTAGTCTGTGTGCAGCTTATATAACAGTGTAAATTTATTCTTCCCTCAAAATAACTCAATATACAGCCATTAATGTCTAAACCACCGGCAACAAAAGTGAGTACACCCCTTAGTGAAAGTTCCTGAAGTGTCAATATTTTGTGTGGCCACCATTATTTCCCAGAACTGCCTTAACTCTCCTGGGCATGGAGTTTACCAGAGCTTCACAGGTTGCCACTGGAATGCTTTTCCACTCCTCCATGACGACATCACGGAGCTGGCGGATATTCGAGACTTTGCGCTCCTCCACCTTCCGCTTGAGGATGCCCCAAAGATGTTCTATTGGGTTTAGGTCTGGAGACATGCTTGGCCATTCCATCACCTTTACCTTCAGCCTCTTCAATTAAGCAGTGGTCGTCTTAGAGGTGTGTTTGGGGTCATTATCATGCTGGAACACTGCCCTGCGACCCAGTTTCCGGAGGGAGGGGATCATGCTCTGCTTCAGTATTTCACAGTACATATTGGAGTTCATGTGTCCCTCAATGAAATGTAACTCCCCAACACCTGCTGCACTCATGCAGCCCAAGACCATGGCATTCCCACCACCATGCTTGACTGTAGGCATGACACACTTATCTTTGTACTCCTCACCTGATTGCCGCCACACATGCTTGAGACCATCTGAACCAAACAAATTAATCTTGGTCTCATCAGACCATAGGACATGGTTCCAGTAATCCATGTCCTTTGTTGACATGTCTTCAGCAAACTGTTTGCAGGCTTTCTTGTGTAGAGACTTCAGAAGAGGCTTCCTTCTGGGGTGACAGCCATGCAGACCAATTTGATGTAGTGTGCGGCGTATGGTCCGAGCACTGACAGGCTGAGCCCCCACCTTTTCAATCTCTGCAGCAATGCTGACAGCACTCCTGCGCCTATCTTTCAAAGACAGCAGTTGGATGTGACGCTGAGCACGTGCACTCAGCTTCTTTGGACGACCGACGCGAGGTCTGTTCTGAGTGGACCCTGCTCTTTTAAAACGCTGGATGATCTTGGCCACTGTGCTGCAGCTCAGTTTCAGGGTGTTGGCAATCTTCTTGTAGCCTTGGCCATCTTCATGTAGCGCAACAATTCATCTTTTAAGATCCTCAGAGAGTTCTTTGCCATGAGGTGCCATGTTGGAACTTTCAGTGACCAGTATGAGAGAGTGTGAGAGCTGTACTACTAAATTGAACACACCTGCTCCCTATGCACACCTGAGACCTAGTAACACTAACAAATCACATGACATTTTGGAGGGAAAATGACAAGCAGTGCTCAATTTTGACATTTAGTGGTGTAGTCTCTTAGGGGTGTACTCACTTTTGTTGCCGGTGGTTTAGACATTAATGGCTGTATATTGAGTTATTTTGAGGGAAGAATAAATTTACACTGTTATATAAGCTGCACACAGACTACTTTTCATTGTGTCAAAGTGTCATTTTGTCAGTGTTGTCCCATGAAAAGATATACTTAAATATCTGCAGAAATGTGAGCGGTGTACTCACTTTTGTGATACACTGTACATGTGGAGCTGTAACACTGGATCTGACGCTTCTTCCACACTAATGCAGATTCAGCTCAGATTCACACGCTGATGAGGTTTTACTGCTGAACAAAGCGGCTGTTTATTGTTCATTTAAAATTAAATAAATAATTCTTTTAAAAAACAAACTATACATGTTGAGTTTAAGGGAAATGTTGAGTTACAAGGTACCGCTGTATATATAAAAAAGGGGGCGGCACGGTAACTATCGTTTTTGTCATTAATGGAAGTGTGTAAAACATGACGTTAAAAGGACTCGTTTGCTAAAGTTTGAGTCGTTTTGCTTGTGCTTTGATTTAAACTGGTATTTTGGAGGTAAAGATGTTTGATAAACTATTTGCCCCCCAGCAGAACCCCACTGTGGTGATGGAGGATCTACGTCTGTGCACGGCTGAACACTATAAGAGCATCGGACGCCGTTTCTGCTTTAAGGTGGTTTCACCTACAAAGTGAGTCAAGTTCACCATCAGCCATGAACATTCATTATAATTCTATATTTATGAGGTATTTATGATAGAGCACGTGTTGTGTACATGTTTACATGTGTGTGTGTGTGTGTGTGTAGGAAATGTGTATTACAGGCTGATTCAGAGGAGAGAAGAGAGGCCTGGATCAGAACTATTTAGAACATCGTCGTTAAAACTGATGATAACAGAAGAGACGACTCCGAGGCCGAGGTGACTCTATTTTAATTCTGTTTTACTCTCATAAACCTCTTTAGAGCATCACTAACACTTTACAGATCGCACACAGTCAAAACGTCCAATCATGACTGTTTTGCTAAGATTCTTTTACATTTAAATGCAGAGAAAAGGAAAATAAATGTCAGAAAATGTCTCACAATCCAGCGCTCACCTTCTAAACACTGTCATTTCATCTCGTTTGTTCATTTTGTGACATCGATGGATTTTCCAGCTTTAAAAACATTAATAATAATAATAATAATAATAATAATATCTCAGTGCACCTCGTCTGTATTGTGTGTTCGACAGGAGCCGGACAGGAAGCTGTCGTCATCATCATCGTCCGGTGAAACTCTGAAGTCGATTTCCATCACATCCCAGTTAAACAAGGTGGTGGATTTAAAAGCAAAGCAGGAAGGATTCAGTAGCTCTGAATCTCGAGGATCTAAACACGCCGAGAGAGACTCGCTACGTCTAAAATCAGTCTTTGGATCCTCAGGTGGGTTCAGGACCCCGGTCAGGCTCTAATGAGAACACTTTTATTGTTTAATCATCTGTTCCACCTTTCTTCCTCTTTCTGATTAATTCCTGCTCCACCCTAAACCTCGTACCCCTGACCATCCACTTCTGACCCTGCCTCTGTACAGCTGAGATGAGTCCTGGCGAGATTGTACTCGAATCTGCTGCAAAGTATGATTCCTTCTCCAATGCGTCTCTACTGCACAGTGGTGAGTACGATACAGTGTGACCACTAGAAGCGTTTTTATTCAGAATGAAATATTAAATGTAATAGATAATAATAGATAGTAATAGTTTTGAGTGAAGGATCCATTTCAGGTTTGATTTAGAACTCGTTTTTAATAAAGATTTACTCTGTGATTGTGTGTAAGATGTAAAGTGATAATACTAACACAAAATACCTTTTAAGTATTTAAGACTCTTTAAAGCTCTATACCGGGGTGTCAAACTCATTTTCACCGAGGGCCACATCAGCATCATGGTGGCCCTCAAAGTGCCGATTGTAACGTATCCTGCTGTGACTGCATTTACTTTTACATTATTAGCATTTATTAGATGCTTTTATCCAAAGCGACTTACAGTACTGGGACAGTATACAGTCTGAGCAATTGAGAGTTAAGGGTCTTGCTCAAGGGCCCAACAGCAGCATCCTGGCATTGGTGGGACTCAAACCAGCAACCTTCTGATTACTAGTCCAGTACCTTAACCACTAGGCTACAACAATGGGCAATGGGCAATTGCTCTCTGCCTTTTAATTCTTGGACAGTTTGTTGTTTTTCTTGGAGGATAAATTCTGTGTTTGGTGTATATCTTTATTTATATTGGCCTCCTTTACCACAGACACGCCTCATAACACAAAAGAGGTCGGCACGGTGGCTCGTTGGGTAGCACTGTCGCCTCACAGCAAGAAGGTCCTGGGTTTGATCCCCAGGTGGGGCGGTCCGGGGTCCTTTCTGTGTGGAGTTTGCATGTTCTCCGCGTGTCCACGTGGGTTTCCCCCGGGTGCTCCGGTTTCCTCCCACAGTCCAAAGACATGCAAGTACATTTCCTCCTTCTGCTTTAGTTTTGGGCTTATGTGTAAATATTTCTCAGCATCACTTGTTGGAAAACCGCCTCAGTTAAACGCTGGTGTAGAAACACCGCCATCTAGTGGCGGGATGCGGTCACGTTGCGGGTCACAAAATCCACATGCATTGTGGGAGATGCAGTTTATGTAGGATTTTACAGAGTATTTTAAGACAATCAGACGTCTTTTAAGCTCACACGGGCCACATAAAATGACGTGGCGGTCAGATTTAAGTTTGACACACGTGTTCCATACAGTTGTTCTACATCTGACGTGTTGGAGATCAGTTACTAACAGTGATTTAATGATGTTTGTGTAAACTGTAGCTGGTGATAAGAGCAAGACTTCAGTCCAGAGGAGCAGCTCTCCTTCTAAAGTTCTGACCAGATTCACAGCTTTTATAGAACGAATCTTCTCTACTGTTGGTGAGGTTGTACTCGAACCTGCTGCCGAGTACGATTCCTTCTCCGATGCGTCTCTACTGCACAGTGGTGAGTACGATACAGCACGACGACTAGAAGCGTTTTTATTCGGAATGAAATATTAAATGTAATAGATTGAAGTTTTGAGTGAAGGATCCAGTTCAGGTTTGATTTAGAACTCATTTCTAATAAAGATTTACTCTGTGATTGTGTGTAAGATGTAAAGTGATAACACTAACACAAAATACCTCTTTTAAGTCGAGATTGCCGGAGCTAGGGTCCGACGGACGCCACATATCAGAGAAAGCCTGGAGCAGGAACTGAGCACGTTCTCCAGCTACTTCATCCACACAGGTCAGCCAGATGTCTTTTAAGCTCACGCGGGCCACATAAAATGACGTGGCGTTCTAAAGTTTACGTAGGATCTTCTAAAGTTCTGTCCAGCCTCACAGCTTTTATAGAACGAATCTTCTTTACTGCTTCATTAATAACTGAGAAAAGTAAACTTTATACAGAGGACTTTAACTGTTTTACAGAGGACTTTGATAGACGGTACCGAGTGGGAAAGCTCCTGGGGAAAGGCGGCTGTGGTTCGGTTTTCGCAGGACTCCGGAAGATTGATGGACAAGAGGTGAAATATTTATTCGGCTCTGCTCAGTGCCACACAGGAAGCGTTCATCATTACAAGCTGCATCGCTGAACGTACACAACGACTTTACATCTCATCAAACCTGTAGTTAAAAAGCGAGCGCTTCTGTTCAGCCTCTCGGTTACGGTTGGTCGAGCTGTAAAGTCTGTTCCCATAATATTCCTTTATGATTTTATTCATGAAGTTCTGCATGTAAAGATAAAAAAACAAATGTTGACCAAAACTAGGTGTCCATAAACTTTTCTAACATTAACTAACACACCTCACTGAGTCAGGCTCCAGATACAGATTACATTTACAGCACTTAGCGGACGCTTTTATCCAAAGTGACTTACAGTACAGTGACAGAATACAGTCTGAGCTATTGAGGGTTAGGGGCCTTACTCAAGGGCCCAGCAGTGGCTACGTGGCAGTGATGGGGCTTGAACCAGCGACCTTTTGATTATTAGTCCAAAACCTTAACCACTAGACTACAACAGCCCACAATACATCTAATCAATCTGTCTGTCTGTCTGTCTGTCTGTCTGTCTGTCTGTCTGTCTGTCTGTCTGTCTGTCTGCCTATCTATCTATCTATCTATCTATCTATCTATCTATCTATCTATCTATCTATCTATCTATCTATCTATCATGCCACTAGGCCTGTTGACTATTGGTTCCAATCCCACTCTAACCATGTCTGCTTATATTTTAGCCTGGAGAGAAGAACAGCCTCCCAAAAGAGGTGGCGTTAATGCTGATGGCGTCCGAGCCACCTCGCTGTGAACACGTCCTAGAGCTTCTGGAATGGTTCGACACTCCAGAGTGTTACTTCCTAATCCTGGAGCGACCCGTCCTCTGCATGAACCTCTTCGAGTACCGCAGAGACGACGCCCTTCCTGAACGTCTGGCTCAGATCATCATGCGGCAGGTGGTTCTCGCTGCACGTCACTGCCAGGATCGCGGGGTTCTTCACCGAGACATCAAGGAGGGGAACCTGCTGGTGTGTTTGGACAGATTAGAAGTGAAGCTCATTGATTTTGGGTGTGGGGACTTGCTCAAGTCGAGCCCCTACAGGGGATTTTCAGGTAATTGTACCTCAGAGGTCAGTAGTTATGAGACACAGATGAAAGCTGTGTGTGACCCTCACTGATCTCTCTCACTTTTACTCAGGCACCTTGTTATACGCCCCACCTGAATGGTTCAAGCGAGGTAAGTATCATGGCTGCCCTGCAACAGTCTGGAGTCTGGGGATCTTACTGTTCGTTTTAGTGTGTGGAGAGATGCCGTTCTGGAACGAGAGGGAGATCACTGCTGGACACCTGAAGTTCAAACTTGGTGTGTCTAAGGGTAAGAAGATGCAGGACGTTCACATTTAGACTTGTGTACACACAGTTTCCATCAGGATTTTGATCTGAACCGATTACTGTACCCAAAGCCTGCCGTCATCTGATCAGGAGCTGCCTGAGCAAGAATCCAAAGAAGCGGCCCAGCCTCGAGAAGATCCTGGAGCACCACTGGTTTCCAGAGAGCCTCAAGAACTAAGTCCAGGTCAGTCCAAACAGATAGGAACAGACCTCAATGGATTTAGCTGAGAGACTGTGTTAGCATGTAGCTCAGATCACGTGTATTGTGAGTAATCGTTAATCTGTGTTTTTATTCTACAGGCACCTGTAGAATTTTAGCAGCTGGATCATAGGTGAGCATATCAGTGACTGATGTTTGCTTCCATGTAATGTTGGAGAAACTCTGGACTGATGGAGATCAGCAATATTTTGTGGATCGGCTTGACGAGTCAGTCGACTGAATAATCCAGACGTTTTTCACGCTGCGTTTCATCCGTTTCACCTGTTAGATCATTATTATCCTGATTATTATCCTGAATAATAGGAATCATTATGTTTTAAGTCGCTATTTTTCTCTAGGACCTAAAAACTGAGGTCAGAATGAATCTAAATTATTCTACTTTCAATCAAGACGTTTTATAAGCTGATGTGACTGCAGCGCTCCATCACCTGAACCTTAATACAGACGTGAGTGACGAATCACGCTTCTCCGTCTGGCGATCCGATGGACGAGTCTGGGTTTGGTGGTTGCCAGGAGAACGGTACTTGTCTGACTGCATTGTGCCGAGTGTAAAGTGTGGTGGAGGGTGGATTATGGTGTGCGGTTGTTTCTCAGGAGTTGGGCTCGGCCCCTTAGTTCCAGTGAAATTAGTTCCTTAGTTCCTCTTAATGCTTCAGCACACCAAGAGATTTTGGACAATTTTATGCTCCCAACTTTGTGGGAACAGTTTGGGGATGGCCCCTTCCTGTTCTAACATGACTGTGCACCAGTGCACAAAGCACAAGCTCCATAAAGACATGGATGAGCCAGTTTGGTGTGGAAGAACTTGACTGGCCTGCACAGAGTCCTGACCTCAACCCGATAGAACACCTTTGGGATGAATTAGAGCGGAGACCGTAAGCCAGACCTTCTCGTCCAACATCAGTGTCTGACTTCACAAATGCTGTTCTGGAAGAACGGTCAAAAATTCCCATAAACACACTCCTAAACCTTGTGGAAAGCCTTCCCAGAAGAGTTGAAGCTTTTATAGCTGCAAAGGGGGGCCGACATCATATTAAACCCTATGGATTAAGAATGGGACGTCAGTTCATATGCATGTGAAGGCAGACGCGCGAATACTTTTGGCAATATAGTGTATATTTGGTCGGTTGTGGTGGAGCTGTCCACGTTCTTTGTTTACATGGATGAAACAGAAACAAATCCACCAGTCTTTTCCCTTTTGATCTTGGATGAAACAATCAGAGTTTATCCGATGCTTTTAATCCACTGTAATCGTCACAGTTGCTGAGGAAGCGTACTGCCTTCAATGTCCATGCGTGAAAACTCAAGAGACGAAGTTCACGGCTGATACAGCATAAACAATGTCACTAATCGACTGCAAGATGTTAATATAAGACTCACTGTCCGTTTGTCTTTACACATCAACAGAGATCCTAAACAGGTGTTTTACCCGCTTACATGACACTTGTTTCACGTCGCTATTTTCTCCACTTTTTTCTTCTTTTTCCACCCACTTTCTCCCGCTCTTTTCCTGACCTGTGACCCTTCATGCTGATTGGCTTAAACATAAATCAAACGTGGGCTATACATACACTTTGCTTTAAACAGCATAAAACAACCAGAACATTATATACAAAACAAATAAGAACAACTTATTTACTAGTTATGAATTAACATAAAACATTACACAAACACACAATAACTTATAATTCTCCAATTTTGAAATGTCTCTGAGGTTTTATCTGAAATGACTTTTTTGTTAAAGTAGCGGTAAGTGACTTTTTGATGGTTTTTTATCTGGTGAACTGCTTTGTAAAAGATCAACAGCTAAAACTCACGACATCCCCTTTAAAATGCAAGAGGTAACAGGATCGATGCCCGCATTCTCCAGTGCAGAAGCATTATCACATAATCATTCACAGACAACACGTAATACGAAAGTCGATGCGTCATTGCTCAGTGAAACGCAGCATCAAAAATACGTTCAGTCTGTTCAGTGTTACAATGACATTTACGCTCTATATTCACTCAAATCGTTTTGTTTAAATTAGGGCTGTCGAAGTTAACGCGATAATAACGCATTAACGCGACCTCAATTTAACGCGATTAAAAAAATTAGTGCCATTAACGCAAATTCTAGTTCATGTTGACACTTGACTGGTAGAACAAACGTTTTAATGTCGGACTTGCCACCGTTTTTCATTTGCGGTTTGTTAACATAATGTAACCGATCGTGGTAGTGATGCACTTGCATAATAAAGAAATAAATACACGCTATATTCACAAGTTGTCGGGAGCAGAACACTTTATTACACTTAATTAACTTCTTCTTCTGTACCGAATACCGGAAAGCTGAGTCGAGCACGTTAGTTCATGAACTATGGAAGCCCCAAAGGGTCAAAACACACTCACTTCGTGTAGAAACGTCCATCAAACCATCGTCACGATACAACCACAGACAAGTCTGATACAATAACTACGCCTTATCCCACCTAAAGCACCGCTGATCTACAATGTTTGCTGATGGAGAAATTCTAACCTACAATCTGACATTTACTGCCTAGTATGTGAGTGAATAAAACTCCCTTACAGTTTTCTCTTGTCCCAGCAGTTTTTAACATCAGTACATTTAGCATAAAATGTGTTCACCATTTTAATTGTAACATTTCACATAAAAATCCTTGTTTTCTATAACAGTTACACAGATTTTTTTTTAATGCGATTAATCGCGATTAACTATATGAAATTCTGAGATTAATCGCGATTAAAATTTTTTATCGTTTGACAGCCCTAGTTTAAATACATTTTTCATTTGTTTTTAATTGGCAAACACACAATAACTTATTATTATTCAATTTTGAAATGTCTCGGAGTTTTATCTGAAATGACTTTTTTGTTAAAGTAGCAGTACGTGACATTCTGATGGGGACAGTGGTAGCCTAGTGGGTAGAGCAAGGCCCTTAACCCTCTCTGCTCCAGGGACATACGATGGCTGACCCTGCGCTCTGACCCCTGCTTCCAAACAAGCTGGGATATGCGGAGAAAGAATTTCATTGTACTGTACAACTGTATATGTGTATATGTATATATGACAAATAAAGTATATCTTAAACTGCTTCGTAAAAGATGAACAGCTGGAACTCACGACATTCCTCTTAAAATGCAGCATCAACCCCTAAGCTATGCAGCATCAACGCTCTGTTAGTACATTAAAATTTACAAAGAGTAAAGGATGTTTTTTGTAATAAAAAAACTAAGACTAACTAGGACTAAGATTTGTACTAACTGTTGTATCTTTTCACATTATTATGTATGGTAGAGGGTTAAAGATGTAAATTTGTATAAAGTATGAGCTGTCAGAAGTGGGATTTGAATACACACCTCGAGGGAAGACTGTGACCTGAACACAGCGTCTTAGACCGCTCAGCCATCCTGACTAGCTAAGGTATGAACAATACCACCTCGCCCCACATGGACTAATATTTGCATAAACTGCTTAATCTTTTCACATTATTATGTATTGTAAATGTACTGACTGTAACCCATTTGCTGCACTGTACACTTTGTCACTAGGCTGTAAACCATATATCAATCGAAAGGGAGCCCCATATGAAATCTCCAACTGACCAAAAAAATTTTTGGGGTGGACCATTCTTAGCACTGTAACGGCACTAGCATGTTTTCTCTAGTCTGAGTGTATTAGGTACAGCCTTCTTGTTGGGTTTTTAACTGACTGGATTATTTATTAAGATTAATAATTATTCATTAAGAACTCAAACCCTGTTTGTGCTCGTTGTAGGCTATTCAATTGTCCACTAGATGACATAATATGAATACAGTTAGAAAGTAAAACGATGTCTGTTTCGAGCAAAGTTTCATCGCATGCTGACCTGTGTGGAATACAACTGATGTACAGTGTATCACAAAAGTGAGTACACCCCTCACATTTCTGCAGATATTTAAGTATATCTTTTCATGGGACAACACTGACAAAATGACACTTTGACACAATGAAAAGTAGTCTGTGTGCAGCTTATATAACAGTGTAAATTTATTCTTCCCTCAAAATAACTCAATATACAGCCATTAATGTCTAAACCACCGGCAACAAAAGTGAGTACACCCCTAAGAGACTACACCCCTAAATGTCCAAATTGAGCACTGCTTGTCATTTTCCCTCCAAAATGTCATGTGATTTGTTAGTGTTACTAGGTCTCAGGTGTGCATAGGGAGCAGGTGTGTTCAATTTAGTAGTACAGCTCTCACACTCTCTCATACTGGTCATGAAAGTTCCAACATGGCACCTCATGGCAAAGAACTCTCTGAGGATCCTAAAAGACGAATTGTTGCGCTACATGAAGATGGCCAAGGCTACAAGAAGATTGCCAACACCCTGAAACTGGGCTGCAGCACAGTGGCCAAGATTATCCAGCGTTTTAAAAGAGCAGGGTCCACTCAGAACAGACCTCGAGTTGGTCGTCCAAAGAAGCTGAGTGCACGTGCTCAGCGTCACATCCAACTGCTGTCTTTGAAAGATAGGCGCAGGAGTGCTGTCAGCATTGCTGCAGAGATTGAAAAGGTGGGGGGTCAGCCTGTCAGTGCTCAGACCATACGCCGCACACTACATCAAATTGGTCTGCATGGCTGTCACCCCAGAAGGAAGCCTCTTCTGAAGTCTCTACACAAGAAAGCCCGCAAACAGTTTGCTGAAGACATGTCAACAAAGGACATGGATTACTGGAACCATGTCCTATGGTCTGATGAGACCAAGATTAATTTGTTTGGTTCAGATGGTCTCAAGCATGTGTGGCGGCAATCAGGTGAGGAGTACAAAGATAAGTGTGTCATGCCTACAGTCAAGCATGGTGGTGGGAATGCCATGGTCTGGGGCTGCATGAGTGCAGCAGGTGTTGGGGAGTTACATTTCATTGAAAGACACATGAACTCCAATATGTACTGTGAAATACTGAAGCAGAGCATGATCCCCTCCCTCCGGAAACTGGGTCGCAGGGCAGTGTTCCAGCATGATAATGACCCCAAACACACCTCTAAGACGACCACTGCTTTATTGAAGAGGCTGAGGGTAAAGGTGATGGACTGGCCAAGCATGTCTCCAGACCTAAACCCAATAGAACATCTTTGGGGCATCCTCAAGCGGAAGGTGGAGGAGCGCAAAGTCTCGAATATCCGCCAGCTCCGTGATGTCGTCATGGAGGAGTGGAAAAGCATTCCAGTGGCAACCTGTGAAGCTCTGGTAAACTCCATGCCCAGGAGAGTTAAGGCAGTTCTGGGAAATAATGGTGGCCACACAAAATATTGACACTTCAGGAACTTTCACTAAGGGGTGTACTCACTTTTGTTGCCGGTGGTTTAGACATTAATGGCTGTATATTGAGTTTTTTTGAGGGAAGAATAAATTTACACTGTTATATAAGCTGCACACAGACTACTTTTCATTGTGTCAAAGTGTCATTTTGTCAGTGTTGTCCCATGAAAAGATATACTTAAATATCTGCAGAAATGTGAGGGGTGTACTCACTTTTGTGATACACTGTATGTAGCACTAAGAAGTGTTTCTTAAGGGTTTTTTTAGGTGTTCTTGGTAGAACTGTTTCTACTTGAAGAACCATTTAGTATAATTTAAGGTTCTTTGCTAACTCAATTTGATTTTTATGGATTTTTTTATTTTGCCACATATAAATGCACATAACATTTTAATGACTGAAAAACCATCTTGCAATTGATACAGGAAAAAAGTGTGTGTGTAAGCAGCAACATACTTCACCTAAAATTTTATCTAATCACCTTCAAGAGAGCCGAAACAGGTATAAAACATTTTATATTAATTCAAGTTTTACAGGACAAGGTATGTTAAAGTTTGTAATTTATGTCATGTCCTTGTGAGGAATAGCTCATTTGGTAGAGCATCAGACTTTTAATCTGAGGGTCCAGGGTTCAAGTCCCTGTTCGGGCGAGTTCCTTCTTACTGCATTAGGTAAGCGGTAATGTCCCGTACGACATGGTTTATTTAGAAAGTTGAAGAATTTGTACTTTGTGAGATATTTCTAAGTGAAATAGCATGTACTTGATCAGCTTGAAATAATAGCACACTGTATGTGTAACATGTTCTCCACCCCAAGTAGTTGTACGTCCAGCTGTTTCAAACAGACTGTAGTAAATAGAGGACTGTTTAAATCTATTTATGTGTAGCCTAATAATGCGTTTTAGATATTAATACCCACATATTTTATGTTGCCTTAAAGACTCACTTGAATCCTGACCTAATTTTTGATGCTGCGTTTCATTAAGCGATGCCGCAACGGGTTTCATATTATGTGTTGCCCTTAAATAATCATAATGTTACTGGAGAATGTGTGCATCGATCCCGCTACCTCCCGCATGCTAAGCGAGCGCTCTACCATTTGAGCTAATTCCCCTCACAAGGAACCCACCAAATTGTAATGTACTAACAGAGCGTTGATGCTGCATTATAAAGTGAGGGTGCAACGTGTTTACAGTTTTTAACAACTGTTTACACACATTTTCAAAACTCTGTGTCTACTTTTCAAAACTCTACACACAAAACCCACAATTGCTCACACAAAATGCAAAATGCCTCAGATCTCCAGCAAAATGACACACGACATTCAAAATGTCATAAACACATCTCAAAAGCAAGCATTGACCTCACATTGCAAACACTTTTGTCATAATATGACATTTTGGATACATCATGTACACACTGTTGTTTAAAACCTAAAGCTCTTCTGTCTTTCATGGGATTCTATGTTTATTTCCATACAAACATGCAGAGACAAGGTGAAATATACTCACAACACACATAAGCAGTATAGAAACCAAAAATATTTATTTTTTCCAAATCATTTGCTGCTCTGAATACAATATTTGCACAGCACATAAGAAGAAAAAACATCCAACCACATGTAGTTGGAGAGAAACCAAACACGTCTACCCACAACTTTGGAATAATCTTCCTGCCTCTGTTCGGGATTCGGACACAGTCTCAATGTTTAAGTCTAGACTGAAAACATATTTATTTTCTCAGGCTTTTGATTAGTATAGACAAAGGCGCAGAGCTTGGGGGTTCTTGGTCATAGAAACTTGTGGTGATCAGGGATGTTGGGTTGCTGTCGTTCTGCCTCTCTTGTCCGATCACTCCCGTTTGGGTAGGAGAGGTGGGCGCTGATGTCCTGTGAAAGCCTTCATGACCTTGTTACCTGCTCGCTCTCCCTTTTAGTTATGCTGTAATATTTAGGGCTGCCGGAGTCTAAAACTCTCTGTAAAACTGTTTTACTTAACTAGCATTGTACATTATTAACTACATTCTTTGTTGTTTTACTCCAAAGGCATTCTGATGGAAACCTGTTTACCCGCCGAGGTTAAGGATTAAAGTCGAGACTGCCGTGACAACGATGCTGCTCCTGCTGGATGTGACGGGTCTGGAGTAATTGCACCAAGAATGACAAGAACTCACTACAGACTTTATTGAAGACTAGAGCGAATAACAACTCTATTATTATTTATTTATTTATCTATTTATTACCAGTTATAACTTTTAGATCATTTAATTCTGTGTTTGTATGCTTTGTGTAAATCGTGTATTTATTTAAAGTATCCTCCAGACCACCCAAGAAGGATGGGCCCTGCTGAGTCTGGTTCCTCTCAAGGTTTCTTCCTGTAATTTTCAGGGAGTTTTTCCTTGCCACAGTCGCCCTCGGCTTGCTCAACAGGGGTTTTCGTATCTGTTGGTCCTGGATTTTGTAAAGTTGCTTTGAGACAATGTCTATTGTAAAAAGCGCTATATAAATAAAGTTGACTTGACGACTTGAAATCTATGAAAAAGCTGATTTCAAACAAATGATTTTATTTTTTACCAAAAAATGTGTGTGTGTGTTGGTTGGGGGGAGGGTAGGGGTTGGGTGTGTGTCTAGGCTTCATCTCTCCTCCGGGCTCGAACCCGAACCCCTTGTGGTCTGCCTCTACCTCCAACTCTCCTGGCTCTCTCTGCGTTGTCATTCATTGTTCAAAACAGACATCTTGACATCTGACCTATGCTAAGCCAATGATTCGCTGGTGTTCAATAAAGTAATGAGTGTTTGCACATGTGAGGAGTGAGAGTGAAGAACTGGTGATTTAGTGTGGCATTTTGATAGGTTGTGTTTGAAAAAGGAAATCATGTTAATTCCTGTTAGATTTTTGTGTATTAGGTAGAAAATAGTGTGTGGAGTTTTGCAAAATGTGTTTTAGGAAATTGAAAACTGAGTCAGACACTGAGAATTAGTGTATGGTTTTGCAGATTTGGTGTGGGGTTCTGGTGTTTGAAAGACATGTTTAGAAAGTTGTGTGACAAGCAAATATTTAGTGTGTAAGCAGTTGAAAAAAACTGTAAACTCACGTACTCTTGTTTATACACTGCCTGGCCAAAAAAAAAGGTCACCACCTGGATTTAACTAAGCAAATAGGTAAGAGCCTCCCATTGGATAATTACTGCATGGGTGATTATGTTTTAGCTGGCAACAAGTTATTTAACCCTAACTGATGCAGTGAATAGCTTCTCATTTGTTAAACAACCATGTTGAAAGATACATCCTGTGGTCGTGGAAAAGATGTTAATCTGTTTCAGAAGGGTCAAATTATTGGCATGCATCAAGCAGAGAAAACATCTAAGGAGATTGCTGAAATTACTAAAATCGGGTTAAGAACTGTCCAACGCATTATTGATTTTTTCAAATTGGCATAGAGGGTTAAAGATGTAAATTTGTATAAAGCATGTGCTGTCAGAAGTGGGATTCAAATCCACACCTCTATTGGAGACTGCGACCTGAACGCAGTGCCTTAGACCGCTCGGCCATCCTAACTACCTGAGTTATTATCAACACACCCCACACGGACTAAGATTTGTACGAACTCCTGAATCTTTTCACATTATTATGTATGGTAAATTTACTGACTGTAACCTATTTGCTGCACTGTACACTTTGTCACTAGGCTGTAAACCATATATTAATCGAAAGGGAGCCCCATATGGGCACTCCAACTGACCAAATAATGTTTTTGGGTGGACCATTCTTAGCACTGGAATAAACCAGCTTGTAGTGTCCGAATAGCTCGGTCGGTAGAGCATCAGACTTTTAATCTGAGGTCCAGGGTTCAGGTCCCTTTTCGGGAGAGTTGGTTCTTACTGCATTAGGTAAGCGGTAATGTCCCGTACTACATGGTTAGTTTACAGTTTTTCTCAATTGCTTTGGTGCATTTGTTTGATCAGAATTAAAATTCTCATAACTGTTAGTTCAACCTCCACAAGATTTAGTCATTTGTGCACATCACAGTAGCAGTTTCTCATTCCTTCCAACAAACTGCAAATGCTTTTGGACATGCATCAATTGCTTCCATACAATTCTCTGCTGTTTTATAACATTATCATTTGCTTATGTCATGTCAGTCAAAATGAACTATACTTATGAATGCTGAATAGTCATTCCTTATGAAACTAATAGTCCTCATTTCATTGCTTGAATCATTACATACAAAAATGTTGAACTAGTTGTCAAAATCAGTATGTTGTATGTTCCAATTCAGTTCCAATATGTACTGCAATATTGTTTACAGTTGTGCACAGCTCTACCCAAAGTGTGTTTCTTATGTTTGTTGTAAATAAGTTTGTACTTGTACTGCTTTAGCACAATGCTGTGAAGAAATTAGAATTGCAAAGAGCATATGCAGTAAAAATGTGATTGTTTACACAAATGTGATTGTTTACACACATTTTCTGAAAGCTTGTCTCATACTCTCAAAACTCTACACACAAATCAAAAAACACACACACAATGGGCAAAACCCCTCAATTCTCCTGCAAAATGAAACTTTACATTCAAAACAATGTTTTCTCTTCTCAAAATGGTATTTTGTTTTCAGATGACACAGACAAACCATCATATGAATAGCCATTTATAAGAACCAGTTGAACACTGATGTGCTCAACATAAAACACTATGATGAATGGAAAACACTTCTTCTCCATTCATCATAATTACTTGGGCCTTTTTTTGTTTAGTGTTACACTTACTACTGACAGTACATACATACGTGTGTTGTAAAATATTTTGGAATATTGTTTTTATACTCAGAACACACAAATACACGGTAACAAATGTATTTTATTTTTCCCACAAAAACAATGTACACAGTGTACATCCCAACCAAAACAAAGTTGCACATACAGTGGTCTACATACAAAAGAACAGAAGAATTTACTGTATACAGTTACAGTAAAAAAAAAAAACTTTTGAAATATCTCATTGTTTTCTATTATTTTTCTTTGTATTTGCCATAATGTTATGGAATTATTTTCTAGGACCATGTTCATGATTTCAGTTTCCTGTTCAGGAGACAGAAGACGTTCCCGTCCACCTTGTGTTGGTAATCTTTCAGTTCTGCAATAAAAATAGTAAAATACTGTAAATACTGTATTATTCCCAAATAATTGA
Source organism: Trichomycterus rosablanca (assembly GCF_030014385.1). Lineage (NCBI taxonomy): Eukaryota > Metazoa > Chordata > Actinopteri > Siluriformes > Trichomycteridae > Trichomycterus > Trichomycterus rosablanca. Next base: position 9,108,430 of record NC_085997.1, on the reverse strand, counting down.
AACATACTTAATTTTTACAGTCCTACAGAACAGTCCACATGCAATACGGCACTACTGTACTCATTGAGTACTGTATTGATATGCAGTACTGCAGTTTTGTAGTGAGAGTAGATTTCTTACCTGTTCTCATTTCGGAAAGTCTGGATGATGGATGCTACAGTGTACCTGCTCAAATTTGGCTGTACTCTTTGCCCAGCCTTTGTTAGACCATGGTTGACCACATGGTCAACCAAAGTGGCTCGGATCTAATCAGAGATTACTGTCACTGGCCTTCCTCGTCCTCCCCGTCCTCCTCCTCCTCTTACTTTTACTCCTCTGGCTCTGCCTCTGTTTCCAATGTTGGCATCCATTGCTCCAAAACAGAAGAGCTCACCTGTTGGCCTTTTATACTAAAGCTCTGATTTCTGATTGTTAACCTGTGTGACAGGTGTTTGCCCATGTGATGAGTCAGTGTGCATAGTAGGGCAATTAACGTTAGAGTTAGGAATAACAGAATGTTCCTTGTGAAAACAAGAGATTTTCTTCATGAAAATTGTGTGTAGTGTTTTGAAAAAGTGTGTTTTAGAACTGCAATTTAAGTGTAAAGCAGGAATTGTGCTTGTAGTTTAGCAGAACTGGTTTAGGAAGTTGGTGCATGAGTTACATGTTGTGGTCATTGTGTCTCAAGTACCAGAATTTGTGTGTAAACAATCGAGAAAAAGTGTAAGTGTCTTGTACCCATTTACCTCACTAAATACAATAATGTGTAACCTAACTGTAGATTTTAAATGGGTGTGCTAATAGTGTATAGTGCTGTCTTGAGCATTTTCAGGTAGTGTCATTGCATTGAAAAAAACACTTACATAGTGAACTGTCATAATAAAAACATGACAAAGCCATTTGACATATGATGTATCTGGAAGTTTTATATGAAATATTGTATTCAGTAACCTCTGTTAGAACATATTAAGTTAGTGAGTGAGATCCATTTCTCTTCAACTGGTAGTTCTGTTGAAGATATTTTGCTAAGGGCCAGTATGTCCCCTTGGGGCATTCTCACATCTGGGTTGCATTATTTGTGAGGCCTTGCTGGCGCCATGGGTAATGATGAAGACTGTGTCTCATCTATAGGAGATGGTTGATTAATGTATACAATCCTGGTGCCTGGTGACCCCTGAGGAGATCAGATTTCTGTTGGGGTCGCATGGGGCAGTAGGCAATCTAGAGCTAATGTTTTTGGTAGACAAGAGGCCACAGCACTCTTTCTTTGTGTTTGAATGCTATTGAAAACAGATGTGCTGTATGTAAATTACTGGGGTATTTAAACCTAAGGTTGGCGTAAGGAAAGCAGAGAGCAGCAGATCCGAACACAAGCTCTCTCCGGACAAAGCCAGGCTGTCCGAGCGACACTGCTATTATTCTGTAATAAACTTCTTAATTACAAATAAGCTGTGTCAACGGAGTCGTCATTTCCTCATCAAACACCTCATCGCTAAAGCAAGACAAAAGACACTTCAAAATGGCGCCCAACGTGGGGCTCGATGTGGATACTTCACCACTGATGACATAGCGACATCAGGTGAGCGTTCTATTTTTTGTGATGATAGGGCGTGAGCCTGTGTGTTGTAATCTGTGGTGTTTGGCTGCACTGAAAGATCTGGTGTGAGCTATGAGGTGTGGACGGTGGAATGATGCTTCGTCTAAATTTGAGGTTTATTGCATAGTCAACTTTGCAATAATGGGGGGAAATATAATTAATAAGGATAGACAAGGAAAAAGTTTAAGTAGAAGTAAGAGAAGAAAAAAAAAAAGTGTGTGGAAAGCCTTAATTAGTAACGGTTACAGTGTGTTAATACGCCATGCACGTTATAAAGTACAGGGCCCAATTGGCTTTATAAGCTGTAAGACATGAGTTTTAACCATTGCGTGAAAAGTGGCTAGATATAGTTGTGTTGTAAACTTTGCAATGAGGGGAAAAGAGGTAACATGGGAATAGAGATGATACAGAAGGAAAATAAGTTTAAGAAAAGAGTTGAAGAGAAAAAAAAAAAAAAAAGAAGAAAAATAGCCTTCAGTAATAGCGATTAAGATTACTAATTGCGCCACGTAAGGGAATATTGCACAGGCCTGTTTAGCATTATTAACGGTAAATCGTGAGTGTTAGTCTCTTGTCGTTAGGAAATTATAAGGTGAGAGTTAATTGAAGGTAAGGATTAAGAGAAATAGAGAAAATAAGTGGTAAACACAGAGGTAAATAAGAGGAAAGTGAAGAGATTCAAGGTAACAAAGGAGAAGTAGTTAAACAGGAACTAGGAAAAAAGAGGATTTAAAATGAGTAAAGGAGAATAAATGAGTGTAAGGAAGAAGCATGCGTTAAGGAAAATATGAATTAGTTGACTTTAATATTAGGATTTTGTGTGTAAGAGCTTTAGGTCTATGTGTGTGCGTTTGTGTGTGTGTGAACCCCCTTGTGTGATAAGAAGAAGGAGGGGTGTTATGTGTGTGTGGTGTGTAAGAGCATGAAGTTGATTTGTGTGCATTTGTGTAATGTGTGGCGCCTGTCTTAAGTGTTAGTGTGTAATTATTGCATATGCATATAGGTGGAGAAAGGAGGTTTAGTAATTATGTGTACAGTTATTTTGTCTTTTAATAATAAAAACACATGAGCCCTTGAAGAAGATTTGTTTTATTAAGTAATAAGTAATTTTAATAAGCTTCTTCAAGAAGGACAGTTAATGTTAATTAGTTAATGATAATTAATGAGCTTTCTTGGGAGGTTAAATAAGTGAAATAACTCATGAGCCTCAGACATAAGAGGACATTGTGTAGTTAAAATGCATAAACTCCCAAAGAGAGACATAGTGTTTTTAAGAATGGAGAGATATTATTAGAGTGGAAACTAGATGTTTTATGGATGAAGTATAGTGTGAAATTGTGGTTTAGTGCTTAAATGTGGACAACATTAATTGTAGATGAGGTGTTGTTCGGTAGAGGTATATAATTAAATATTATTGTAATTATTATGTGTTATAAGAGCTTATGAATTCCTGTCTTTCTTATTCTGTGTGTGTGTGAGAAAAGAGATGGTATAATCTATATGATTATTGCTGCCACTGGATGTGGTTTGGTTTTAAGATAAAGTATGTTTGAAGTTGAGTTTTTGACACCACATTGGAAAAGAGGTTTAAAGGATGAGGAGCAGATAGCAAAAGTTAAGATAGCAGAAGAATAGAATGTATGTAATTGAGACTTGTAGTTCAAGGAGTAAAATTAATTGTAAAAGAGTTTAAGATGACCTAATTAAGCAGGAGTTAATTTAAGAAAAAACTAAAGAAGGTGTGTAACTGCAATGCTTAGCTGTTGTGAATGCAAATGCTCGAGTGTGTAAAAGTTTATCGAAGTGAAGGAAAAAAACCTGAGAAAAGTTGTGAATTAATAGAGTGCTGTTTAGTAAAAGACTTTATAAACTTTGCCCTGTCTTCTGATTCCTGTGTGTTCATATGAGACGACTACAAAGTGGGTTTCTGTGAGCAGAGGAGAAGGAGGGGTGATTCTCCCCTTGTGTGTGCTGATGCAAAGTGGCGGTGCAGTTGTACAATAAGGACTGAAGTGTGATGACATCATTCATCTAAATCAGGCCAGTGTTCCTGTTTATTATCACAAACTCTGCTATCCAATACCTGCATTCTAAGTGTATTTTATGATTATTATTCATCTATTTGTGTATACAAGAGTATATGTATTTGTTTATACCAAATGATTAGAGAGCAGAGGCTTGGCAACAGACTGATCGTTCATAGGAATATACTAAACTTTGATTGCTAATGTGAGTTTTACTGTCTGTGCATGATTTCTGATCTGAGCTGTGTTGGGGTTTGATATTGAGACTATTTGTTGGTTTAAGGTGAAAAGGTGATTGTTTGTTGCAAATAGGAATATATTTGATGATAGTTGGTCCCTTGTGGGAGTGTGTGAGTTTGAGTTTCATAAGGGATAGGACTTTCTTTTATTTGGGGGATTAATTGAGTGAGCTTTTGCTTACAATTTGATAAATTCTTTAAGTGTTTGGTTATTATAATAGGAGATACTTAGTGTTGTGGATGGTTGTCACCTTTGGAGTTGGCAAATTCATTTTGGGTTTTATTGACTGTGTCAAATCAGTTGCTTATGAAATAAAGGAGTGGTAATTGAAATAGTTTTAAGTAGTTATAGTGATTAGTCTTATTTTTGCAATAAGGGTACATAAGGAAGTCATTACAATGTCGGAGAAGGACGCTAAAATTGCGAAGGTTATTACTCCTGTTGATGTGATACAGAAGAATAACTCTTTAGTTAAAGGCATCCCAAAGATGATGGAGAAGTGGAATAAGCGTTGGCCTGAGATTAACCAACCTTGGCCATTGGAGGGAACGTTTAATCCAGATGTAATTAATACAATGCAGGTGCTTGTGTCTACATATAAAGCTGATCAAAAGAAGGGTAAAAAAGGCGAAAAACGTAAAGAAAAAAGACAAGAGGAGCTTGGCATTCTCCAGTTGTTTGAGAAGGAAGGGCAGAAGCGGATGAGAGCTGCAAAAGAGAAGAGAGACAGAGGTGCAGAAGAAATAGAAAAAAGCACAAAAGAAATAGAAAAACGAATGGCGGAAATCAATGTGCCTTTTTCACATGTGGACTCAGTAAAGAAGCCCCCTCCCTATCAGACGAAAGTGAAATTTGAGGAGGTTTATCCCCAGCTCCCAGTGATCAGTCAGGAGGGCAATTATCAAATCAGAAATGAGGATGATCGAATAATAGAAATGGGACAAGCGGAAACAACCATAAAGATGTACCCAAGTTCTAAAAGTAAGAAGAAGATGACATCTTTGAAAACTGAGGGTAAGCTGAGGACCAGGAGGATGGAATTTGAAGATGATGAAGATCGAAGTGATCTGGAGGAGGTCATGGGAGGATATGACCCTGCAGTCAGGAAGATATTGGCTAAAGCGGAAAAGAGAGGAGATAAAACAAGGAGGAGAGAAGACTCAGGAGATGAAAGCTCTAAGGAGAGTGAAAATAGTGATTCAGATGGTCCTATGTATTCAAGAGGGTTTTTTCCTGCAACATCCAGCACCAGAATTGAGGACAAACAGAAGGCTTTAAGACAGGTGGGGAAAAGTATAGATCAATGTCTTTCATGCCTGGAGGAATCCACTAATCCGGAAGGCCGGAAAGAGCTGGAGGAGCAATTAAGGGAATTGCAGATACAGAAGAAAGAGTTGCAGAAAGAAGACTCCAAACAAGTGGACAGAAAGTATGTGTTGCGTTCAAGAAAAGGGAAGTCACTGGAGAAGATGTGTCCAGTGGTCATCCGAGGACAGAGTTTGGAGTACAAGCCTTGGCAGAATACAGATATGTCAGATATACTTGAGAAGTTGCCTACTCTTCAGGATGGAGCACATCCTTGGATTTCAAAGCTGGAAGAGATTATGGTGGGGACACAATCGGCTATAGGAGATATTAAGAGACTTTTAGCTAATCTCCTTGGGGTTCCAGCCATGGAGGAGCTTCTACAGAAAGCAGGGCTTAATCGATATGTGGGGACTGCTGTGAATGACCCGGAGTTGTTTTCTGCGAATAGAGGTCGAGTGTGGAGAGCGCTAAGAGATACGTTTCCGACAAATGTGCATCCAGATAATATTCTCATTGAGCCATTGGGCAGGGAAGAAAACCCGAGGGCATATGTCTCGAGAGCCCATCAAGTGTGGAGAAATGTCACAGGAAATGACCCGGACTTGAATCGAATGGAGCAATCAATTTTGCGAGCTAAAATACAGAAGGGGCTGCCTTTGCCGGTGAGGAGTAAGCTAGCAGAGGTGGTTGGTCTTGGAAGCATGGAAAAGGGTGTCTATGCAGATCATATAGCCCACCAGGTGGAGCTATATAGGAAGAAGGAGTATGATCAAAAAGAGCAGGACCAAGAAACCCTTAGAAAACTTAACCAAATACAATTGGTGGATAATAAGAAGAAGGAGAAGAAGCAGGCTGTGGTTATACAGAGTCAGTCTCAGCAAAATCCACCTTTGCCACAAGTACAGCCGAGCCAGGCTCAGCCTCAACCATCTCAGTCATCATCAGTGGTTCCAGTTGTTTCTTACCCACAGCCATCGTTTGGTCAAGTGCAGACCTGGAGAGGAAGAGGTCGTGGAAACCTAGGAAGAGGAGGAAGATTTAATCCATATTTCCAACAGTCTTCGGAAGTGTGTTTTAATTGTGGACAGTTTGGTCATTTTGCCAGGGAGTGCAACAGGCCAGGAGGAAATTTCAGAGGAGGAATTCTCAGAGGAAGAAATTTCCGAAGAGGAGGATTTAGGGGCCAACCGAGGTCTTTTGAGGGACCTGTGAACCCTTACAGGGGCCCGGAGCAAGGATTTTAGAGGTGCCCAGAGGACCCAAAAGGGGGGTGTCAGCTGGTAGCATCAGGGTCGGAGAAAGATCCGACAATAGAGGTGAAAGTAAATAATAGACCTTTGGAAATGATGGCAGATAGTGGAGCGGCTTTCACCTGTATTCGACCTGAAGATGCTATACATCTCCCTATGTCCAATCAATGGATTAGGACAATTGGGTTTGAGGGAATAAAACAGCTGATACCTCTTACAAAACCGATTGAGCTTTGTTATAAAAATCTGAAGACTACAATACCTATATTGGTATCAGAACATACACCTATTGCACTTTTGGGAAGAGATGCTTTGTGTAGATTGAACTGTACGATAAAGTGTACACCTGACGGCTGTCTGGTGGAGGTGCCAAATGATGTGGTGCACCAATTGTTGATGTCAGTGGAGACTGAGGTCTCTTCAGTATTCTGGATTGGAAATCTTGGTGCAGAATTTTTGGAGCCCGCCAAGTTGTGGGAGAAGTTTATTGTAGCAAACATGCCTGATGCGAAGCTCCCGGAGTATCCATATCACTGTACGCTTAAGTATTTCAAGGATGCTGCCCAATCGAATTCAGAGGAATGGTTGAAACGTCAACCGAAGCAAGTTCAACTTCGTTCGTGCTGCATAGTTTTGGGACCACAAGGGGCAGCTATGAAGATAGATAGAGATGATTATTTGTCCGAGGAGTTTGATATTGAAAAGAGTGTCCCACATGTGACTTTGTTGGTGTCTGAAGATTATGAGCAGAAGCATATAGGAGAAATGATGGTGCAAGCAGAGGAAGCTGTTTTTCTACCGATGAAGGAGAATCTTGCAATTTGGAGAAGTGAGGACCAGCGTTTTATTAAGATTATGATTTCTGCTCAAGGGCAGGGACAGCCACAAACTGTGCGAATGACGCATGAGTCCATTTGCAGTGCTAAGATGGATGGAAACTCTATGAGAGAAGAGATGTTGCAACAAGTTCCAGGATGTTTATGGTCTCAGCATAGTACTGATATTGGACTGGTGAAGTCAGCTCAACCAGTGAAAGTTGAACTACGACCAGGAGTCAAACTTCCTTGGAAGAACCAATATCCATTAAAAGAAGAGGCAATTAGGGGGATTGGACCACAAATAGAAGGACTTTTGAAAGCAGATGTTTTGAAGATAACACAAAATCCTCAGAGTAATACGCCTTTGTTGCCTGTGAAGAAGCCAGACGATTCTTATCGCTTGGTACATGATTTAAGAGCAGTGAATGAAGTAGTGGCAGATTTTCCAGCAGAAGTGCCGGATCCGCATACTCTGTTAGCCCAAATGCCTCCAGATGCGACACATTTTACAGTGATAGATTTATGTGGTGCGTTTTTTAGTGTTCCACTTGGTATAGAAAGTAGGGGTTTATTTGGATTCACATACAGAGGTCAGTTCTATGAGTATAAGAGGTTGCCGCAAGGATTTAAACATAGTCCTCATATATTCAATAAAGTGTTAAAGGATGATTTGGCAGGAATAGATCAGATGCTAGAAAGCACGGTTATTCAGTATGTGGATGATATTATTATTTGTTCATTAGATGAGCAAACATGTCACAAGGACTCAGTTAGGTTGTTACAGATACTGGCAGAGAAGGGGCATAAGGTCTCTCTGAAAAAGCTGCAGTATTGTCAGGAGAGAGTGGTTTATTTGGGACAAACAATAACGCAGGGACATAGAAGTATTGCTGATAGTCAGTTGGAAGCTATTCGCAAGGCTCCAAAGCCTAGAACGGTCAGAGAAATGATGACATTTCTGGGTATTGCTGGCTATTCTTCAGCATGGGTAGAGGATTATGCTAGTTTAACGGGACCTTTGAGAGCTATGATTAAAGATACAGGGAATGCGCAATTGCATTGTAATCTTTCGTGGACACAGGATGGCCTTTTGGCTTTTGAGACGATCAAAGGGAGGTTACAGGAGGTTCCAGCGCTAGCGCTTCCAGACTATTCTAGGAATTTTCTGTTGTATGTGTCTACTTCTATTGGGGGTAAATATGCATGTGCAGTTCTTTGTCAGCCAACAGGAACAGGAACAAGCCCTCAACCTGTTTCTTATTATTCTACTGCGTATTCAGAAGTAGAATTGGGGTTACCCCTGTGCTATAGAGCAATGGTGGGAGTTTCTTTGATGTATGATAAAGCATCATCTGTTACGATGGGATATCCAGTGACAATTCTTACCCATCATAGCCTTAGAAATCTTTTGAATTATGGCAAGTATACATTGACTATGCCTAGGCTTAGGGACTATCATAGACTCTTAGAGCAGGAAGATGTCACTGTAGTGAGGTGTGTTACGGTGAACCCAGCTGAGACTTTGCCAACTCCTGAGGATGGTGAACCACATGATTGTGTTAAGGAAGCAGAGAGGTATATGAAACTTAGGTCAGATTTGCAAGCTCTCCCACTGCATGAAGCAGATGTAGAATATTGGACTGATGGTTCTTGTTATCGTGTGGGAGATAAGTTGAGTGCTGGTTATGCAGTAGTGAAAGCCCAAGGAGCTGGATTTGTTATTGAGAAGGCTGAAATAATACTGCAGCCTGCATCTGCGCAGCTTGCTGAACTTGTGGGGCTAACTGAAGCATGTTTGTTGGCGGAAGGTAAGCGAGTGACAATATATACTGATTCCGCCTATGCGCACAATGTGTGTCATTTGTTTGGATCAGTGTGGAAGAACAGAGGGTTTAAGAAAACTGATGGTTCCCCAATACAGCATCATGCTCAAATAATGAAACTGTTGTATGCTATGATGAAGCCCAAGGAAATAGCAATAGCTAAATGTGCAGCACATAAAAAGGATATGTCAAGGGTCACACAAGGAAATAAAGCAGCTGATGAAGCTGCAAAGGCAGTTACAGGAGCAGACAAAGTGGGTGAAGTGTTTCTGGTTACGCATGAAGTGAATTTGGAAGAGAAAATTACACTTAAGGATGTGATTTTACTTCAGGAAGCTGTTCCTGATGTGGATAAACAGTTGTGGCTAGACCGAGGTGCCACCAAGGATTCTACAGGTCTTTGGAGAAATCATGAGGGATTGATAGTAGCACCTCCAGACCTGTTAGGTCTAATGATTCAGGAAGCACATGGGTTGGCTCATGTTGCAAGAGGGGAAGTTAAACGTAAGATTACAAAGGAGTATGGTTTTTGGGCACCATGTCTGCTTGAGCAGATTGATTATGTTATAGGTAGATGTACTATCTGTCTGAAAAATAATGTTCGAAGGGGAGTGATGGTTCCTCCTGGTTATATTCCAACACCGAGAGGTCCTATGCGTGAGTTGGTTGTGGACTTTGTGGATATGATAAAGCCAGTTGAAGGAAAGAGGTATATGTTGGTTGTTGTGGATAGATTTTCACGATGGCCTGAGGCTTGTCCAACCAAGCGAAAGGATGCCCAGTCTGTTGCTAAGTTTTTGTGTAGAGAGGTCATAAGCAGGTGGGGACTTCCAGATCGGATATCCTCAGATAATGGGAAAGAGTTTGTGGATAAAACAGTGAAATTGATTTTGCAAAAATTGGGAATTAAACAGCGTCTTGGTGCGGTCTATCATCCGCAGAGTCAAGGGATTTGTGAAAAGATGAATGGTGTTTTGAAAAATCGCATTGTGAAAATTTGCCAGCATACGGGGTTGAATTGGATAGCAGCGCTTCCATTGGCGTTAATGGTGTGTCGCTCGAGTGAGCTGCGTGAGTTACATATGACACCTCATGAATTGATTACAGGTAGATTGATGCCGATGCCTTGTTTGCGTACAAGTGGAAAGGGTCCAAGCTTAGCCCTTTTAGAGGATGAAATGAGAGCATATGTTGCGTATATGGCTAATCTGCATAAAAGAATATCCGCGTACGTTTCTGACAGGCAAAAGAAAGAGGAGGTGCAGGAGAGACTGGACGAACAAAGGAAGTGTTCAGTGCAACCTGGGGACAAGGTGTTTGTGAAGGTATTTAGAAGAAAGTGGTATAACGAACGTCGTGAAGGACCATTTGAAGTTGTTCGCAGTACAGGAACTGCGGTTCAGGTTAAGGGGTCTCCAACGTGGTACCATTTGTCGCATTGTGTTAAAGCGCCAAGTGAGGAGGTACTAGATTCACAGAGTCAGGAAGTTGAAGGTTCAAGAAAGTTAGAAGGGAATGTTGTGGAAGATAATGTGGAAGATAATGTGGAAGATGTTGATGGGAGTGTGCATGTGTCTGATGATGTCAGAGATGACTCTGCAGTTAGTGAGCAGGAAAGGAGATTTGGAGACATTGATTTTCAACATGTCCCAGGAACAGCAGAGCTTGTTCCTGAGGAGTGTGAAGCGCCAGAGGTTACAAAGGGAAGTGATTCTGATGCAGGAGAATGCAGAGACACAGGTAGACAAAGGAGTCCAAGACCAGCTAGGAAAAGGGTTAGACCAAAGCGTTATGACGACTAGAGTGGTAGGAACTTCAGGGAAGTGTAATCTTTCAGCACTGAATGATTCTGAAAGTATGAGTGTGTTATGTTTAACTACGGTAGCGCCTCAGATGGTGACAATGGTGTCAACTCTTAAGAAGAAGGTAGTTAGAGCCAAGTTAGGGGGAGCAGTTTATCTTCCCTGTAAATGCTCGAGGTTTAATGTTGGTGGTAATAATTCGCCTGTGTGGAGCGATAGTCGTGGTAAAGAAGTGTTGCTAACAGGACCTGAGGTTGATACTGTGCCTCTTGATCAGAGGAAATATATTTTGCTGAATGATGTAAGGTGGTTGACAGTCAGTGATGATTGTACACTTTTTGTGAGAAATATTACTAGAGAAGACCTAGGGGAGTATACATGTACTTATTATGAGCCGGAGTTTAAATTCATTCCTTTGGTAAATAGTTGGAGAGGAGGTTATATAACTCGTAAAGTGGTGGTTATGATAGTAGATTTGAGTCCTGTGGAGATGTTTACGGTTGCTAAGAGAATTGAGGAGCAAGCCACTACAGCGACTACTCTAGGGGTAAATAGAACACGGATGAGGAGTATTACTTTAGTTCCGGAAACAACTAAGAGTGTTAATACATCAGTGGAGATTACTACTGTAGCTTCGACTTTGAAGGGAATGGAAGCTACTACAGTGATGGTGAAAGCATCTACTTTTGTCACTTCTGGAAATACTACAAGTAAGGTTGATATAAGGGCAACCTTTGTTAATAATTCGGTGACGACGGTGTTGCCTAAGACTTTTGTAAGAGTGACTCAAACACCTGACATGACAACTTTGAACTTTAAGGAAGTGGAGAATATAACTCAGAAGCCTATGTTGAAGCTAAAGCTTAGTGTAAATAGTAGTAGTAAGATGTCTGAATCTGGAAAGCAGATGGAGGAAGAGAAGGGTGTAGATTCATCTGTGACAACTCAGAGGACTGTTTTAGATGTTAAAGATCAGTTCTTAGATTTTGACTGGACATCAGAAGAAATGGCTGACCAGTACCGTTCATTACAGAAGAGAGAAACTAAGTGGAAGGCATTTGGATTCGATTCTTCAGTGTTACAAATCTCAGACCCATGGGCAAGTAGGAATTTGTGGTTTCAGCAATTAACTCATTCAGTAAGATCAGTTAGACGACTGAATGGTCCATGTATAGTGAAAGTTCCAACGCCTGGGACATGGCCTTCAATTTTGGAAACGGAACCAGAGCCGTTGCTTTCTATATGTCAATACTATGTGCTGTCATGGTTATTATTTCAGCAGCAATCAGGAGGAGATAGATTGATGGCTTTGTCAGTGCATTTGTTTAGACCTAAGAATAATTGTTCTTGGTTGAGAGATTTGCCATATGTGAATTTACTTGATCAACATGAGAATGTGTTGACAGCGGTTCCTGATGAAATAGAGGTAAGATCTGTTGGAGCTAAAGATTGTTTTTGTTCAAATGAAACTAGTAAAGGAACTAAAATGTTTATGGGAATATCAGATTGTGACAATTATATAATGGACTTGGGTGAGCGTAAGCAGAAGGCTAAGAGTGATTTATTTAAGGTGACTTTTTATATGCCACACCTCAAAAGGAGTAGGACTTTGATGGTGCGGAATCAGATTTTGCCTGGAAATGTGACTATAGGAAATTTTAAAGATATTTGGTGGGTTTGTGGTGATAAAGCTTATATATTTCTGCCATATGGATGGATAGGATGTTGTTACATGGCAACATTGAAGCTGCCATATGAGGTTTTTACTGTTCAGAGAGGTGAAAGACCGGATGAGAGCCGATCTGAGGCTGTTTCTGGAAGTAGAAAGAAAAGGGACATGGCACAATTTCATAATCTAGAGGCCTACCATTGGAGAATAAGTATAGGAGAAAAGTGGGGTATAGGCTTATTTCCATGGTATGGTGTGACATTTTTAGCAGATCACATTGATAATATTACCTACACCCTACAGGGTTTTGCGAATGAAACTGTGAGAGGATTTGAATACTTATCAAATACTCAGAAAAGTCACAGATTGACGTTATTGAAACATGATATGGCTCTTGATTACATTTTGGCCAAACAGGGTGGCCTATGTGTAGCTTTGAACTTGACAGGAGATGCCTGTTATACTTTGATTCCTGATAGTTCAGATAATATGACTAGTGTTATAGATGCATTGAAGAATATAAGGGATGCGTTTGGAGCGTCAGAAGGAGCTGGATGGTCTGCGAATGCTTGGTTGCAGCAGAAATTAGGGCCATTGGGAGCAGTGTTAGTTCAGATTTTGGTAGCGGTTCTTCTGTCATTATGTGTGATGTTTTGTTTTTGTACGTTATTATTGACCTTTGCGAAGGCTATGATAATGAGATGGGTAGGTGTTGTGATGCCTGGTGATAGGATGCAGATGCCTTTATTACAAGGGATTGACATGGATGATGACGGAGAAGTAGTAATGGAAGGTGAACTGATGGAGACATATCCATTTTGAATATGTAATCTCATTATGGTCTTATTGTGTGGATGTGGTCCCAGCATTTGTTTTAGTTATTTTGTTTACTAGTTTTGCTGTTTGAGTGATGTGATTAGGGGGAATATGATAGTATGATAGTATAAGTTTTACATTTATGTATGATGTTTTAATTTTGCATCTGATGTTTTTGCAAAAGATACTGGTTTGTTTGTTTTTTTCTTTCCTTTTAGTATGAAAGGGGGGAGACCACTTTTTGGGTGATTGATTAGTCGAGGACCCTGATGTGCTGAAGGGGTTCATACAGCTCACATGAGGACAATAAGAATGGACTGAAGGACTCTGAACAAGGACTCTGTGATGAATGTCAAGATTCAATACATCATCAAGACTGCATGGAGTCACATGGAGAGTCAATGCTGCTGAGGAGCTGCAGTGTGATACATTCTTATGTCTTTCTTATGTTATACTATGCAAATAGATGTGTGCTGTTATAATTGTAGTATGTAATTATGAGTACTTAATGTGATATTATGTTGTTTTTGGGGGTATTAGTCTTTAATGGAAAAATGTTCAGTTATGAGGTAGGTACATTGGGGACCTCAGAGTTTTTTGTTTGTTTCTCGATGGATTAGGGACAGATTGATTAATAGGCAGGGACAGGTCCTTATTGACGGTCCGATGGGTTGACCAGCCGGAATTGGGACATTATTGATTTTCTTTTCTGAGGTTTTCGAATGTATTTGCTAAAATCATAATCTTATCAAATATAATAGTTCCACTTTTAGTTTGGGGTACAATTGGACGTGATCCTTTCAAATAGAATGGTTCCTCTTTTAGATTCTGGGGGAAAATTGGACTGGAATACAATATGTGGCCGCCTGGGGCAGAGGGGTCGCGAGTGAGTTTTTTCCTATCTTGATTGATTGATTGATTGATTGATTGATTGATGGTCATTTTAGAAAGACAATACTGCCTGATAGGTTTTTTCACTCCCGCATTCCATAAAAGTCGCTAAATGCTGCTTTTAGGTTGGAGATATATATATATATATAAGTGGAACAGGTATTATGTTATGTTTATATCCATTATTTACTATGTTATTCTTTGGATTATTGAGACTAATTAGTCTCAAAGGGGGGAATATGATGTATCTGGAAGTTTTATATGAAATATTGTATTCAGTAACCTCTGTTAGAACATATTAAGTTAGTGAGTGAGATCCATTTCTCTTCAACTGGTAGTTCTGTTGAAGATATTTTGCTAAGGGCCAGTATGTCCCCTTGGGGCATTCTCACATCTGGGTTGCATTATTTGTGAGGCCTTGCTGGCGCCATGGGTAATGATGAAGACTGTGTCTCATCTATAGGAGATGGTTGATTAATGTATACAATCCTGGTGCCTGGTGACCCCTGAGGAGATCAGATTTCTGTTGGGGTCGCATGGGGCAGTAGGCAATCTAGAGCTAATGTTTTTGGTAGACAAGAGGCCACAGCACTCTTTCTTTGTGTTTGAATGCTATTGAAAACAGATGTGCTGTATGTAAATTACTGGGGTATTTAAACCTAAGGTTGGCGTAAGGAAAGCAGAGAGCAGCAGATCCGAACACAAGCTCTCTCCGGACAAAGCCAGGCTGTCCGAGCGACACTGCTATTATTCTGTAATAAACTTCTTAATTACAAATAAGCTGTGTCAACGGAGTCGTCATTTCCTCATCAAACACCTCATCGCTAAAGCAAGACAAAAGACACTTCACTAACTTGTTCATAAACAATGGTGTTAGGACTTTTTATTTTGATGACACTGACACTTTCATTGACATGAATACTTGCTTTTGAGGAATGAACTCTCCATTTTAAGCAAGTGACACGCTTTTGCAGGTTATACACTAGGTTTTGCAGTTTGTACTAATTGTTTTGAGAAATGTACTTACTGTTGTGCAAATGTTACAGTTTTTCTCAGTCGATTTGGTTCATTTCTCAGATCAGAATTGAAATTCTCAAAACTGTTCATTCAATCTCCACATCTCCTTGTCACTTGTGCAGATCATAATAGCATTTCTCATTGTGTTTCACATTTTGCAAATGATTTTGTACATTCATGCAAATGGTCATGCAATTGTCTGCTGTCCTTTGCATTATCAATTGCTTATGTCATGTTTATCAAAATGTGTTCTACTGATTGTCTGTTGAATTGTCTTACCCTCCAAAACATTTAGGCTTTGGGTCATTGCCTAGGTCATTACATGCAAAAGTGCTGAACATGTTGTCATAATCTCTCAGGCATAATTTGTACATTTCTATGAAACTTTTATGGTAAATTTTGGTAATTTATCATAAATTGATTAAATTGTTCTCAGGTGAATCTTGGCTTTCAGTTAAGAAGGGGAATTTGTGAAGGTTTAGATCAACCAATGGTCAAACAGCTCTCAACCATAGGTCAGAGGTACATCTCATGAACCTTCAATTGACAAACATATATAGACACAAAACATTGCAATGTCACAAAGTCTCACAATGAAAAGACAAGGCTGTGTACAGGGTGAACAGCCAAGAAGAAGGGTAAGGCTGTGTGGTGGAAGGCTGAGGGGACAAAACAGAGGAAGAGGTAGGAGAGTCCATGCCACTCTAACACCATCAGGCAATGGTTTGCCATTCATTATCGAATGCTGATGGTATTCCTCCCACCCTACTCCCCATTCCTGAACCCAATTGAGGAGTTCTTCTCAGCCTGGAGATGGAAGGTGTACGATCACCAGCCGTACACCCAGATAAACCTGCTGACTGCCATGGATGCAGCTTGTGAGGATATCACAGCAGATGCCTGCAGAGGCTGGATTAGGCACTCCAGGAGATTCTTTCCACGCTGCATTGCAAGGGAAGATATCCAGTGTGACGTGGATGAAAACGTGGCCCAACAGAGAGGAGCGTCAGGATGTATAGAAAAGAAAGCACTATAATTCCTTAAGTTGTTGTCTCAGGTTGTTTTGAATGTTTAGAGTAAGTTTCTAATTTTGTAGTTTTTCCTCTGTGTTATAGAGTGCTGCCAAACAGTTGTCTGTCTTTCCTGAATTTCTATCTGATTTTTTTGTCAACAGATTGCAGTGCGAACAATACAGTAAAATAATATTACTGTATAAATTTGATTCCAGTCCAATTTCTTGTTGTCAGTCTCCCACATACAGTCATGTGTAACTTTGTGTTCTGTGTAAGTTTGTATTTTGTGTGTAACACGTACCGTTTCAATTGATATGCCACAGAATGTGCAGCGTTCTTGTAATCAAAAGCTTAGCTAGTTTCCATCAGAATATACTTACAGTGTACACTGTTGCACTGACAACATGACTAAGTATTTTTACTGCCTTGTTCATAGGCAATGACACACAGACTAGACATTCTGATGGCACTGACAAGTTGATTGACATAAATATTTGCTTTTGAGGCTAAAACAAAGAATTGTGAGCGAGGTATGTGCTTTTGCAGGTATTTCATTGAGTTTTGCTGTTTGCACTAACTGTTTTGAGAAATGCACTTGTTGTGATGCCAATGTAAATCATGATGTGAGAAATGTACCAAATCGACTGAGAAAAACTGTAATAGTGATGTGAGAAATGCACCAAAGCGACTGAGAAAAACTGTAAGTTATACATTACTGTATTTAGTGAGGTAAATGAGTACAATACGTATGTTTCACATTTTTACTGCATATGCTCTTTGCAATTCTAATTTCTTCACATCATTGTGCTAAAGCAAAGTACAAACTTATTTACAACAAACATAAGAAACACTTTTTGGGTAGAGCTGTGCACAACTGTAAACAATATTGCAGTACATATTGGAACTCAATTGGAACATACAACATACTGATTTTGACAACTAGTTCAACATTTTTGTATGTAATGATTCAAGCAATGAAATGAGGACTATTAGTTTCATAAGGAATGACTATTCAGCATTCATAAGTATAGTTCATTTTGACTGACATGACATAGCAAATAATAATGTTATAAAACAGCAGAAGCAATTGTATGGAAGCAATTGATGCATGTCCAAAAGCATTTGCAATTTGTTGGAAGGAATGAGAAACTGCTACTATGATGTGCACAAATGTAAACTCACACACTGTTGTATGTGCTTGCATGACTGTAGGACGAGTTCTCAGTGCATTACCGTAATATCCATAAAATGTGTTCTTGCGATTTCAGTGCAGAAAAGTTTGTGTAGAGACTGCAGCAGCGGATACTGTGTTTGTTTAGATTTTATGGTCATACTTTATCAACAAGTTTAAGGTAAGTTTATTAAAATAAACGGGTCTTTTTGTATATTAGCTTCTGGATATTTTCGGATGCTACGGACAAAACTGTGTTGTACTGCTATGATGATACGACTATGTTCCAAACCCTTTTAGACTCTTCCACCACCGTTAGCGCTTCTCTCAGTTAGTTTAGCTCATTAAATATATTATCCACAGTATCGCTTACTTTTACAAACCCAATTCCAAAAATGTTTAGACAGAAGAGAAAATGTCAATGTAAATAGACAGCAGTTTGTAAAAGATGTTATTTATATTCTAGCATACAAACATACATCGCTCCAAAAATGAATGAACGCTTCAGCCAGGGTTGCCAGATTGCGCATTTAAAAGCCTCCCAAAATGCATGGAAAACCGCCCAACATACTCACGAAAAACAGCCGATAATCAGCGCTTAAACAATATTAAACCAGTTAAACATGATCTATTACTGCTGATATCTCACAAATCAGTGATTATAAATTATTAATGGCATTTGAAATAATAATAAAAAAATAAGACTAAGAAGTCTTAAGGGTTTTTTGTGTTCTTGCTAGAACTGTTTCTACTTGAAGAACTCTTTAGTATAATTCAAGGTTCTTTGCTAACTGAATTAGATTTTTAGGGATTTGTTTCTCTTGCCACATATAAATGCACATAACATTTAAGGACTGGAAAACAATCGTGCAATTGATACAGGGAAAAGGGAAAAAGGTGAAAGAAAGGAATCTGTTTGTAATCTACCTTCAAAATTCTCCTCCAGAGATGTTTTTTTTGTGTGTGTAAGCAGCAACATACTTCACCTAAAACTTGATATAATCACCTTCAAGAGAGCCGAAACAGAAATAAAAACATTTTATATTAATTGAAGTTCTACAGGACAACATATGTTAAAGTTTGTAATTTAAGTCACATGCTTGTGGGGATTAAAGCAGGTTGTAGAGCCCGGATAGCTCAGTCGGTAGAGCATCAGACTTTTAATCTGAGGGTCCAGGGTTCAAGTCCCTGTTCGGGTGAGTTGCTTCTTACTACATTAGGTAAGCGGTAATTTCCAGCATTTAACCAGCCACAGCGAAGAACTGTTGGAGTAGCGACTAATCTTAACCCATCAGATACACAACCGTTCTTTTGTTACAGTAAGCTTGCAAGCAGAGCAACAAGACGGTCAGTATTTAAGGGCTTCCTTTCTTACAACATTTCTTCTGCTAAACCATCGTGCTGTATGCTTAATTTAAGACTCCGTGGTGCATCGGTGTGTTTGAGCTTGTTTAAAAGCTCATTGGCTTTAGAACGTATGCTGTTTTCACAGTGTCTGCGTTCCATTTTAGGTATAAACACAGTTATTGGGTGAGTAAAAGTTTTTTTTTTTATTATGCTTTCTATTATATCATAGTTGCATGTAGTCGGAGTGATGCTAGAGATAACAGCAACGATACAAAGGTACACCAAGTTAAGGTTTGTGTGCACAGTGCGGTCGAACTGTTTCATGTTACATAAAAAAAAAAGTTAAGAAAGGTTGTGGGTCGAAAAGGGCCAATCGCGTGTGCCACACTTGGGATTGTGATTGAGTATACGTTGCATTGGGTGGGTAAACATGGAGCCGGCGTTGAAAAGCATGAGTTGGCAGCGGTGGGATTCGAACCCACGCCCCCGAAGAGACTGGAGCCTTAATCCAGCGCCTTAGACCGCTCGGCCACGCTACCACTGGTTAAGGGGTAGATTGAAACAAGCAACTATGTATGCAATTTCTACCTGCATTTTCCAATAGAAGTCAAATCGCCACACTTGTGATGGAGCACAATCTACACCAAACTGGTAAACATCATGAGTTGGTGATGAACTTTCTTCTTCAGACTGGTTTTTAAATGAAAGTCAAAGAGACGGTAGGAGCCCAGATATCTCAATCGGTCGAGCATCAGACTTTTAATCTGAGGGTCCAGGGTTCAAGTCCCTGTTCGGGCGAGTTGCTTCTTACTGCATTAGGTAAGCGGTAATGTCCCGTACTACATGCTTAGTTTAGAATGATGAAGAATTTGTACTTTGTGAGATATTTCTATGTAAAATTGCATGTACTTGATAAGCTTGAAATAATTGCGCACTGCATGTGTAACATGTTCTCTACACCAACTAGTTGTTTTAAACAGACTGTGGCAGCAGGGGTGCCGCAGGTGCCGCAGGTGGCATGTGCCACCCTATGCCACCCCGGTAGATCCGCCCATGGGTACCGTTGACACCACATCATATATCAATAGAAAGGGAGCCCCATATGAGCACTCCAACTGACCAATTTTTTATCAAAATATGCTATCGGCGATCGGCGATATCTCCTAAAAGTAGCCGATCCGATCGTGTGATATATAAAGATCACGTTAAGTTAACAGCTCAGTGGATTGATCCAGACTTTGAGCTACGACGCCAACCATCACATCACCATTCATCATCACCATCGTACAGAAACCACAGTGAAAGCTCTTCATGACCTAAAATAACATCATTAACGTTGTGCATCATACATACGATGTAATTTTGCTGATTGTAATATTTACTTTAAAAAGATAATTCAACCCGGTCACATCTGAGTCGATTCTATCAGCACGTTATATAAACTCCTGGTTCACTTTGGTAAATCGGAAGCAGTTCTTACTTGTGATGTAGATGAGAACAGAAAACGTTACAGAGCCAATCAGAGGCAAAAGTTTATTCATTACCAAATTCGTTAGTTCAGGATCATCTGCTGAACTTTTAGCTCCACAGACGGAACGAGTCTGACGGTCGGTTACAGATCTGTGGTAATAACAGTTTAATTAAGCTTTTTAATGAAGCTTTTTAATGTAAGAGAGTCACACAGAATGTTCTTTAGTAGTTGGTGTTTATTTAAAACCACGACATTTAATTAATAACAGTAAACACGGAGAGATAACTGAGAAGAGAAACTTACGCGTCGCGAAAAATGACTCGTGAATCAATGAATCACTTATAGCGATACAGTGAACAACGCGTCTCTTCTAAAGGCGCACACACACGCGCGCGCGCTGCTCCGGTTTACTGTGAGGCTCTTTTTAAGTTTATTATTTTATTTACTGCTAAACCCCCCCCCCCCATCGCAATCGGCTATCGGTCGATGTCCCTGAAAGGAGATCGGAGATCGGAATCGATGCCAAAAACCCCGATCGTCCCATCTCTAATTTTGGGTGGACTGGATTATTTGTTAATAACTCAAACCCTGTTTGTGCTGGTTGTAGGCTATTCAGTCGACCACTAGATGTAGTGTAGTGTGTATTTGTGTTTCCTTAATTTCGTTGTGTTCTCCCTTAATGTAATTGCGTTCCACCTTAAAGAATTTGTGTCTCTTGTGTTATTGTGTTTTAACTCAGCAGGCCACCGTAATATAGATGGCATAATATGAATACAGATAGAAAGTAAAACGATGTCGCATGCTGACCTGTGTGGAATACAACTAATGTATGTAGTACTAAGAAGTGTTTCTTTAGGGTTTTTTGGTGTTCTTGCTGGAACTGTTCTACAGGACAACGTATGTTAAAGTTTGTAATTCAAGTCACATCCTTGTGAGGGTTAAAGCTATTTGCAGAGCCCGGGTAGCTCAGTCGGTAGAGCATCAGACTTTTAATCTGAGGGTCCAGGGTTCAAGTTCCTATTTGGGCGAGTTGTTTATTACTGCATTAGGTGAGCGGTAATGTCCCGTACAACATGGTTTAATTAGAAAGTTGAAGTATTTGTACTTTGTGAGATATTATTAAGTGAAATAGCATGTACTTGATAAGCTTGAAATAATAGCACACTGTATGTGTAACATGTTCTCCACACCAACTAGTTGTTTCAAACAGACTGTAGTAAATAGAGGACAGTTTAAATCTATATTTATGTGCAAAATTAATGTTTTCTTGTATAATAAAACCATTATGCTTATTTAGCTTTAATTAGCTTTAATTATTAAACAGTTAATAAGATAGTGATGGTGAAACTAATAACCTGTTATTACCATCACTAAGTGTTTTTACCATCACAACAAGTTATGTGTTGGTAATGACATGTTGAGGTAATGACAGTTTTTACTTAGGGAAAAAATGAGGGGCGATGTACCAGCATGCACTGTGAGATCGACTGGTAGATCGTGATCGACGTATTGGGCACCCCTAATGTAAAACAACTGTACTTTTGGTAACCCCTTTTGGAGTCTTTCCAAGAAATTGCTCCTGATAACTTTTATTGTTTATGGAAACACAACATTTCCATCACAGATCTGCTTCAAACTTAGGGAGATCTGCTGTCAGAACTCGGACACAGTCTCTATGTTCAAGTCTAGATTGAAAACATGTTTATTTACTCAGGCTTTTGATTGGTCTTTTCTAAACTAAACAAGCAAACCTAGTTATGCTGTAATAGTTAGGGGTGGTGGAGTCTAATCCTGTAAAACTCTCTGATATTTTATTCTTAATGATTTCACATTGTAACAACATCTTCTGTTGTTTTAACCCGAGGAGGCTCTGACGGAAACCTGTTCACCCTCTTGAGGTTAAAGACTGCAAGTCGAGACTGCAGTGCCAACAATGCTGCTCCTACTAGATGTGACAGAGACCTGGCGTGTTTGCACCAAAAATGTCCAGAACGTACAACAGACTTTATCACAGACTGGACTGAACAATGAAGAACTCAACTGAAGAATACAATCTTCAGTTGCCATCCTGATTAGCTGGGGTGACATTGATACCACTTTCGCCTCACACCAACTAAGATTTGTACAAACTGCTAAATCTTTTCACATTATTATGTATGGTAGAGGGTTAAAGATGTAAATTTGTATAAAGCATGAGCTATCAGAAGTGGGATTTGAACCCATCCCTACAGGGAAGACTGCATACTGTGCCTTACAGGGCTCTAGAGTGCGACCAATTTGGTCGCACATGCGACCTAATTTCTCAATGGTGCGACTAAAAAAAATCTCAGGTCGCACCGGTGCGACCAGGCGTCCGAGGGAAAAAAAAAACAACAGACACACATTAGGCCAATAACATGGTCTAAACCAATCAGAGATAGTGAAGGGCGGGACAATATTCTAGCGGCGATATGTAAGCAACATTCAGCTCAGCCAATCAGAATGCAGCACCAGGTTTATACACGTGCGTTCGGACGTTCTGCCGTAAGTTTAGTTTTGTATATGAGACTCGCCGGATGTCCCCAGAATGGAAGTTCGGGTTCTGGAGCTCGGCGGTGTAAAGTGTCGTAACGCTCACTTAAGTCCTGACTAAACAGTTAAAGTGACTCTACCCTGCCGTGTGCCTTTATTCCCACACCTCCACCACCGCACAACAAAAGACCCGCAGCATCCCCACCGGACAGCGGCTAGGTGAGCCGACCCTCTACAGTAGCAAGGGGCTAATGCTAGCGGTAAAGTGCCGCGATAGTGAAAGTAAAAACACGACAATATTTTCGTTAAGTAAAATATAAAAATAACTAAAAGACCAAAATATATTACAATACATGTAGTCAAAATACACAGTGAGTGCACCGCAAGCGATTTTGGGAATCTGTGTAAAAGATTCAGTAAAGCCGATAATATAATGCACTGCATTTAAGATTACACTCTAACACACACACAAACATATACATATAATTTTAAATATACACACACATATAAATAGATATACATACATACATACACATTTACTCTATTATTTTTATAATTTTTATAAGTGTGCTATAATTAGTCTGTAATACTATAATTAACTGTAAAGAAGACAGTGGCCGGCAATAGTATATTTGTGACTGGTTCTAATACATTTCGAATTGAAAGGCTGAAAAAGCCCAATGCATCTATAAAACACATTACATGCCGCGATAAATGCACTGCCCAAGTGTCCCCTCTCCCCACTGCCCTTCATTGTCAGGCAGCAGCAAACAGATCATCAGACGAGGCCATGTTGACCAGATTGTTAGTTATTTCCAAGTCAATATTGCCTGTATGGACAGTGATTTAAAAAAAAAAAAAAAAAGTGAACCTGTAAAACTGCGGTGTTAAATGCGATGCGGTCGAAAATTTGGGTGCACCTAACTTTTGTGCTGGTGCACCTAAGAAAAAAAGTTAGGTGCACCAGTGCAACCAGTGCAAAACGTTAGTCTAGAGCCCTGCCTTAGACTGCTAAACCATCCTGTCTAACTTGGACACTGTTGACGCCACTCCCGCCCCACACAAACTAATATTTGTACGAACTCCTGAATATTTACACATTATTATGTATGGTAAATGTACTGACTCTAACCCATTTGCTGCACTGTACACTTTGTCACTAGGCTGTAAACCACATATCAATCGAAAGGGAGCCCCATATGAGATCTCCAACTGATCAAATAATGTTTTTGGTTGAACCATTCTTAGCATTGTAACAGCACTAGCATGTTAGGGTGTGTTTTCTCTGGTATGAGTGTATTAGGTACAGCCTTCTTGCTGGGTTTTTAACTTACTGGATTATTTCCTAAGAACTCAAACCCGGTTTTTGTGGAACGCTTTCTCAGAAGAGTTATAGCTGTTATAGCTGCAAAGGGTGGGCCGACATCATATTAAACCCTTTGGATTAAGAATGGGAGTCACTCAAGTTCACATGCGTGTGAAGGCAGATGAGTAAATACTTTTGGCAAAAAACCTTTTTATATTAATTGAACAACGTATGTTAAAGTTTGTAATTTATGTCACATTCTTGTAGAGCATCAGACTTTTAATCTGAGGGTCCAGGGTTCAAGTCCCTGTTCGGGCGAGTTGTTTCTGCATTAGGTAAGCGGTAATGTCCCGTACTACATGGTTTATTTAGAATGATGAAAAATTTGTACGGGTTAACGCCCAGCTGTTCAACTAGGGGTGGAGTTGAACAGACAGAGTTGAACAAACAGACTGTAGTAAATAGAGGACCGTTTAAATCTATATTTATGTGTAGCCTAATAATGTGCTGAGTTTTAGATATTAATACCCACATATTTTATGATGCTTTAAAGACTCACTTAAATCCTGATCTAATTTTTGATGCTGCGTTTCGTTAAGCAATGCCGCAACGAGTTTCATATTACGTGTTACCATTAAATAATCATAATGCATCTGCACTGGAAAATGTGGGCATCAATCCCACTACCTCTCGCATGCTAAGCGAGCGCGCTACCATTTGAGCTAATTACCCCTACAAAGAATGTACTAACAGAGTGTTGATGCTGCATTATAAAGTGAGGGTGCAACGTGTTTAAACTCACGTACTCTTGTTTATATTATGCGTTGCTTTTAAACGATCATAGACTCACTTAACTTAAACGTTGATCTTAGCATTTAGAACGAACAATGTGAGGTCTTTTATGAAGTGCATTTTCTCTTTGATTTTGTTGGACTTGTGGTGGTGGTGGTTAGGGGAAGGGGGTTGTGATTATATGTAACTTTACTACCTCATGTGCATTTGTGTCTTTGTTCCCATTTTGAAGATTGTGATATTACTTTAAACTTACCTTTTCTTTTTCATGTAATTACTGATATTTTACTGGATCTCTGCTGATATCTTGTGGGCCATATTGACTAATCAGTGAAAATTTGTCACATTTTTAGAGATCAAAAGCCTGGGTCCTGGCATCCATGTGGATGTTACTTTGACACGTACCACCTACCTCAGCATTGTTGCAGACCATGTACACCCTTTGATGAAAACTGTATTCCCTGATGGCTGTGTCCTCTAAAGAAGTAAATTTGTATAAAACTTGAGATGTCAGAAGTGGGATTCGAACCCACGCCTCCAGGGGAGACAGCGACCTGAACGCAGCGCCTTAGACCGCTCGGCCATCCTGACACGCTTGCAAGGTCCTCAAGCCAATTACCAACAACACCCCCACATGGCCATTTGTATGAAGCACTAGCAGTCAGAAGTGGGATTCTAACCCAAGCTTCAGTGGGACACCGTGACCTGAACTCAGCGTTTTAGACCTCATCCTGACTAGCTTGGGTACCATCGCCATCACCCTCGCCCCACACGAGCGAACTGATTGTACAAACTGCTTAATCTTTTCACATTATTATGTATGGTAAATTTACTGACTGTAACCCATTTGCTGCACTGTACACTTTGTCACTAGGCTGTAAACCATATATCAATCCAATCATATGAGATCTCCAACTGACCAAATAATGTTTTTTGAAAGGGTTCTTTTTGTGTTCTTGGTAGAACTGTTTATACTTGAAGAACTCTTTAATATAATTTAAGGTTCTTTGCTAACTCAATTTGATTTTTATGGATTTTTTTTCTCTTGCCACATATAAATGCACATTGAGAGACAGCCTGGCTCTTTACAGCCCGGATAGCTCAGTCGGTAGAGCATCAGACTTTTAATCTGAGGGTCCAGGGTTCAAGTCCCTGTTCGGGCGAGTTATTTCTTACTGTGTTGGGTAAGCGGTAATGTCCCGTACTACTGGTGCTGGTCATAAAATTAGAATAACATGAAAAAGTTGATTTATTTCAGTAATTCCGATCAAAAAGTGAAACTTGTATATTATATTCATTCATTACACACAGACTGATATATTTCAAATGTTTATTTCTTTTAATGTTGATGATTATAACTGACAACTAATGAAAACCCCAAATTCAGTATCTCAGAAAATTAGAATATTGTGACAAGGTACAATATTGACGACACCTGGTGCCACACTCTAATCAGCTAATTAACTCAAAACATCTGCAAAGGCCTTTAAATGGTCTCTTAGTCCAGTTCTGTAGGCTACACAATCATGGGGAAGACTGCTGACTTGACAGTTGTCCAAAAGACAACCATTGACACCTTGAACAAGGAGGGCAAGACACAAAAGGTCATTGCTAAAGAGGCTGGCTGTTCACAGAGCTCTGTGTCCAAGCACATTAATAGAGAGGCGAAGGGAAGGAAAAGATGTGGTAGAAAAAAGTGTACAAGCAATAGGGATAACCGCACCCTGGAGAGGATTGTGAAACAAAACCCATTCAAAAATGTGGGGGAGATTCACAAAGAGTGGACTGCAGCTGGAGTCAGTGCTTCAAGAACCACCACGCACAGATGTATGCAAGACATGGGTTTCAGCTGTTGCATTCCTCGTGTCAAGCCACTCTTGAAGAAGAGACAGCGTCAGAAGCGTCTCGCCTGGGCTAAAGATAAAAAGGACTGCTGAGTGGTCCAAGGTTATGTTCTCTGATGAAAGTAAATTTTGCATTACCTTTGGAAATCAATGTCTTAGAGTCTGGAGGAAGAGAGGAGAGGCACAGAATCCACATTGCTTGAGGTCCAGTGTAAAGTTTCCACAGTCAGTGATGGTTTGGAGTGCCATGTCAACTGCTGGTGTTTGTCCACTGTGTTTTCTGAGGTCCAAGGTCAACGCAGCCATCTACCAGGAAGTTTTAGAGCACTTCATGCTTCCTGCTGCTGACCAACTTTATGGAAATGCAGATTTCATTTTCCAACAGGACTTGGCACCTGCACACAGTGCCAAAGCTACCAGTACCTGGTTTAAGGACCATGGTATCCCTGTTCTTAATTGGCCAGCAAACTCGGAGAATACGAGCATCGATCCAGCTACCTCTCGCATGCTAAGCGAGTGCTCTACGATTCAAGCTAATTCCCCTCACGATAAATCCCCTTTAGCCTTTTGTAAATTGTAATGTACTATCAGAGTGTTATAATGAATGATGCAGGACCCAAAGATGCAGAGTTCAAATAATAGATTTTTATTATTTTCAATAAATAAGCACAAAATAAAGCAAAAAGAAACAAAAGACAACTCAGGCGAAGTGCCGAGTGAGCCACTGGCGCCGCGGGCAACTGAAAGGGAAAAAATTCACGTTAACAAAAAAACAAAGATAGCGAGGCGCGAACCCGGGTCCCACAGACGCAGGGCGTTCGCGCAGCTCGCAGCGCTATTTGGTAGCGCTAGTAAGAGCTGAGGATCCGCTCCTAAGGAAGAGCGGATGACAGCGAGATCTCGAACTTAGTCGAGCCCGTTAAAGGGAAGTCCTACCAAGTGGGCGGGACGAGAACTCACCGGTACGGTCACCAGCGGAACGTACTGAGCCGCTGGGAAGTAACCGGTATAATGAGAAAGGATTACGGGAGTGACGGCGAAAGCGCGGATTCGAACCCGGGGTGAGTAGGAGAAACAAGCCGTAACTTTACCCACTCAGCCAGGCTGACATAGCGGATCCGCTTCGCCGAACAGCAACTCGCGCATGCGCTGAAGGTAGCAGGGCTAGCTTAGCCACTATGCTAACTGTTCAGCATTACGCAAACTGGCAAACGCTACAAATAAATAGCAGCGCGGTGACTGCACGTAATCGCACCGATCTAAGCAAAATACTAACCCTATATACCTCGGCCTTCCGACCTTACGCCTCCAACCGCTGTACAGCGCCTGGAGGTACCGTCTAAGCCCTATGAAAAGAAAATGCTGGCTAAGTGCAGCACAAGATGCGATAGGCGCAGCCGTTACCAAACAACAGAGGAAAAAAGGTGCGACGCCGGCAACCTGGTGACGCCCCCTTATATAGGGCGATCACAGGTGCCGTGCGTTCGCACCTAATGAGCTGGCCTAGTATTTAAGGCTGAGCTCTTGGGTGATCTGTAACGCCTGCGACGCTGTGACCTGGTGGTAGTATCACTAGTCGTCGCGGGCACCCTAACACAGAGCATTGATGCTGAATCATAAAGTGAGGGTGCAACGTGTTTAAGCTCACGTACTCTTTTCTGTATTATGCCTTGCTTTTAAACCATCACAGACTCTGTTTATCGCAGACTTTAGGACGATCTTTGTACCACTGATAGACTGACTTAAGGGTTGATGCTGCATTTTAAAGGGGATGTCGTGAGTTTCAGCTGTTCATCTTTTACAAAACAGTTCACCAGATGAAAAACCATTAAAAAGTCACGTACCTCTACTTTAACAAAAAAGTCATTTCAGATAAAACTCCGATACATTTCAAAATTGGAGAATTATAAGTTATTGTGTGTTTGTGTAGCCCAATTAAAATTTGGGGATTACTAATATTTTGGTTATGTTAATTTATAACTAGTAAATAAGTTGTTCTTATTTGTTCTGTAAATAATGTTCTGGTTGTTTTATGCTGTTTAAAGTAAAGTGTATGTATAGCCCTCCCTTGATTTATTTTTAAGCCAATCAGCATGAACTGTCACAGGTCGGGAAAAGAGCGGGAGAAAGTGGGTGGAAAAGAAGAAAAAAGTGGAGAAAATAGCGTGATGTGAAACAAGTGTCATGTAAGCAGGTAAAACACCTGTTTAGGATTTATCTCTGTTGATGCATAAAGACAAACAGACAGTGAGTCTTATATTAACATCTTGCAGTTGATTAGTGACATTTTTTATGCTGTATCAGCCGTGAACTTCGTCTCTTGAGTTTCGTGCATGGACATTGAAGGCAGTACGCTTCCTCAGCAACTGTGACGATTACAGTGGATTAAAAGCATCGGATGAACTCTGATTGTTTCATCCAAGATCAAAAGGAAAAAGACTGGTGGATTTGTTCTGTTTCATCCATGTAAACAAAGAACGTGGACAGCTCCACCACAACCGACCAAATATACTTCATGATCTGTGCTGATTGGGACTATTAGGTTGGATCAGGCCTGCAACGGTAATTTTGGGTACCCTTTTTTTTAATTAGTTATGTACCCAACTGCCGGCTTAGGAGGGATTGATAATATTTTAAATATTACTGATGGTAATTTGAGTGAATCTGTATTATAACATTTTTGTAAAATATATTGGGGTTTGAAATGCATATTAATGATTGTGTAAATGAGTAAATAGTTAATTTGTTTAAGTATTATTAACGTATACAAGTTTGGTATGTGAGTCAGGGATAATGTTAGTACAGCTACTGTAAATGGTGTTAGTCGCAGGTTTTTTTGTGCCAGGTTAGTACCACATATATATAGGGTAATTGAAGTAGTTTTTTTGGTTTAAATAAGAGTATAGCTTAAATATAAAATAATCGTCAGTACTGATAAGTAGTGGCCCTTTTAAATCCTTACATTACCACAAAGAAAGATATTTCTTAAACAAATAAAAGAAGTCAGGGAGCGCTTTCCAAATACAGCCAGGGGTGCTAGGGGGCGCTACATTTTAAATGTCAATTTAAACCAAACGATTTGAGCAAAAATAGAGCATAACTGTCACTGTAGAACTTACAGACTGACCTAATGTTTGATGCAGCGTTTCAGTGAGCAACGACTTTTATATTATGTGTTGCCTTAAGTGATCATAATGTTTCAGCATTGGAGAATGTGGGCATCTATCCCACTACCTCTCGCATGCTAAGCGAGCACTCTACCATTTGAGCTAATTCCCCTTACACAGAACCTTTCTTTAGGATTTGTAAATTGTAATGTACTAACAGAGTGTTGATGCTGCATTATAAAGTGAGAGTGCAACGTGTTTAAGCTCACGTACTCTTTTCTGTATTATGCGTTGTTTTTAAACCATCACAGACTCAGTTTATTTAAAACGTTGATCTTAGCCTTTAGGACGAACAATGTCAGGTCTTTTATGAAGTGCATTTTTTCTTTGATTTTGTTGGACCTGTAGGAGATTGTCCTGTTCTTGTTGCAGCTCTGCTGGAGGGTTATTTTCTTGGTGTGGTGGTGGTGGTGGTGGTGGGGTCTTTGTTCCCATTTTGGTTTATTTAGTATATGATGTACTTTACAACCATTTAAATAATGTGAACATTTCCATTTTTGTCGTAAAATACTGCTGTAACAATGTAAATGGACGCTGAATAAACATACTTAAATGGATATTTAAGTATTTAAGTACATATTTAAATGGATGTAAAGTACATCATATACTAAATAAACCAAAATGGGAACAAAGACTCCACCACCACCACCACCACAAACACCAAAAAAATAACCCTCCAGCAGAGCTGCAACAATAAACAGAACAAGATCAGGATGAATACATGATTCAGTTTCTCAGATTTTCAGTGATCAGAAGCCTGGGTCCTGGCATCCATGTGGATGTTACTTTGACACGTACCACCTACCTCAGCATTGTTGCAGACCATGTACACCCTTTGATGAAAACTGTATTCCCTGATGGCTGTAAGTAGATTTGTTTAAATCATGAGCTGTCAGAAGTGGGATTTGAACACATAAATTGCTTAATCTTTTCACATTATTATGTATTGTAAATGTACTGACTGTAACCCATCTGCTGCACTGTACACTTTGTCACTAGGCTGTAAACCAAAAATCAATAGAAAGAGAGCCCCATATGAGATCTCCAACTGACCAAATAATGTTTTTGGGTGGACCATTCTTAGCACTGTAACGGCACTAGCATGTTAGGGTGTTTTCTCTAGTCTGAGCGTATTAGGCCTTCTTGTTGGGTTTTTAACTGACTGGATTATTTATTAAGATTAATAATTATTCATTAAGAACTCAAACCCTGTTTGTGCTGGTTGTAGGCTATTCAATTGTCCACTAGATGACATAATATGAATACAGTTAGAAAGTAAAACGATGTCTGTTTCGAGCAAAGTTTCATCGCATGCTGACCTGTGTGGAATACAACTGATGTATGTAGCACTAAGAAGTGTTTCTTAAGGTTTTTTTTAGGTGTTCTTGGTAGAACTGTTTCTACTGAAGAACTCTTTAGTATAATTTAAGGTTCTTTGCTAACTCAATTTGATTTTTATGGATTTTTTCATTTTGCCACATATAAATGCACATAACATTTTAATGAAAAGCAACGCATAATATAGAAAAGAGTACGTGAGCTTAAACATGTTGCACTCTCACTTTATAATGCAGCATTAACACTCTGTTAGTACATTACAATTTACAAAGGGTAAAGGAAAGTTTTGTGTAAGGGGAATTAGCTCAAATGGTAGAGCGCTCGCTTAGCATGCGAGAGGTAGTGGGATCGATGCCCACATTCTCCAGTTCACAAACATTATGATCATTTTGCAATCTGAAAAGATGAAATTACGGTCAAATTCGTTGCAGCATCAACCATAAGGCTAGTCTGTCCGTGTTACAATGTCAGTAACGCCCTATTTACGCTAAAACAGTTTTGTTTACATACCTTTTTTGTTTTGTTTTGACAGAAACGCATAAACTTATAATTTTTTATAATGTTTTATTATTTGATACTGTTACAATTGATACATTATAAAGTATTGTACATATTTAAGTTCGGTGGCATAATTGGCCATAGCTTGCTTTTAAAAAACGACTACAGGGCGCCATCTACAGGCCATTCTTGGTACGTCTTGTTAAAACGTAGCCAATGTAAAACTGGTGCCCACACTTCTGTGGCTTGGGATCTACTATTTCAGTCAACAGGTCATCAGGATCTACTGTTTAAAAAAGGTTGGCCTGATCATTTTTCAAGAATGCTTTAAAGCTTTTTTAAATGCCTGTATTGATATTCAGCAAACCCAATTCCAAAAATGTTTAGACAGAAGGGAAAATGTCAATGTAAATAGACAGCAGTTTGTAAAAGATGTTATTTATATTCTAGCATACAAACATACATCGCTCCAAAATATGAACGAACGCTTCAGTCAGGGTTGCCAGATTGCGCATTTAAAAGCCCGCCAAAATGCATGGAAAACAGAAAAACAGCCGATAATCAGCGCTTAAACAAAATTAAACCAGTTTAACATGACCTACTACTGCTGATATCTCACAAATCAGTGATTACAAATTAATAATGGCATTTGAAATAATAAAAAACTAAGACTAACTAGTACTAAGATTTGTACTAACTGTTATTTCTTTTCACATTATTATGTATGGTAGAAAGGTAAAGATGTAAATTTGTATAAAGTATGAGCTGTCAGAAGTGGGATTCGAACCCACGCCTCCAGGGGAGACTGCGACCTGAACGCAGCGCCTTAGACCGCTCGGCCATCCTGACTAGCTGGAGCACCACCATGGGCGGATCTACCGGGGTGGCATAGGGTGGCAAATGCCACCCTAAAAGAAAGCCTTGCCACCCCTGCTGCCACCCCAGTTGGCAGCAACAAATTAAAAGAAAAGTTATGGCCAATTTGCAACGCTGCCACTCTGACACAGTCAAAAACTATTTGCTTTCCCTCTCATACATCTGCCACTCATCACCTGTGTCTTACCTTAATGCCTTTCCTTTGATAATGCCCCACCTACAGTAGTGTTACCATACTTTTATCTCCTATTAATGAGATTACATTGTATGGTCACTTATTCCTAATATGAACTGTTTCACATGAAACCTTAAATGCAAGACATTGATTGCATGAGATTAAGTTTGTCTGTATGAGTTTGTAAATGGCAGCCCGTGCCCTTTTGTAGTGTGTACATACTATTTCTCATCTCAACTGTGATAACTGTGATTAAATTCAGTATAAATACGTATATATTTGCCATATGTTGCCACCCCTCAAAAATCCCTGCCCCCCTCTCGCCACCCCATAAATATTTTTCTAGATCCGCCCCTGAGCACCACACACATCACCCTCGCCCCACACAGACTGAGATTTGTACAAACTCCTGAATCTTTTCACATTTTTATGTATGGTAAATTTACTGACTGTAACCCATTTGCTGCACTGTACACTTTGTCACTAGGTTGTAAATCATATATCAATAGAAAGGGAGCTCCATATGAGATCTCCAACTGACCAAATGATGTTTTTTGGGTGGACCATTCTTAGCACTGTAACGGCACTAGCGTGTTAGGGTGAACTCATATGCGTGTGAAGGCAGACGAGTGAATACTTTTGGCAATAAAACCTTTTTATATTAATTGTTAAAATTCTTGAAAGTTTTACAGGACAACGTATGTATGTTAAAGTTTGTAATTTATGTCACATCCTTGTGGGATTAAAGCAGGTTGCAGAGCCCGAATAGCTCAGTCGGTAGAGCAGTAATGTCCCGTACTACATGGTTTATTTAGAAAGTTAAAGAATTTGTACTTTGTGAGATGTTTCTAAGTGAAATAGCATGTACTTGATCAGCTTGAAATAATAGCACACTGTGTGTGTAACATGTTCTCCACACCAACTAGTTGTACGCTCAGCCGTTTCAAACAAACTGTAGTAATTGCACTATATTAAACAGTTGGTATATCCTGCACCAGGGATGGACTGGTCATCGGGAGGGTCGGGAGTTTTCCCGGTGGGCCGCTCTGTATTTGGGCCGCTGAGGGAGTGAAAAATAAATTCTGTTTTAAATATTCCTGAATAATAATCCTGAAGTGTGCATTGGCCCACCACAGTATCCTCACTGCATGTCCATTGGCCAATCACAGAAATGTCCCTCCCCCAGGATAAACCGTAATCACAACCACCGGTACAAAAACTATGAATGAGTGCGAGATGGAGAAAGGGTCGAAAAAGCGTAAAGGAGGCGCAGAAAAAGCCCGTGATAAAACACAGAAAAAGCTGCAAGCAGATGCAGAAAAGTGCAGGAAACTGGACAACCTGTTTTGCAGTGAGGAACTACAGCATATCCAGAGAGCAGAAAAGGAAAAGTTAGAGTTCAGTAGCTCTGCTTCGTTAGTAACGCCGTTTAAGGAGAGACTGTGGGCCCATCTCAAATGTCGCCTATGCCCTACTTAGTGTACTTCCTAACAGTACAAAACATTTCTTTTAACAGTCGCTGAATGATTAATAAGTAGTTACAAGCTACTGGTGGATATCAGGGGCTTTAAACCAGCCGTTTTGAGGACGATTTTTGTAAAAGTTCTATGATGTCATGTCCAACATAGTGCACTACATAGGGAGGTGGATATAATTTGACATGGTACCATTAGTCTCTGCTGTTCAGAAAAAGTAAACACTATTGTGTCCTCTATAACAGCGATTTTTCAACTGGTGGGTCGCGACCCAAAAGTGGGTCGCGGACACGTTCTGGGCGGGTCGCGGACAGCTTGTAAAAAAATAAATACATTAAAAAAATTTTTACAAATAATTAATGCGCATCTGATTTTGTACTCGTCTTTTACCTGGAAAAAAAGAGACGGAGAGAGGCACGCATCCGACGCGCGCAGCATTCTCGTTGCCATGGTAACCACCATTCATAACCCGGAGTATTTGAAATGTGGATTTTCGTTCATTGAGGACAAACACTGACAGAAACCCCAGTGTGTTATTTGTAATGAAGTGCTGGCACACGAGAGCATGAAACCATCCAAACTAATGCGACATTTACAAACGAAACATCCCGCATGTAAAGACAAGCCGGTGGAGTTTTTTCAAAGACGACTTCATGAGCTGAAGGTATCACAGAAGTGTCTGACAGCATCTTGCTCCAAACAAGAACATGCGCTCCGGGCGATGTGATGGCTGAGTATCCATCTCTCGCCACTCTTGCAGTCAAAACGATCCTACCATTCAGCACGACCTATCTTTGTGGAAGTAGCTTTTCTACCTTGGTCCAGCTCAAGTCAAAGCAGAGAAACAGGTTGAACACTGAGCATGATAGCTCTGTCTACTGTCACCCCAGACTGATCAAAAGTAAAGTAGGCCTACATGCCCAACTGTCTCACTGACTTCCACAAAAGACAGGTTAGGTGAAAGCATCTTGTTTTGTAGCCTTATTTATTCTATGCAGTTTTGATATTTAAATTTATTGTAGTAACTTTTATACATGCAGTTGGCATGGTCCTCTTCAGTTTCTTACTAATGTACTCTGAATGCAGAGATATGCAGAGAAGTGACATATCAAATTTTGTGGCCTTATTTATTTTGTGCATTTACATTTTCAGCATTTAGCAGACGCTTTTATCCAAAGCGACTTACACAATGAGAGGAACACGATGAGCAATTGAGGGTTAAGGGCCTTGCTCAGGGACCCAACAGTGGCAACTTGGTGGTGGCGGGGCTTGAACCGGCAACCTTCTGCTTACTAGTCCAGTACCTTTACCACCAAGCTATCACTTGTGCAGTTTTGATATTTAATTTTATTGTAGTAACTTTTATACATGCAGTTGGCATGGTCCTCCTCAGTTTCTTAAAATTGCTCTTAAATTCACTTTGCATGCATATGTATGTTTAAATGTGTTT
Source organism: Trichomycterus rosablanca (assembly GCF_030014385.1). Classification (NCBI taxonomy): domain Eukaryota; kingdom Metazoa; phylum Chordata; class Actinopteri; order Siluriformes; family Trichomycteridae; genus Trichomycterus; species Trichomycterus rosablanca. Next base: position 9,072,762 of record NC_085997.1, on the reverse strand, counting down.
TTGAAGGCTATTTTTCAAAAATACATTTGTTTGGTTTGTATTCTATAAAAGTGGGTCGCGACTTAATGACCATGAGAAAATGTGGGTCCCGGGCTGAGACCAGTTGAGAACCCCTGCTCTATAACACAGAAAGGAAAATGCAGTTGTTCAGGACATTTTTTAGAGTGATTATGTGCAGAGCTCACATGGTTAATTTCCCTTGTCAACATATAAAGTATTTATTTCTTTGCTCATCGGAGCAATGCACTAATTTGGAACAAACGTGAATCATGTGTGAATAAAAGTGCGAAAAAAGCATATTTACCCGTGTTAAAGGTTAAATGAAAGAAAGGTTTATTTTTATTTCTTGCGGTTTAATGAGACAGGATGGGGAAATCCAATAGAACCATTTAAGAAATTGTAAATTTTATGTGTGTGATAGATGGATAGAACTATTAATCCCAAAGGAAAGTTTTGGAAATATATATATTTGTTTGTAGTTATTTTTTTATTATTTTAATTTTTATTATAGTGAGTTATTAACTTTAGTGGTAAGATGAAAACTATTAATATCAATCATCTAACATTTGATTAGGGGGTGATATGTGTGGCGCGATGTGCTTGTAGTGGGCTGGTCAAGAAAAAAGTCCAGGGCTGAATTTTGTTCCCAGTCCAGCCCTGTCCTGCACTATTCTGGACCTTACATAATGCAGCATCAACACAAGTGTTACTTTTTTGCGGAAGCATTTCTGCACGCAGGTGTTCCCACAGGGACGCAATTCAACAGCGCACCTCAAGCAAGTAGTTCTTCACCAAAACAGTGCAGTAACACATTTAACATGAATGTCACCCACCAAGACAATTACAGAAGAAGTAGTACTACTGAGTACTAATACTACTGAGTACCAATACCAGTTATTACTACTACTTCTTATTAGTTGTGGCGCGCTACGAGTAAAGGCACCAACGGAATATTAGCGTTCCGCTGTTGCCAGATTGGGCGGTTTTCCTCCTAATTGGGCGGGTTTTTTTTTTTCCAAAAACAATTTAATAGCATTTAAATAACACTTCTATTGAAAATAGAATATTCAGTTTTAAGAAGCCCCAACATTGTACAAGGCTATTAAAAGTAAAGTCAATTTTCAATGCTGATTTGGCTTAATATTGTTGGTCAGTCTGTATCATATTCCTGAAAGAAAATTAAAGTTTGTTTTCCATGCATTCACACTGGCCTGTTCTGGGGTTCAAATGAGTCTCATCAGTACACACAAGTTTGCAGTCAAATGATCAAGTATTGCACAGGAATATCTTTGAAATTCTGTTAAGGTTATAGGCTGTATTTTAGTTTTTCACTTGTCAGGGAAAATGAGAAAAAAATAAAAAAAGCGTATTATGCTAGGCTTGATGTAATTCTACATGGTACTCACTGCCATAGGTAAACGAGTGAGTGACCAAAACGCTACTAGATCAACAGCCACTAGCCACAACAAAAAATAAGGTATCAGACAGTTTCTGTGCCGCCCCTGTGTGATCAATGGTCTCAGTTTGGCCACCCCTATGAAAACTGTCTGGCTTTGCCACTGTCTACAGTTGAAAAAGAAGCAGAGACGAAATAGCTGATAAGAGATGAAGGACTAATTCAGTGGTGTATTCAGCTTGTATTTCTTGCCAGAAACCAGAAAAGAGGTTTGCAGGTACAGCCATCCAATTTTGGTGTTTTTAGCAGTTTTTCTGACATTTGTATTATTCATATCGATATCGGAATTATATCGTATCGACCGAAATTAGGAGTTATATTGTGATATAAATTTTAGCCATATCGTCCAGCCCTAGATCAGTATAAATACATGATTAAATTTCTCACATTTTCAGTGATCAAAAGCCTGGGTCCTGGCATCCATGTGGATGTTACTTTGACACGTACCACCTACCTCAGCATTGTTGCAGACCATGTACACCCTTTGATGAAAACTGTATTCCCTGATGGCTGTGTCCTCTAAAGATGTAAATTTGTATAAAGCATGAGCTGTCAGAAGTGGGATTCGAACCCACGCCTCCAGGGGAGACTGCGACCTGAACGCAGCGCCTTAGACCGCTCGGCCATCCTGACTTGAATGTGCTTTAGCAAAGCCAATTCTCCTCAACACCCCCACATGGCCAAAGATTTGTACGAACTGCTAAATCTTTTCACATTATTATGTATGTTAGAGGGTTAAAGACCTAAAGGTTCGACTCCTGGCTGGCTCGGTTACCTTATGCCTTTTTTTTGTCTCTCTAACTCTTTGTGTATGGAGCACAAACAATGCATCCAACAATGGAGGTCTTAAGTGAAAAATACTTGTCAGAGCGGAAAGAAGTGGCTGATGCTGTTGGAACTATGACTGCAGTCTATCAGGGAGCAGCCGACATGAGCCACCAGTGGCAGACTGCTGGGAAGCCGTGATCGTATAGTGGTTCGAATCTGGGTCACGGCACTGTCTTTTTGTATGCCGTGCTTCGAAGGTTCCTATTCTCACTCTTTTTTTGTCTCTCTAACTCCTTGTGTATGGTTCTCTGTACCCCAGATCCAACAATGCAGGTCTTGTCAAGGTGACAAAGACTTGGCAGAGCAGAATGAAGTGGCTGATTCTGGCGTCAGCCGGTGCTGAGCCTTGCAGTTTCCCATATGGTCTAGCGGTCAGGATTCCTGATTTTTACCCAGGTTTTCGACTTCTGCTATGGGAATTGGCCTTTATGATTGGACTCGAGCAAAACTCTGTGTATTAGTTCCTCGGCGCCTTGTTGCTGTAGCTCAAGCAGCTTGCAGTTCAAATTTTAGGACATGTGGGGGTGTTGAGCAAAATTGGCATTGGTAACGTGCAAGCAAGTCAGGATGGCCAAGCAGTCGTTCAGCTCGCAGTCTCCCCTGGAGCCGTGGGTTCGAATTCCCCTTCTGACAGCTCATGCTTTATACCTTCAAAATGGGAACAAAGATGCAAATGCACATAAGGTATTACAGTTACATATAATCACAAACACCCCACCACCACCATTAAAAAGAAAACCCTCCAGCAGCACTGCAACAAGAACAGAACTATCTCCTACAAGTCCAACAAAATCAAAGAGAATGCACTTCATAAAAGATCTCATCCCCGAATATGGCTGCATGTTGGCACTGTCGGCTGACTGAGACTTTTTGAACTGCACTATTTTGGCATCAACCCTTAAGTCCGTCTGTCAGTGGTACAAAGACAGTTATGCAGCATTAACACTCTGCTCTGTCAGTACATTACAATTTGCAAAGGGTAAAGGAGGTTCATAGTAGGGGGAATTAGCTCAAATGGCTGAGCGCTCGCTTAGAATGTGAGAGGTAGCGGTATCGATGCCTGCATTCTCCAGTGCAGAAACTTTATGATCATTTAAGGCATCACGTAATATGAAACTTGTTGCGTCAATGCTCACTGAAACGCAGCATCAAAATTTACAATGTAACAATAACATTTATGCTCTATTTTCACTCAAATCATTTTTTAATTTTTTAAAAGATTTTTTACAAATAATTTTTGATTTTTAAATTGACAAACGCAATAACTTGTAATTTTTCAATTTTGAAATGTTTTTGGTTAAAGCAGCGGTACGTGACATTTTGTTGGTTTTTCATCTGGTGAACTGCTTTGTAAAAGATGAACAGCTGAAACTCACGACATCCCCTTTAAATGCAGCATCAACCCTTAAGTCAGTCTGTCAGTGGTACAAAGACAGTTATTATTTTTTTCAGTTCGTCCTAAAAGCTGGGATGAACATTTTAAATAAACTGAGTCTGTGATGATATAAAAGCACCACATAATATAGAAAAGAGTATGTGAGATTAAACACGTTGCACTCCTACTTAATGCAGCATCAACGCTCTGTTAATCCATTAAAATTTACAAAGAGTAAAGGATAGTTTTTGTAATAGAAAACTAAGACTAACTAGGACTAAGATTTGTACGAACTGTTATATCTTTTCACATTATTATGTATGGTAGTGGGTTAATGACATAAATTTATATCAAGTATGTGTTGTCAGAAGTGGGATTCAAACCTACGGCTCCAGGGGAGACTGCGACCTGAACGCAGCGCCTTAGACCGCTCGGCCATCCTGTCTAGCCAGGATATGATTAATACCACTCTCACCCCACACGGACTAAGATTTGTACAAACTCCTTAATCTGTAACCCATTTGCTGCACTGTACACTTTGTCACTAGGCTGTAAACCATATATCAATAGAAAGGAAGCCCCATATGAGATCTCCAACTGACCAAATAATGTTTTTTGGGTGGACCATTCTTAGCACTGTAACGGCACTAGCGTGTTAGGGTGTGTTTTCTCTGGTATATGAGTGTATTAGGTACAGCCTTCTTGTTGGCTTTTTAACTGACTGGATTATTTGTTACGAACTCAAACCCGGTTTGTGCTTGTTGTAGGCTATTCAATCGTCCACAAGATTGAATAATATGAATACAGTTAATATTGTATTATGTAATAGAATGACTATAAAGCTGAGTCTGAGCTTAAACACTTGCACCCTGACTTTATAATGCAGCATAAACGCTCTGTTAGTACATTAGTAAAGGTGGGGTCTTCGTAAGGGGAATTAACTCAAATTGTAGAGCGCTCGCTTAGCATGCGAGAGGTAGTGGGATCGATGCCCGCATTCTCCAGTGCAGAAACATTATGATCATTTGGCAGCAACTCGGAATCTGAAATGATAAAATTATGGTGAAATTCGTTGCAGCATTAATCTTTAGGCCAGTCTGTCAGTGTTGCAATGTTATTAACGCCCTGTTTACTCTTAAACTGTTTTATTTACATAACTTTTTTGTTTTGTTTTGACAGAAATGCATGAACTTATAATGCTACAATATTAAAATGCATCAGAGTTTTATTTCTTAGTTTGATCGCTGCTATTTATATAACTGAAATGATATTATTGTTATCTTATTTATTTACTTTTTGAAGTTTTTTTTTTATAAAAAAAAGACTCACAGTGATCATTAGCAGGATAAAACAGGCAGTGAATGAATTAATGTATTCCATAATAAGAAACAATAAGAACATCCATCATACCACCAGGTGGTGGAAGTGTGATTGTTCAAGAGATTCAAGATTCAAGATTTACTTTATTGTCATTTTACTGTACACCGAAGTGTACAGAAAAAACGAGATTACGTGCATTGGTTCACGTTAAAAACACCACAGGTTTAAAAAATAAGAAATATATATAGAATAGTAATAGAATAGTAAAGTTAAATAATACTACTAATAATAATACTGACATTACGAAAATTGCACATTGTAGTTAAAGTATTGCACATGCAGAAAAATTCACAGTGGTTATACATAATGATAATTATTGCACATTTTGTTATTGCACATTTTGTTACTGCTTGTTAAGATTTAAGGATATTGCACATGTTATACCCATAGATGAAAATATTTATCAGATTTGGGTTAATTTGTTCTGTTCAGAAGTCTGATGGCAGTTGGGTAGAAACTTCTTCTGAACCGGTCCGTGTTGCAGCGTAGACTACTGTACCTTTTACCCGAGGGCAGAAGGGTGAACAGTCTGTGACAGGGGTGAGTGGAGTCACTAATGATGCTCCTGGCTTTTGACAAGAGGTGCTTTTGAGCCAGATCCTCAATAGGTGGAAGTCTGGCCCCTATGGTCTTTTCTGCTGTCCTAACCACTCTCCTGAGGGCCTTTTTTTCTGAGATGTTACAACTCTCATACCAGAGAGAGATGCTGCTGGTTAAAACACTCTCTATTGTGCCTCTGTAGAAAGTAGTGAGGATGGGTGGACTGAGATGGGCCCTCCTCAATCGGCGTAAGAAATGCAATCGCTGGTGAGCCTTTTTGACCAGAGAGGAGGTGTGCAAGGACCAGGTCAGGTTGTCCGTAACGTGAACCCCTAAGAACTTCGTGTTCTGGACAATTTCAACCGGCGTGCCATTGATGTAGGTCGGGGTGTGAATGGGCTGTTTTTTCCTGAAGTCAATCACCATCTCTTTGGTTTTATCAACATTCAGGACCAGGTTGTTATTGCTGCACCATTCCACAAAGAGTCTCACCTCCTTTCTGTATGCAGTCTCGTTGTTGTCCAGAATGAGTCCCACAACTGTTGTGTCATCTGCATACTTTATTATGTGATTTGTGTTGGACTTAGCACGACAGTCATGGGTCATCAGAGTAAACAGTAGAGGGCTCAGCACACATCCTTGTGGAGATCCAGTAGACAGTGAGACCGTGGTTGATGTGTTGTTGCCTACATGCACAAACTGATGTCTGTCTGTGAGAAAATCCAGAATCCAATTGCACAGTGTGGTGTTTAGTCCCAGTGTGACCAGTTTGCTGGCCAGATGCTGGGGGATTATTGTGTTAAAAGCCGAACTGAAGTCGACAAACAGCATCCGTACATGTGAGTTCCTTTTCTCCAGGTGCTCCAGGCTTAGATGAAGAGCAGTTGAAATTGCGTCATCAGTAGACCGGCAAGGGCGGTAGGCAAACTGAAAAGGATCAAGTGATGGAGGTAGGACAGATGTTATATGGTTCTTGACTAGTCTTTCAAAACACTTCATTATTATGGGGGTGAGTGCTACTGGTCGAAAGTCATTTAGACTAGTTACTGTGGATTTTTTTGGAACTGGGATAATAGCTGAGGTTTTGAAACATGATGGAACAACAGCTTGACTCAGGGAGATGTTAAATATGTCTGTTAGGACAAGAGTCAGTTGATCCGCACATCTCTTGAGCATACCACCAGGTATCTTGTCAGGACCTGCAGCTTTTCGAGGATTTATATTCCTTAGTGTTCGACGGACGTCCGATGGGTCCAGAATTAACACTGGGTCGTCAGGATGCGGTGTGACTTTTACTGCAGGTGTATTGTTAAGAGCTTCGAACCTACTGAAAAAGTTATTGAGGTTGTTTAGAAAGTCAGTGCTGTCATCCCAGGTTTGAGGAGTAGACTTGTAGTCTGTGACAGACTGGATTCCCCGCCACAAGCTCTTTGTGTCTCTGTGGTCCTGAAAGTGTCCTTGAATTCTTTGCCCATGGGCTCTTTTTGCCGTTCTGATAGCCTTGTTCAGATTGGCCCTGGTAGACCTGAGGGCAGTAGTGTTGCCAGATTTAAAAGCTGAGTTTCTTTCTTTCAGCAAAGCCCGAACCTCAGTAGTCATCCATGGTTTTTCGTTTGCCCGGACAGTGATGTTTTTTGTGACACTGACGTCGTCCATGCATTTTTGTATGTAATCTGAGACTACTTCAGCATACTCACTGACATCTGTGATTTGGTCCTTGGTGGCAGCATCTTTAAAAACAGACCAGTCAGTGCAGTCAAAGCAGTCCTGCAAAGCTGTTGTGGCTCCCTCAGGCCAGATCCTCACCTGTCTTGTGGAAGGTTTAGTTCTGGTGAGCATGGGTCTGTATGCGGGTGTTAACATCACAGTTATGTGATCAGAAGAGCCAAGGTGGGGGCGGGGGGATGCTTTGAATGCTCCCTTGATGTTAGTGTACACATGGTCCAATAGATTGTCACCTCTTGTCCCAAAGTCCACATGTTGGTAAAAGTGAGGGAGAACTTTCCGCATGTTTGCTTGGTTAAAATCTCCAGCAACAATAAATACTGCCTCAGGATAGGTGGTTTGCCAGTCATTCATTAAAACATAGAGGGTGTTTAGGGCTGCCTTTACGTCTGCGTCGGGGGGTATGTAAACAGCGCTGATGACTATGGTGGAAAATTCCCTTGGGAGATAAAAGGGACGGCATTTAACTGACAAAAGTTCAATGTCCGGAGAGCAATAAGAATAGATCCTGTCAGCGTTTCTGCACCATCTTTTATTTATATAAATGCACACTCCACCGCCACGGGTTTTACCACTCAGAGCTCCAGATCTGTCTGCTCGGAAGATGGTTAGCCCCTCCATGCTAATCGCGTCATCCGTAACCGCGTCGTTAAGCCAGGTCTCGGTAAAGATTAAAGCACAACAGTCCCTCACCTCCCGTTTTCTTGTTAAATCCAGTCTGAGGTAGTCCAGTTTATTCTCCAAGGAGCGGACGTTGGCCAGCAATATAGACGGCATCGGTGTTCTGCATGGGTTAGCTCTTAGCCTAGCGCTAGCTCCTCCGCGGGTACCCCGCTTGCGCCTCCGCGTACACCGTCTGCGTCTCCTCCGAAAACGGGCAGCGTTGGTAGGAGTTGTCGGTGTTGTACAGGCCTCTCCAGGTGAGCGTAGCAAGCCGAGCTCTTTTAACGTATCCAAAGTATTTGAATCAACAGGACTCGTTTGTATCGTTTTATGCAGTAACAACAAGCTGTTACGATCATAGATCAGTCTTTCTGCGCGATTTCGGACAATGCCAGATTCCCTAACGGTGTTTTTACCGGTGTTTTTATCGTGAGCCGATGCAGCCGCTGCCGACATGGGCGCCGCCATCTATCAAGTGTGATTGTGTGGGGATGCTTTGACATTTGGGTGACTTCATGGGAGTCTTAATCGATTGAACCAGGAATAATGAACCACTGCCCTGATTCTCAGTGCTGAGAATCATCCACTTACTAAATAATACCTGCTCTGTGGTGGTCCTGTGGGGGTCCTGACCATTGAAGAACAGAGTGAGCAGTCTAGAGTCAGTAATTGTAGAACTACAAAGTGCTTCTATATGGTAAGTGGAGCTGATAAAATGGACAGTGAGTGTAGAAACAAGGAGGTGGTTTTAATGTTATGGCTGATTAGTGTAAACTCACACACTGTTGTATGTGCTTGCATGACTGTAGGACGAGTTTTCAGTGCATTACCGTAATATCCATAAAATGTGTCCTTGCGATTTCAGTGCAGAAAAGTTTGTGTAGAGACTGCAGCAGCGGATACTGTGTTTGTTTAGAAATTGTGGTCATACTTTTTTCAACAAGGTAAGTTTATTAAAATAAACGTTTTTTTGTATATTAGCTTCTGGATATTTTCGGATGCTACGGACAAAACTGTGTTGTACTGCTATGATGATACGACTTTGTTCCAAACCCTTTTAGACTCTTCCACCACCGTTAGCGCTTCTCTCAGTTAGTTCAGCTCATTAAATATATTATCCACAGTATCGCTTACTTTTACAAATCCAATTTTAAGGTTTAGACAGAAGGGAAAATGTCAATGTAAATAGACAGCAGTTTGTAAAAGATGTTATTTATATTCTAGCATACAAACATACATCGCTCCAAAATATGAATGAACGCTTCAGTCAGGGTTGCCAGATTGCGCATTTAAAACTCCGCCAAAATGCATGGAAAACCGCCCAACATACTCACGAAAAACAGCCGATAATCAGCGCTTAAACAATATTAAACCAGTTAAACATGATCTACTACTGCTGATATCTCACAAATCAGTGATTGATTATAAATTATGAATGGCATTTGAAATAATGAATGGCATTTGAAATAATAAAAAACTAAGACTAAGAAGTCTTAAGAAGTGTTTCTTTAGGTTTTTTGTGTTCTTGCTAGAACTGTTTCTACTTGAAGAACTATTTAGTATAATTCAAGGTTCTTTGCTAACTCAATTAGATTTTTATGGACTTTTTTATTTTGCCACAAATAAATGCACATAACATTTAAGGACTGGAAAACAATCGTGCAATTGATACAGGAAAAAGGTGAAAGAAAGGAATCTGTTTGTAATCTACCTGCTAAATTTTCCTCCAGAGATGTTTTTCTTTGTGTGTGTAAGCAGCAACATACTTCACCTAAAACTTTATATAATCACCTTCAAGAGAGCCAAAACAGAAATAAAACGTTTTATATTAATTCTACACGACAACGTATTGTGGCACCGGCGAGCAGGAAGGCGAGCATCTGGACCTCGAGTGAGCTGCCCTTGGCAGTTCTCTCAGTGGTTTAGGACGTACACTCATTCATTCACACATACATTCATACAACAGACAAACATATAAGCTACCTATCCAGCTCTCACCGCAGCCACCCAGTCTCCCACACTGGGATACACGCTAACGGTAAGCCTGGATACCACGGCTCCTCCCACTGACGCTACAGTATGTTAAAGTTTGTAATTTAAGTCACATGCTTGTGAGGATTTAAAGTTGGTTGCAGAGCCCAGATAGCTCAGTCGGTAGAGCATCAGACTTTTAATCTGAGGGTCCAGGGTTCAAGTCCCTGTTTGAATTATCCACAAAGTTGAATCAGTTCATCTGGACACAATTTTGTTGTAGAGATACGTTTCGTCACTCAATCCGAATGACTTCTTCAGTCTGAGCTGGTGTTGAATACCCTAACCTTATATGCAGTATATCCATCTCCTCTCTACCGCTTTCATAACATTGATTGGGGCATTTAAAAAAGTTAAAAAGTGTTTCTTCAGCAGCTGTTTTCTACCATTCATTATTTATTCTTTGACTAAAAATGATTTATGTAAATGTATTTGATACACATGTTGTGTAAGGTTACAGTAATTATCACTAAAAGCACAAATAAAAGAAATAATTAACACAGTAAAATCAAAGAAAGACATTTTTCATAAATTAGGTGTGTGTGTGTGTGGGGGGGGGGGGGGGGGGGGGTGTTAAAATCATTTGAGTAAAATAATGAAAAATAAACAAATGGTGAAATTTAAATGTACACCATCACCTGCAGCGCTGCAGCACTGAGACCTTCTGCCTTTGTGACATCATTGTGATGACACTGAGTGTTCTATGAGAGCTCAGTTTAGTTGAACCTTCAGTGTTTGTACATCATTTCTCATGATGGCTGCTGAACAGGAGAGACGTGCTACCGACCATCCTTCTCTAATGCGACGCTTTTGGCGTAGTCTGTGCTGGCCGTTCGGTCGAGTTCGTTCTCAGACGTCTTTTCAGGACGTCTGTGGTGGCGAGACTGAACCGGAGGGCAGCGTGGACGCAGAGAACCAGACAGTTATGGAGGGATACTTGTTCAAGAGGGCCAGTAATGTCTTTAAAACATGGAACAGGTTTGTAGAGAGCTAGAACACACGATGAGCAATAATTTAGGTAGAAATGAATGGCAAATTAAACCCCTCTAATCATCATAGCAATCGTTTCCTAAATATTGTACATTTTACTGACTCTGACTGATCAACGGCATGTTAAATCAGAATACACGACGATTCAACATGATTTAATATAAAGCTCATTTACAAGTGAAACCCTGCAGAATTTCAGTGCTATGCAGTTGTTTTATTTCTATGATTCCTTTTGTTTCTGTTTCTTTCCTTCAGGCGCTGGTTCCTGATTCAGAACAACCACCTTATGTACAAGAAGAAATCCGGGGTTAGTCACGTGTCCTTTGTCTAAAGTAAAATCAGTAGCAATAGTGGCCTACTGCAAAATCAACATAAAAAGGAGCAACTGTTCCTGAACAATCACTTTTAAGGACTTGTTTGCTAAAGTTTGAGTTGTTTTTGCTGGAACATTAGAGGTAAAGAAATGTTTGAGAAACCTTTTGTGCCCCCAGCAGAATATCATGGTGGTCATAGCTGATTTACGCCTGTGCACGGCCAAACACTACAAGAGCATCGGACGCCGTTGCTGCTTCCAGGTGGTTTCACCTACAAAGTAAGTCCAGTGTATCATCAGGCATGAAAATTCATTTGATTTCTTTATTTATGACACTCTGAAGGGCGTGGACGTGCAACAGTTCTGCTATACAAAGATGAAGAATTAAAAAAGGAACATTTTACTCTCTTTCTAATAGAAATGACATGAAAACCGGAGTGGAATAAGCACTTTGTTGTGCTGTAGATTCGTGCCATGTTCAGGGTGTGTGTGTGTGTGTGTGTGTGTGTGTGTGTGTGTGTAGGATCTGGGTATTGCAGGCCGATTCAGAGGAGAGAAGAGAGGCTTGGATCAGAACCATTCAGAACATGGTTGCTAACACCGATGGTGACAGAACAGACGAATCCATCACTTCCCAATCAAATGAGGTGGTGGATTTGAGCCCAAAACAGGAAGGATCCAGTAGCTCCTCTGAATCACGAGGATCCCAACACACAGAGAGAGACTCGCTACGTCCACCATCCACTTCTGGAACCTCAGGTGTGTTTGAAACTCCAGTCTAACAAGAACACTCGATTCCATCAAGTATAAAGCAAACCAGTTTCAAATGGCCAAAATTAACATTTAAATGGATGCAGACACATTCCATTTCAACTTTCCTACTCTTTCTGATTGATAACTGCTCCGTCCCAAACCTCGTACCCTTGACCATCCACTTCTGACCTTGCCTCTGTACAGCTGAGCTGAGTCTTGGCGAAATTGTGCTGGAATCGGCTGCTGTGTTGGATTCCCTCTCTGATGCTTCTCTAGCGAGCAGTGGTAAGTACACACTACAGCAAGTCATCTAGAAAACCATTTTTTTATTCAGAGCTAAATTTACTAGGTGAAAGGTTTTAAGTGAATGAGTGCAGTGATTTAGAAAAGAATCCAGTTCAGGTTTGATTTAGAACAATTTTCTAGGAAAGATTCACTCTGTGATTGTTTGAAAGTCGATGTAAAACACTGATACTAACACAAAACACATCTGTTAAGTCGAGAGCATTGAAGGTACAGTTGGAGGGACCTCACACATCGAAGAGAGCCCGGTGGAACTGAGCACCAGCACCTCCTCCAGCAACTTCATCCACACAGGTCAGCCAGAGCTTTACTGAACCATTCAATGATATTGTGAACTGGTAAGATTTAATGATGAAACATTTGTAACGTATGACTCTGTAAAGCTCTATACACTTGTTGTACATCTGATGTGTTAGAGATCATTTACTAACAGTGATTAAATGACATTTGTGTGAACAACAGCTGGTGAGAAGAGCACGACTACAGGAAAGCACTCGGTCCAGAGAGGCAGCGCTCCTTCCAAAGGTCTGTCCAGCCTTACATCTTTCATAGAACAAATATTATCTAGAGCTTAAATCATGCTGCTCTTGAGTTTTTTATTGAGTTTTTTACTTTTACTGAGGAGTTTCTATCAGATTAACAACACGTCCTGTTTTACAGAGTGCTTCGATAGCCTGTACGGAGTCGGAAAGCTTCTGGGCAAAGGAGGCTGCGGTTCTGTGTTTGCAGGACTTCGTAAGGCCGATGGAAAACAGGTGAGATATTTACTCGGCTCTGCTCAGAGTTACACGAGAATTGTCGATCATTACAAAGCTGCTTTGATCTTAAGATCCACAATGACTACGCATGTCATCAAACTTGTAGTTAAAAAGCGAACGGCCCTTTTGGTTACTGTTGGCCAAAAGTACGTTCCCGTAATATTCGTTCCTGATTTTAATCGTTTTGTTTTGCATGTTTTAATAGGTTGCTATTAAGATTGTGCTGAAGAGTGGCTGTGACAGATTCATCACCATTGTAAGTAACATTTGTTTCACTTGTGAAATATTGCAAAGATGCAACAGCCATATAAAAAAAACCTTATCTTATAAATGACATGATGCATTAAAATGCAAAATAGCATCGAATGTAACCGCCACTCTGCCTATTTACTATAGATTCCAACCCCATGCTAACCATGTCTGCTCAAATATTAGCCTGGTGAGAAGAACGGTCTCCCTGTAGAGGTGGCGTTGATGCTGATGGTGTCCGAGCCACCTCGCTGCGAACGTGTCCTGGAGCTCCTGGAATGGTTCGACATGCCCGAGTGCTACGTCTTGATCCTGGAGCGACCCGCCTGCTGCATGGACCTCTTCGAATACCGCAGGAACGTCTCACTTCCCGAACATCTGGCTCAGGTCATCATGTGGCAGGTGGTTCTCGCCGCCCGTCATTGCCGTGATCGTGGCGTTCTCCATCGGGATATCAAGGAGCAGAACCTTCTGGTCAGTTTCGACACGTTAGAGGTCAAGCTCATAGACTTTGGCTGTGGGGACTTGCTCAAGTCGACACCCTACAGACGTTTTGCAGGTAATTGTACCTCGGAGGTCAGTAGCTATGAAACACAGATGACAGCGATCGCATAGGAAAGCCGTGTGTGTGAACCGTTTCTCTCACTTTTATTCAGGCACCATACTATACGCCCCACCTGAATGGATCGAGGAAGGTAAGTATCATGGTTGCGCTGCAACGGTGTGGAGCCTGGGCGTCCTTTTGTTTGTTCTAGTGTGTGGAGAGCTGCCATTCTGGAATGAGAGGGAGATCGCTGCTGGACACCTGATCTTCAAAGCTGGTGTGTCTATGGGTAAGAAAATGCAGAAACATAAGAAGCATGTCTCTTTTCGTTTTTTTTTTAAAGTGATGTTAAATAGTTTCTATTACAATGTTGTAACGACCTGATCACTGCACGCACAGCCTGCCGTCATCTGATCAGACGCTGCCTGGCCAAGGATCCGAATAAGCGACCCAGCCTCGAGATGATCCTGGAGCACAACTGGTTTTCAGAGATCCTTAGGAACTAAGTCCAGGTGTAAGGTTTCCTGCGGCGTTGGGACTAACCTACCTTGGTCCCCGGCGTTGCAGGAATTACAGATCCTCTGGAACAAAGGCCTTAAATTAGAGGTCTCCTAATTAAGGCTGACGACCTGCAGCTGCACCTGCTTATTTAAGCAGGCACCATGCAGCCACAGGTTGTCACGCCTTTGTCCCTGTTTCGTTTGGTTTGGTTTCTTTTAGTTTAAGTCGACGTTTTTGTTTTACTCCCAGCCACAGCAAGGATTGGCTGGTGATTTAGCACACGGGTTCCCCGAACTTCGCGACGGCGATTTCGGGGTGTCCCGTGTGCTAAACAGGTGTGCGGCTTCCCGATCGTGCTGAGGCGCGGTCGGTGACATGGCCACCTGTCCCCGAACTTCGTGACGGCGAGTTCAGCGTGTTCTTTGCACAATACGGGTTGGTTTCATTCCAGCTTCGGCTTGGTGATAAACCACCCGATTCCCGAACTTCGCGACGGTGAGTTCGGTGTATCCCCGAACATCGCGACGGCGAGTTCGGCGTGTTCCTTGCACTATACGGGTTGGCTGTTTTCCCCCGCCGCTTATGCGGTCTTTGGGAATTCAGCCCACGAGCCCGTTATGCAAGCGCTCCGGGTGTGTTCCTTGCACTATACGGGTTAGCTGTTCTCCCCTGCCGCTTAAGCGGTCTTTGGGAATTCAGCCTGCGAACCCGTTATGCAAGCGCTCCGGGTTGGCTGTTTTTCCCCCGGCGCTTAAGCGGTCTTTGGGAATACAGCCATCGCTCCGAACGACGCGACGGCGAGTTCGGTGTGTTCTTTGCGTTAAACGGATTGGTTGCATTCCAGCTGCGGCTGACGATCAAGCCATCCGTTTCCCCGAACATCGCAACGGCGAGTTTGGTGTGTTTCTTGTTTCCTATAGGTGAGCTTCTGCCTGGTGACAGCATGGTGCGACTAGTGACAGAGCCACCGATTTCCTCGGACTGCGCTGACGCGGGTCTGGATTATTCTCTTGTTTCCTATAGGTGAGCTTCTGCCTGGTGACAGCATGGTGCGACTAGTGACAGAGCCACCGGTTTCCTCGGACTGCGCCGACGCGGGTCCGGATCATTCTCTTGTTTCCTATAGGTGAGCTTCTGCCTGGTGACAGCATGGTGCGACTAGTGACAGAGCCACCGGTTTGCTCGGACTGCGCTGACGCGGGTCCGGATCATTCTCTTGTTTCCTATAGGTGAGCTTCTGCCTGGTGACAGCATGGTGCGACTAGTGACAGAGCCACCGGTTTCCTCGGACTGCGCCGACGCGGGTCCGGATCATTCTCTTGTTTCCTATAGGTGAGCTTCTGCCTGGTGACAGCATGGTGCGACTAGTGACAGAGCCACCGGTTTGCTCGGACTGCGCTGACGCGGGTCCGGATCATTCTCTTGTTTCCTATAGGTGAGCTTCTGCCTGGTGACAGGATGGTGCGACTAGTGACAGAGCCACCGGTTTCCTCGGACTGCGCCGACGCGGGTCCGGATCATTCTCTTGTTTCCTATAGGTGAGCTTCTGCCTGGTGACAGCATGGTGCGACTAGTGACAGAGCCACCGGTTTGCTCGGACTGCGCTGACGCGGGTCCGGATCATTCTCTTGTTTCCTATAGGTGAGCTTCTGCCTGGTGACAGCATGGTGCGACTAGTGACAGAGCCACCGGTTTCCTCGGACTGCGCCGACGCGGGTCCGGATCATTCTCTTGTTTCCTATAGGTGAGCTTCTGCCTGGTGACAGCATGGTGCGACTAGTGACAGAGCCACCGGTTTCCTCGGACTGCGCCGACGCGGGTCCGGATCATTCTCTTGTTTCCTATAGGTGAGCTTCTGCCTGGTGACAGCATGGTGCGACTAGTGACAGAGCCACCGGTTTCCTCGGACTGCGCCGACGCGGGTCTGGATCATTCTCTTGTTTCCTATAGGTGAGCTTCTGCCTGGTGACAGCATGGTGCGACTAGTGACAGAGCCACCGGTTTGCTCGGACTGCGCTGACGCGGGTCCGGATCATTCTCTTGTTTCCTATAGGTGAGCTTCTGCCTGGTGACAGCATGGTGCGACTAGTGACAGAGCCACCGGTTTCCTCGGACTGCGCCGACGCGGGTCTGGATCATTCTCTTGTTTCCTATAGGTGAGCTTCTGCCTGGTGACAGCATGGTGCGACTAGTGACAGAGCCACCGGTTTGCTCGGACTGCGCTGACGCGGGTCCGGATCATTCTCTTGTTTCCTATAGGTGAGCTTCTGCCTGGTGACAGCATGGTGCGACTAGTGACAGAGCCACCGGTTTCCTCGGACTGCGCTGACGCGGGTCTGGATCATTCTCTTGTTTCCTATAGGTGAGCTTCTGCCTGGTGACAGCATGGTGCGACTAGTGACAGAGCCACCGGTTTGCTCGGACTGCGCTGACGCGGGTCCGGATCATTCTCTTGTTTCCTATAGGTGAGCTTCTGCCTGGTGACAGCATGGTGCGACTAGTGACAGAGCCACCGGTTTCCTCGGACTGCGCCGACGCGGGTCCGGATCATTCTCTTGTTTCCTATAGGTGAGCTTCTGCCTGGTGACAGCATGGTGCGACTAGTGACAGAGCTACCGGTTTCCTCGGACTGCGCCGACGCGGGTCCGGATCATTCTCTTGTTTCCTATAGGTGAGCTTCTGCCTGGTGTCAGCATGGTGCGACTAGTGACAGAGCCACCTGTCCCCGGACATCGCGACGGCGAGTTCGGGTTATTCTCTAATTTCCTCTATGGAGAAGCTCCTGTCCTGCAATGCCGGTCGCGACGGCCTCGCAAGCCGCGATGGGGATTCGCGACTCGGTTTCATTTCCCTTTGTTAAAACGTTATATCCCTGATTATTATTTGTTTACTTTTATTAATAAACTTTTCTGTTACTTAACTCTGCATCTTGGGTCCTCCTTTTCCCCCCCCACGTAACACCAGGTCAGTTAGAACAAATAAGGATAGACCTAAATGGATATAGCTAAGAGTCTGTGTTAGCATATAGGCCAGATCACACGTTGCAATGAATCATCGTTGCATTTTGCTAATAACATCAAAGACACTAGGTTAGTAATTGGTGTGTAAAGAACTTTTAACCAAATAAAATCATACATTTTTATAGTTATAACAACAATTTCTCATGTCAAACTGTTTTTTTTTTTCCTTTTCTTTACTCTACAGGCACCTGTATGGGTTTGTAGCAGACAGATCATGGGTGAGCATATCAGAGACTAAGCAATGACTAAATGTGTATGAACAAAACCGTCCACTGTTTGCTTTCATGTAATGTAAAAGTAATCTGAGAGCATGAACACCAGAAAACACAACAGGAGTGATTTGGAGATCAGCAAAATTTTGTGGATCAGCTTGACGAGTCAGTCGACTGAATAATACTGAAGTTTTTCAAGCTGCTTTTCATCTGTTTCCCCCCTCAGATAATTATTAGCTTAACATCCCCTTAACACATGATGGAAATCAATCTCACATTATGTTTTCACCACCACAGCACAGGTCTGCTACAAGAACACATCCAGAGGTTTTTAGCTGAGGTTCAGATCACCTCCATTCCTCAGCACCATGTACATACCACGCCAGGTCAGAAAGGTGAGTGCTGGAGAAAGTGGTTTAGGCAGTTAGGAGTTTAACATAATTTAAACATCAATGATTGATATGGGTGTGTGTGTTCTGGGTAATTGTCTTATAGAAAGCCCCATCAATGAACAAGTCTAACCTACTGGAAGAAGCAACCAGATCAGATTTGGGCCTAAGTACCTTGATACCTCACAGAAGATGAAATGACTTTGAGTCACCACAACAATCTACGGTGGGTGTCTGGGAATGGATCCTGCAGACTTGTAACACATGTGTATTGTGCCTTGATTCCAGTCGATGGTAATTTAACGGTCAGTACATTGTTTTGTGTCCCTACAGATCAACGACCACGTCTGTCATCCTGAAAGCACTTTGACCTTCTCTGTGATGGTGTATGAGACAAGAGAGGAAACAAAACCAATAAAATATTGAATAAAACTGTGTTTGTACTGGCGTGTGTATTTTCTTTACCTACTTTATGACTTGCACAACACAGGAGAGCACCTTTTATGAGTAATTGATGCAGAAATGTAGATGAATCCTAAACAAGTTTGGAATGACCTTTTCCTGCAGCTGTAGTTTTGTACAGCTGAGAACGTATGGATATAAAAAATTATCAAAATTACCCTCTACAGTTGGCACATTTTGCCCAGCAACATTCCAGGAAACCAGACTTCACTCACTAAATCACTAAAGCACTTTATTTAAACCAGAGGGTCTAATGTCATGTAACAAAAAGCATTTTCAAAACTTATTTTGTTTATTAAAACATGTTACATATGACATGTTCTGACATTTCAACAACAAATGTTTAAAAACAACATAAAGGCACTGATCCCATAAACTGTAGTCCAGTGGTCATCAACAGGAACACTTCCATGTTTTTAATAGAAGACTGTGCAACTCCCCAGCACATCACTGTTGTTTAGAACTGGCACTACTTATGTCTGTCCAAAGATCTCTCATGGTTCTGTACAGGCTAAACAACAGAAACAGAAATGAACAAGCAACTCGTCACATAAGTGATAAAATATTATAAACTGAAATCTTTATCAATGAATAATGGAAAAAAAAATTCAAGTTAAATCAAGCAAAGTAAGGTGTGACTCATTTGAGAGTCGTTGCCCCACCTTGCCAGGTGTAAATTGGGGTTAAACTGACTAGGAGGGACATGCTTTATAGGTGGCTGACCAATTGGTGTAAAGTCCCTGGGATAAAGCAGGTTGTGTCTAAAGGTGTTGCTGGGTCTGAAATGCACCAGGGTGTCATGCTTGGAGAAGATAAGAGTTGTTTCTAAATTCCCTGAGGAATGTACATTCATGTTGTAACGACCAGTGTTGCCAGATTTTATTTGAAAGTGGCAGGGTCAAAAAGAGGGTTTTTATTTGGGGGAGTAGAATTTTGGCAGTGTTATTATGACGTTAGTATACTCCCACCATGATTTCTGGGGTGACTGTCAGTTTCATAGTTGTTTGACAGTTTGATTGTTACTGAGGAGAAGATAGTCGATGTAATTTTATCATGGTGGTACCTGGGTGATAATCTTGAAGCTTCAAATATTGTTATCAAAGCATGTAGAATGTATTTTAAATTTTTTTTTATTGTATAAATATACTCAGATAACCCAGAATAATATAATTTAGTAATGTATTATTCTAATATACTGTACATTGATCAGCTATAACATTAAAACCACCTCCTTGTTTCTACACTCACTGTCCATTTTATGAGCTCCACTTACCATATAGAAGCACTTTGTAGCTCTACAAT
Source organism: Trichomycterus rosablanca (assembly GCF_030014385.1). NCBI lineage: Eukaryota > Metazoa > Chordata > Actinopteri > Siluriformes > Trichomycteridae > Trichomycterus > Trichomycterus rosablanca. Next base: position 9,052,968 of record NC_085997.1, on the reverse strand, counting down.
TACTGACTGTAGTCCATCTGTTTTTCTGCATGTTTTGTTAGTCCCCTTTCATGCTGTTGCTGTGGCCACAACGCAGAGTACTAACCACTATACAATCACGGCTTCCCAGCGCTCAGCCACTGGTGGCTCACGTCAGCTGCTCCCTGATAGACTGCAGTCATAGTTCCAACAGAACAAGCTGCTTGAGCTACAGCAACAAGGCGCCAAGGAACTAATATGCAGAGTTTTACTCGAGTCCAATCAAAAAGGACAATTCCCATACCGGGAGTAGAACCCGGGTCGCCTGGGTGAAAACCAGGAATCCTGACAGCTAGACCATATGGGAAACTGCAAGGCTTAGCACCGGCTGATGCCAGAATCAGCCACTTCTTTTCGCTCTTACAAGCCTTTGTCGTTTTGACAAGACGTGCATTGTTGGATGTGGGGTACAGAGAACCATACATGAGGAGTTAGAGAGACAAAAAAAGGCATAAGGTAACCGAGCCAGCCAGGAGTCAAACCTAGAATCTTCTGATCCGTAGTCAGACCCGTTATCCATTGCACCTCTGGCCCCTCTTGGGTTGTGGTCGTGACTTTCCTGAAGCTCCGGCCCCATTTCTGTCTCTTGACAGAAGCCCTTGACAACCCTTAAGTCAGTCTGTTTTGGTTTGGTTCAGTTCGTCCTAAAGGCTGCGATAAACGTTTCAAATAAACTGAGTCTGTGATGGTTTAAAAGCAACGCATAATATAGAAAAGAGTCTGGCTGCGTCCGAAATCGCATACTTCCATACTCAATAGTACGTGAAATGAGTACGCTAGAGCGGTTAGTATGTCCGAATACATAGTATGCACAAAGAGGTACGTGAGAAGTACCCGGATGACCTACTTCTTTGGCAGCCATGTTTGAGTATGCAAGCGATGCACACTTTCGGTCCGCTAATGTATCCCATAATGCAACTGGAGCTGGGTAGGCGTTCACAGCGGAGAAAGAAAGAAGAAGAAAGATGTCCTCTGTTTACAAGTGTAAGTAAGATAAACAGAATAAAAAATTTATTATTGCGTACAACCCTAAATAACGTTATGATTAGCTTTATGTAAAACGACAGAATTGATTTTGTCTGATTTTAAAAGTGTTATACACCTGTTACCTGTGAGTTTTTAAGTCAGCCAAGGTTATTGTTGTATACTCAAGAAATATAATCCGATAACGCATGTGCTAGGTTAAATATTCAGGATTAACGTCGGTGCTGGTAGATTTACATCTTGTTATTCTGGTAGGACAATAAAAGCGATATACTACTTTTTATTCAATGTATTTAACTACATAGTGTTGTACAACATTACATGTGTACTTAATACTATTGTATTTTAATACTTGCAAATTTGAATACTTGCATACTTTAATACTTGCTTACTATAATACTTTGCATTAATATATAATAATAATAATACATTTTATTTATATAGCGCTTTTCAAGATACTCAAAGACGCTTTACATAAGACAAATAATCAAAACAAATACGTACATACACCATACAAATCATAGTACAAAATCAAAATAGTACATCAACATCAAAAATAATTAAGATAAAAACAAAGAGAGCAACATAAGACAGTTCATTAAAAATTTGCTAAATTATGAGAGAGAACAACAAATATAGAACAATTTCTTAAAATTAGACAGAAACAGGACAGATTCACATGCAATCAGGAAACTGAAAACTTTACAAGTTTTAGGATCTAGGACTTCACATTTCTGTCGTGATCTAAGTATAAAAACTATTAAAAAGAATAGCAAAAATAAAAGCGTGTGAAATAAAAATTTCGTGTTGTTACAAGTTAAATGCCATTTTGAATAGATGAGTTTTGAGAAGTGACTTGAATTTGGACAGGTCAGGACAATCTCGTAGGTGTTTGGGGAGAGCATTCCATAAAGATGGAGCAGCTATGGAAAAGGCCCTGTCACCCCAGGTCCGGTGCTTGGTCCTAGAGGGTATGGACAGTAGGTTAGCCTCAGAAGAGCGAAGGCTACGGGAGGGAATGTGCTGATGGAGCAGGTCGGTGAGGTAGGATGGGGCCTGATTATGGAGAGCTTTGTGAGTGAATAGAAGAATTTTGAATTGAATGCGTTGAGCAACGGGAAGCCAATGAAGTTTTTGGAGAACAGGTGTAATATGATCACGGGAGCGAGTATGAGTAAGGAGGCGAGCAGCTGAATTCTGGATATACTGAAGTTTTTTTAGGATTTTGTTAGATGTACCATAAAGGATGCTATTGCAATAATCAATTCTGGATGTAATAAAAGCATGAATCAAGGTTTCGGCGGCAGAAAAGGAGAGTGATGGACGTAGACGTGCTATGTTTTTTAGATGAAAGAAAGCAGTTTTGGTGATGTGATTTACATGGCGGTCAAAAGAGAGGTTGCTATCAAAAATTACACCAAGATTTCGGATGTTAGAAGACGGAGACAAAGTGTCATTATCAATGGTAATTTGAAAATTTTTTGTGGTTTTTGCCAGGGTTGTAGGACCTACGATGATCATATCAGATTTTTCACAGTTTAATTTGAGGAAATTAGCTTTCATCCACAATTTCATTTCAGTGATGCAATTTGTCAGAGTGGAGTGAAGTTCAGTATTAATGGATTTGGAGGAGATGTAAAGCTGAATATCATCAGCATAGCAGTGGAAATGTAAACCATGCCGACGTATGATGTCACCAAGGGGGAGCATATAAAGAATAAACAAAAGGGGACCTAACACTGAGCCTTGGGGAACGCCTTGGGACAGTGGAGCAATGGCAGAACTACAATTGTTGATATTAACAAACTGTTGTCTGTTTACGAGATATGACCTTAACCACAAAAGGGCAGTACCAGTGATGTTGACAGAGGATTCAAGGCGGGACAGAAGAATGGAGTGATTAATGGTGTCAAAAGCTGCAGTAAGATCAAGGAGGACAAGAATATTAATTTGTCCAGAGTCTGAGGAAAGAAGAAGGTCATTTGTGACTTTGAGGAGGGCTGACTCAGTGCTGTGCTGGGGGCGGAAACCAGACTGAAATGATTCAAATAGATTATTGGAATTTAGGTGATCTTTGAGCTGTGAGGCAACAACACGTTCCAGTATTTTCGACAGAAATGGAAGATTGGAAATGGGCCGAAAGTTACTCATAATGTTAGAGTCAAGTTCAGGTTTTTTAAGTATGGGAGTAACAGCAGCCAATTTGAGTGATTGAGGGACTGAGCCAGAACTAAGAGAGGAATTGATTATCTCTGTGATAAGTGATGAGATAACTGGAAAACAACCCTTAACCAGTTTTGATGGAGCAGGATCCAAAACACAAGTGGAGCTTCGCATCCCTGTTAAGATCTCAGATAGGTCCAAATGAGACACAGGTGAGAACTGAGACAGAGGCTGGGTAATAAATTGAGGTGAGATAGGCGGAGAAACAGAGATGACAGGGGAAACTGTCAGAAAATTTTGGATATTCTCAACTTTTGTTTGAAAAAATGAGAGGTAAGAGTTACACTTGTCAACTGTAAAGGAATTGGTAGTATTGTCAACTGGTTTGAGAAGTTTATTTATTGTGGAAAAGAGAGTCTTAGGATTTGTTGATCCAGCATGTATGAGTTCGGAATAGTAAGTGGATCGGGCTGCCGTAAGAGCGTCTTTGTAATGTTGAAGATAATCAGAATAAATCTGATAATGTACTGTTAGACCGGTTTTTTTATAAAGTCTTTCAAGCTGGTGTTTACGGGATTTCATTTGGTGAAGCTCAATTGTGTACCATGGTGCAGAATGACTAAATGAAACAAATTTGGTTCTCAAAGGAGCCAGCTCATCAAGACATGAGGCGAGTATGTCATTATAGTAATCGACAAGGTCAGATGAAGTACTAGACAGTACAGGACAGACAGACATCTTTTTAACAAGAGAATCTGAGAAAGCAGAGGGAGAGATATATTGAAGATTCCTGAAGGATATTTTACGTTTAGCTGTAGTGATGGGCTTAGTGACCTCAATGTCCATGATGATTGTCAAATGATCAGAGACAGTAAGGTCATGGCTGGACGGCTGATGAACTAGGACACCAGTAGAGCAGACAAGGTCAAGAGTATGACCTTTTTTATGAGTTGGAAAATTTATATGTTGTGTGAAATTAAAACACTGTAACAATTCCAAAAATTCCCTGGCAAATTTACAGTTGTTGTCATCAATATGGATGTTAAAATCACCCATAAGCAGTACAGAGGATGAGAGGGCACTAAGCTGGGTTAAAAAATCTGAAAAGTCAGAGAGAAAGGAAGCGTTTGGCTTTGGCGGACGATACACCACAGCAGTGACCAGAGGAGTAGGCCCTGACAACTTGAAAGCCAGGTGTTCAAAAGAAAGAGCAGCAGGAAAAGACAAAGTGGTTATTTTAATATCATCCCTATAGACTGCAACAACACCACCACCTCGCCCTTCCATACGAGGTTCATCAATATACGAGTATCCCATTGGCGTGGTCTGATTTAACGTAAAATAATCCAAGGGTTTATGCCAAGTTTCAGTGAGACAGAAAAAGTCTAGTTCACTGTCAGATATAAATTCACTAAGTACAGTACTTTTTGTGTTGAGTGAACGAACATTAAGCAATGCCATTTTCAAGTGGTATTGTTGTGTAGTTGGCTGTGAGGAACGAGGAAGAGAACGGAGATTTGCAAAGTCCACTCCGCGTTTCCCATCCCACTCCGTGGACAGCGTTGTCATGGAGACTACACCGCTACTGGTGTGCAAGGCAGCAGCGCTCTGATGACGTGTTTGCGGAGTGACAGTGCGCACGGCTGACCAGAAGGATGGAATAGCGTTACCGTTTCGAAAATAAACAAGCTTTCTCCGGGAGCCCCTGTGAATATAACGAGGCCGGCGAAAGAGTCCAAGCTGTTTGATGACTGAAATACACGATGGAGTAGTGCAATTGTTGAACTTCCTCAGCTGGTCAACGGAATAGTTCAACTTCGTGCCGATCCCAGGAAAACTCATCCACCGTTCACCACCGGCCGCAGACGCGATGTACAGTAGAAAGAACAAAAAGTATCAAAAGAACAAATAAAAGTATCAAAAGTAACATAAAAGAAATAGATCCACAAGGTGTGTAAAAAGATGAAAACGAAAAACGATAAAATAAAATACGATAAAATACGGTAACGGTAGCGGCAGCCAAATGCGCCAGCGTCCACCATCATGTTATGGAAGAATGTTTAATGCAAAGGAACCGACTAAAACTAATACAGACGTGAGTGACGAATCACACTTCTCCGTCTGGCGATCCGATGGACGAGTCTGGGTTTGGCGGTTGCCAGGAGAACGGTACTTGTCTGACTGCATTGTGCCGAGTGTAAAGTGTGGTGGAGGGGGGATTATGGTGTGGGGTTGTTTCTCAGGAGTTGGGCTCGGCCCCTTAGTTCCAGTGAATGGAACTCTTAATGCTTCAGCACACCAAGAGATTTTGGACAATTTCATGCTCCCAACTTTGTGGGAACAGTTTGGGGATGGCTAGGTGGAGGCAAACCGCAAATTACAAAAACAGTGGCCACATTTCATGTCAATCACATTGACCTGTTAAAATGAGGGGCGATCTACCAGTATGCACTGTGCGATCGACTGGTAGATCGCGATCGACGTATTGGGCACCCCTGATGTGTTACAACTGTACTTTTGGTAACCCCTTTGGAGTCCTTCTAAGGAATTGCTCCTGATAACTTTTATTGTTTATTGAAACACAAATTTTCCATCACAGATCTGTTTCAAAATTTGTAAGGTCAGTTATCAGATCTTGTATTTCTAAATTAAACTGTAATGAGTGACATTATGAGCTTTAATTAACATATCCTCCTGAGACAGAGCAATTCATTTTTGTCCCCTGTGGGAACATGTGTCCGAGATCTCTAACACAAACACCATTGATGCAATCCATTTGAGTACTACTGTACTTTATAGAGTACACCTTGGGCTTTTTAGTAATGTCACATTTGTGGGTGTGTGGCAGCTCATGATCTTTCTTGTAATCTATTCCTAATAATCAAATAGTTTCAAAAGATTTAAAAAATATACAGCAATTTTATTCAATGTCCTTTGTAGTGGACAGCAGGACTTTCTACCCCCTGTTTTTAGCCTATTTCTATACAATAGAAATAGAATTGTGGTCAAACTTTATTAACAAGGCAAGTTTATTAAAATAAACGTTTTTTTTTTTGTATATTAGCTTCTACATATTTTCGGATGCTACGGACAAAACTGTGTTGTACTGCTATGATGATACGACTATGTTCCAAACCCTTTTAGACTCTTCCACCACCGTAAGCGCTTCTCTCTGTTAGTTCAGCTCATTAAATATATTATCCACTGTATCGCTTACTTTTAGAAACCCAATTCCAAGGTTTAGACAGAAGAGAAAATGTCAATGTAAATAGACAGCAGTTTGTAAAAGATTTATATTCTAGCATACAAACATACATCGCTCCAAAATATGAAAATTGTACAAACATTGTGATCATTTAATGGCATCACGTAATACGAAAGTCAATGTGTCATTGCTCACTGAAACTATATCTTTTTAGATTGTTATGTATGGTGGAGGGTTTGTATAAAGCATGTGCTGTCAGAAGTGGAATTTGAACCCACACCTCCAGGGAAGACTGCAAACTGAACACAGTGCCGTAGACCGCTCGGCCATCCCGACCAGCGAGCTCTTTTGGCAATATAGTGTATAATCGACTTCAAGAGAGCCGAGACAGTTATAAAACCTTTTCATATGAATTGAAGTTTTACAGGACAACTCATGTTAAAGTTTGTAATTCAAGTCACGTCCTTGTGAGGATTAAAGCAGCTTGCAGAGCCTGGATAGCTCAGTCGGTAGAGCATCAGACTTTTAATCTGAGGGTCCAGGGTTCAAGTCCCTGTTCAGGTGAGTTGTTTCTTACTGCATTAGGTAAGCGGTAATGTCCTGTACTACATGGTTTATTTCAGGGGTCATCAAACTACTTTAGGTAGATGCTTTAATTTGACCGGCCCCTTTAACCACAGCAGCAGTACATGTTGTCTGGCCGCTGTTCATCTTCAAACTCACAGTATAATAACGGGGAAAAAATAACAGAGGAAACCAAAATTGGCCTCCCGGAGTCTCAGTAGATTATACGGCAGCGATCCAACGGGTGGCGCTCCAAGCATGAGGGGAGTGATTGGCGCATCAATAGAGAGATGAGTGACCGCAGCCACTGAACTGTGTTGCAAAGCAGTTAAGTGGGATTTCGTTTTGAAAATCCTCGTGTCCTGTGTTAATTTCATTAAAGCTAATGCTCTTAACTACAGGCAGTTTCAGGAATTCTTGTCTGAGCTGAAGATGGGCTTTACTGAGATCTGCTGGCTGAGTCGGGACGAGTTTTGAAATGTTTTAACGACCTGCTCCCGGAGATCAACGCATTTATGCATCCAAAATCAAAACTCAAGCACATTGTTTAATTTGTATGCTTCTCTTTCCATTGCTCCCCGATCTCAATAAAACATGCACTCAAAGTAACTACCGTTTTCGGGAGCATCTGGATCTGTGAGCAGACTTTTTTGAAGTTGAAACACCTTAAATCTCCAACCGGATGCAGTCAGACTGCTAAATTGCTCCACCCCTCATGTACTGTCTATTCACCAGTTACCTTAAACACCTGTGACCTGGTGCTGCCTTTTTCTGCTGATATAGTTCGAATCATGCACTTTAGATCCACATAAAGCTGCTGTAGTTCCTGTGCAATACTTGAATGTAAATGTAAATATTTAAAATTCCTATCTTAGTTATTTCTTCTAGTCTTTTTAAGTCCTAAGTTTTATTTTTACTTAACTTGGTTTTCTTGCTATTTATATTTTATATATTATTATGTTTACACACACCGAGACCTGAGTAAGTGCATTTCGTTCTAATCATGTACATGGTTTTGAATGACAATAAAGCTGAGTCTGAGTCAGATCCAGACTCACTGATCAACATTTATTAGCTATTATGACTGGCAGTAACAAATATGGAACCTGATGCTTACTCTCGTCAGGCAAAAGCAGGCTCACAGTTCACACTGATTTTTTAAGGAAACACTGTATGAGGTAGGATAATGAAAATTATTAAAATAAATAACATTTCTGCATTATCATTATGAACTACAATTATACAAAGCACAGACAATACATCCAGTATACATAGTAAATAGCTTTTTTGGGTGTGTTTACTATTTCACCTGCGGTCCGGCCCCCCGAAACACTGAAGAACAGTAATCTGGCCCTTTGGTTAAAAAGTTTGAGGACCCCTGATTTATTTAGAATGGTGAAGAATTTGTACTTTGTGAGATATTTCTAAGTGAAATAGCATGTACTTGATCAGCTTGAAATAATAGCACACTGTGTGTGTAACATGTTCTCCACACCAACTAGTTGTACGCCCAGCTGTTTCAAACAGACTGTAGTAAATAGAGGACTGTTTAAATCTATATTTATGTGCAGCCTAATAATGCACTGAGTTTTAGATATTAATACCCACGTTTTATGTTGAATTACATGCATCATAATTTTAGTTCTTGCTTCACAGAGCCGCTTTGTTATTGCACTGCATTAAACAGCTGGTATATCCTGCACTATTTTGGCCCTTTCATAATGCAGCATCAACGCTCTGTAGTACATTACAATTTACAAAGGGTAAAGGAGGGTCCTTCATCAGGGGAATTAGCTCAAATGGTAGAGAGCTAGCTTAGCATGCGAGAGGTAGCGGGACCGATGCCTGCATTCTCCAGGTTTTAAATTCATGTAGAGAAACAGATGGACTACAGTCAGTAATTGTAGAACTACAAAGTGCTTCTATATGGTAAGTGGAGCTGATAAAATGGACAGTGAGTTTAGAAACAAAGAGGTTTTTTTAATGTTATGTTCTAACCTGTAATAAATTGCATTTCTCAAAATGTCCACTAGGTGGAGGCAAACCGCAAATTTACAATAACAATGGCCACGTTTCATGTCAATCACGCTGACCTGTTAGAATGAGGGGCGACGTACCAGTATGCACTGTGCGAACAACTGGTAGATCAGGGGTTCTCAACTGGTCTCAGCCCGTGACCCACATTTTCTCATGGTCATTAAGTCGCGACCCACTTTTATAGAATACAAACCAAACAAATTTATTTTTGAATAGCCTTCAAAAACACATTTAAACATATATATGCATGCAAAGTGAATTTAAGAGCAATTTTTTTTAAGAAACTGAGGAGGACTATGCCAACTGCATGTATAAAAGTTACTACAATAAAATTAAATATCAAAACTGATCAAATTAAATATCAAAACTGCACAAAATAAATAAGGCCACAAAATTTGATATTTCACTTCTCTGCATATCTCTGCATTCAGAGTACATTAGTAAGAAACTGAGGAGGATCATGCCAACTGCATGTATAAAAGTTACTACAATACATTTAAATATCAAAACTGCATAAAATAAATAAGGCTACAAAACAAGATGCTTTCACCTAACCTGTCTTTTGTGGAAGTCAGTGAGACAGTTGGGCATGTACTTTACTTCTGATCAGAGTTTCAAAGTCTGGGGTGACAGTAGACAGAGTTACTCTCAGGTCATGCTCAGTGTTCAACCTGTTTCTCTGCTTTGACTTGAGCTGGACCAAGGTAGAAAAGCCACTTTCACAAAGATAGGTCGTGCTGAATGGTAGGATCGTTTTGACTGCAAGAGTGGCGAGAGATGGATACTCAGCCATCACATCGCTGCACCAGAAGTGGGAAAAACGTACGTCGCCGAATCTCTTTTTCAGCGTCTGGTCACATGACAGCTCCACCAGCTGATGTTCTTCGTTGCTTGGCAACATGACGCTTTCCATGTTGACGCTGAAAGGGTCACGCGCGTATCCAGGCATTAATGTTATCTCCGTGTCTCTCTGGGAAGTAGTCGTCAAACCGAGCTTGAAGTTTATTGAGATGCACCTTGATCGTTTTTTTCAAGTCATTTTTGGCCGTGGTGTGCAGCTGCTGTGCTTCCTGGCAAGCGTTTGGAAACATGTCCAGTCTGTCTTTGAATAAATGATTTACCCACAGTGTGATCTTTTTCTTGAACGCAACAATTTTGTCTGACTGTTCAAAAATGTTGTGTCCTTTCCCCTGCATAGACACGTTTAACGTGTTGAGGTGCTCAAAAATATCAGCAAGATATGCAACAAGTGCGAGCCAGGTGTCGTTGTCAAACAGTTCAGCATATGAGGAGTTATTCTCTGAGAGGAAGGTGGCGATTTCTGTTTTCAGTTCATAAAAGCGTGACAAGACCTTACCCCTCGACAGCCAGCGCACTTCGGAGTGATACAAAACCTGCATATGCTCAGAACCCAAATCTTTACATAGATTTGAAAAGCAGCGGCTGTTCTTCGCACTCCGTTTTATGTGGCTCACCACTTTGATGACATTTTGCAAAGCTTCATCAAGCACAGGAACCATATTCTTAGCCGCCAGTGCCTCTCGGTGCAAAAAGCAGTGGTTCCAAGTCGCATTAGGTGCCCTCATCAGAATTTGTTTCACCACACCTGAATGTTTCCCGGTCATGGAGGCAGCGCCGTCAGTTGTGATTCCAACACAGTATTCCCAGCTTAGGCCCACTGAGCTCAAATACAAGTCTACGGAGTTGAAAATGTCCTCTGCTTTGGTAGTGGTAGGGAGTTCTCTGCTGCAGAGAAATTGTTCCTGCAAATCACCGTCCCACACATGTCTCACATAAAGCAGTAAAATGGCATGGTGAGCTATATCCGTGGATTCATCCATCTGTAATGCGTAGTAAGGGCTTGCCTGGACGCGAGCTGTGGTCTGTTGTTTTATGTTACCAGACATGTCTTCAATACGCCGAGCTATAGTATCATTGGACAGGGGTATTGTTTTAAGCTTGTCTGCCACTGATTGATCCAGCACCTCTCTTACCATGTCCATGGCAGCGGGTAAAATAAGCTCTTCGGCTATTGTGTGGGGTTTCTTGGCCTTCGCAATACGGTGAGCTACGTGATAAGACGCCCGGAGCGCATGTTCTTGTTTGGAGCAAGATGCTGTCAGACACTTCTCTGATACCTTCAGCTCATGAAGTCGTCTTTGAAAAAACTCCACCGGCTTGTCTTTACATGCGGGATGTTTCGTTTGTAAATGTCGCATTAGTTTGGATGGTTTCATGCTCTCTTGTGCCAGCACTTCATTACAAATAACACACTTGGGTTTCTGTCCGTGTTTGTCCTCAATGAACGAAAATCCACATTTCAAATACTCCGGGTTGTATTTGCGTTTCGCCATCTTGCCTCCGAACATCATCACAAATTTAAAGAGAAGGGTAACCGGCAAACGAATGGTGGTTACCATGGCAACGAGAATGCTGCGCGCGTCTGATGCGTGTCTCTCTCTGTCTCTTTTTTTTCCAGATAAAAGACGAGTACAAAATCAGATGAGCATTAATTATTTAAAAATTTTTTTAAATGTATTTATTTTTTACAAGCTGTCCGCGACCCGCCCAGAACGTGTCCGCGACCCACTTTTGGGTCGCGACCCACCAGTTGAGAATCGCTGTGGTAGATCATGATCGATGTATTGGGCACCTCTGATGTAAAACAACTGTACTTTTGGTAACCCCTTTGGAGTCTTTCCAAGGAATTGCTCCTGATAACTTTTATTGTTTATTGAAACACAACATTTCCATCTGCTTTAAACTTAGGGAGATCCGCTGTCAGAACTCGGACACAGTCTCTATGTTCAAGTCTAGATTGAAAACATATTCATTTACTCAGGCTTTTGATTGGTCTTTTCAAACTAAACAAGCAAACCTAGTTATGCTGTAATAGTTAGGGGTGCTGGAGTCTAAACCTGTAAAACTCTCTGATATTTTACTCTTAACGATTGCTGCTCCTACTAGATGTGATGGAAACCTGCCGTGTTTGCACCAAAAATGTCCAGAACTTACAACGGAGTTTATCACAGACTGGACTGAACAATGAAGAACTCACATTATTTTTCTGCTAGTTACAACTTTCAGTTCAATTTACTTTTGTGTTTGTATGATTTGTGTAAATCCTTTTTATTTAAAGTATCCTCCAGGCCACCCAAGAAGGATGGGTCCCTGCTGAGTCTGGTTTCTCTCAAGGTTTCTTCCTGAGTTTTTCCTTGCCACAGTCGCCCTCGGCTTGCTCAATAGGGGTTTTTGGTCTGTTGGTCCTGGATAAAGTTGCTTTGAGACAATGCTCATTGTAAAAAGCGCTAAATAAATAAATTTGACTTGACATGTGTCCGAGATCTCTAACTCAAGCACCATTGATGCAATCCATTTAAGTACTTCTACTTCATAGAGTACATCCTGGGCTTTTTATTAATGTCACATTTGTGGGTGTGTGGCAAGCAGCTCATGAACTTTCTTTTATAAATGGCTGTCATATCATATTTTACATTTCATGGAAATAAGCAAAGTAAGAGATCAGTTTTGTTCAATATGAGTCGTAACTTCAGTTTATAAAGATTACAGAAATGTACAGCAATTTTAACCCTTTCTAAACAAAACATTTATCCAATGTCCTTTGTTGTGGACAGCAGGACTTACTACACCCGGTTTTTAGCCTATTTCTATACAAGGAAGCAGAGGGCTGAGTAAGGCAGAAAATATTTTATGGAACAGATTTATGCAGGAAATTCAGGTGGTGGTGTGTTAGTGTGTGTTGTGCTGGTATGACTGGATAAGACACAGCAGCGCTGCTAGACTGAGAATAGTCCACCAACCAAAAACATCCAGCCATCAGCACCCTGTGGGAAGCGTCCTATGTCCACTGATGAAGGTCTAGTAGATGACCAACTCAAACAGCAGCAATAGATGAGCGATCGTTTCTGACTTTACATCTACAAGGTGGACCAACTAGGTAGGAGTGTCTAATAGAGTGGACAGTGAGTGGACACGGTAGTTAAAAACTCCAGCAGCGCTGCTGTGTCTGATCCACTCATACCAGCACAACACACACTAACACACCAGCACCATGTCAGTGTCAATGCAGTACTGAGAATGATCCACCATCCAAATAATACCTGCTCTGTGGTGGTCCTGTCAATAATTGTAGAACTACAAAGTGCTCCTATATGGTAAGTGGAGCTGATAAAATAGACAGTGAGTGTAGAAACAAGGAGGTGGTTTTAATGTTATGGTTGATTAGTGTAAACTCACACACTGCTGTATGTGCTTGCATGACTGTAGGACGCGTTTTCAGTGCATTACCGTAATATCCATAAAATGTGTCCTTGCGATTTCAGTGCAGCAAAGTTTGTGTAGAGACTGCAGCAGCGGATACTGTGTTTGTTTAGATTTTGAGGTCATACTTTATTAACAAGGTAAGTTTATTTTTTAAAGAAAGGTTTGTGTATATTAGCTTCTGGATATTTTCGGATGCTACGGACAAAACTGTGTTGTACTGCTATGATGATACGACTATGTTCCAAACCCTTTTAGACTCTTCCACCACCGTTAGCGCTTCTCTCGGTTAGTTCAGCTCATTAAATATATTATCTACTGTATCCCTTATCTTTACAAACCCAATTCCAAAAATGTTTAGACAGAAGAGAAAATGTCAATGTAAATAGACAGCAGTTTGTAAAAGATGTTATTTATATTCTAGCATACAAACATACATCGCTCCAAAATATGAATGAACGCTTCAGCCAGGGTTGCCAGATTGCGCATTTAAAAGCCCGCCAAAATGCATGGTAAACCGCCCAAACATACTCACGAAAAACAGCCGATAATCAGCGCTTAAACAATATTAAACCAGTTAAACATGATCTACTACTGCTGATATCTCACAAATCAGTGATTATAAATTATGAATGGCATTTGAAATAATAAAAAACTAAGACTAAGAAGTCTTAAGGGTTTTTTGTGTTTTTGCTAGAACTGTTTCTACTTGAAGAACTCTTTAGTATAATTCAAGGTTCTTCGCTAACTCAATTAGATTTTTATGGATTTTTTTCTCTTGCCACATATAAATGCACATAACATTTAAGGACTGGAAAACAATCGTGCAATTGATACAGGAAAAAAGGAAAAAGGTGAAAGAAAGGAATCTGTTTGTAATCTACCTGCAAAATTCTACTCCTGAGATGTTTTTTTTTGTGTGTGTAAGAGGGGGTGGATAGTGGTGGCCATGGCCACCATAAATGAATCTTCGGCCACCCCTCCGGCCCCCCCATCACCGCTTTGCCGGCAACTTTTTTTGCGGAAGCATTTCTGCACGCAGGTGTTCTCACAGGGACGCAATTCAACAGCGCACCTCAAAGAAGTAGTTCTCCACCAAAACAGTGCAGTAATACACTCGACATAAATGTCAACCACCAACACAATTACAGATGTAGTACTACTTAGTACTACTAGTACTACTATTACTATTTAGTAGTATTTGTGGCGAGCTACGAGTAAAGGCGCCAGCTGGCTCTGCGCGTTCAAGTGTTGCCAGATTGGGCGGTTATCCGCCTAATTGGGCGGATTTTGTTGGAAAACAATTTAATCGCAGTTAAATAACACTTCTATTTAAAAGAATATATTCCGTTTTAAGAAGCTCCAGCATTGTAGAAGGATATTAAAAGTAAAGTCTATTTTCAATGCTGATTTGGCTTAATAGTGTTGGTCAGTCTGTATCATATTGTTAAAAGAAAATTAAAATTAGTTTTCCATGCATTCACACTAGCATGTTCTGGGGTTCAAATGAGTCTCATCATTACACACAAGTTGGCAGCCAAATGATAAAGTATTGCAAGGGAATATCTAGTGCTGGACAATAGTTCGATATCGATATACTGTATATCGTGATAGAAAATGTTTCAATAACGGTGATATGATTTTTAAACAAATTCGATCGATATGCATACGTAAGTGCATGATGACGTACGCCACAGTTACCGCTCTGATTACACTATAATACCTACAACACGGTGGATATTAGTGGCTAAATGAGTTCAACAGCTGTGAGTGAACGAGCATCCACAGTCAATCTGCGACCAGCCGTTCGAGGGGAAAAAAAAGTCTCTGTGACTCTGAAAGTCTCCGGTGCACCAACAGACACACATTAGGCCCATATCTAATCATATCTATAAATCTAAACCAATCAGACATAGTGAAGGGCGGGACCAGCGTCATCACCGGCGGGCGTTACACAGCGAAATATCATGACGGAGTGTGTAGAATATGTGTGAGCATCTGTGCTGCTGTTACAGATGTTTGTTTTAATGTAAAAACATCAATCAAATATCGGTGATAAGAAGACGTGACGTGTTTGTCTCAGTTGTTGTTTTCTTTAGTTCACTGACGTGAGAAGAGTTTTGCGCTTCGCTTTCACCGCGACTCTCGACCTAAATAACCGATTTGCTCAGCGCTCGACTTGAGAGATAAAACATCATTAAAGTTCCATGATACAAACAAACATCTGTGTGAAATAACCATCAAACCCAGTCTAACAGCTCCACATGTATCTGTGTTTAACTGGATTTACTTCACGTGTGGTGTTTATATTTCACGTTAAACGTTGTTCGTTCTGTCCGGGTTACTTTTACCGCGTCACATCACACAGTTCATCTTTTCTTTAAGGCACTTTAAAAATATCAGCGACAAACTGACTCAATATGTAATAATGTCATGTCATGTAGCCTATGTCAATAATATGCGTCTCGTTACTGCATTAATTATATGTAATATTCTTATCATTAAATGAGATGTTCAGTTTGAAGCCCTTAAAACACTTGAACTTTTAATTGAGATTTTCTTTTAATTTAATTTATCTTGAGTTTAAATTTCAGCTTAGTGAAGCACTTTAATTACCAACACTTTTTCAGTAAGTTACCTTTCGTGTAGAATTGTGCTTCAAATAAAGAACTTTATGTTGACCAGATTGTTAGTTAATCAATATCAATCAAAGTCAGTATTAAAAAAAGTGAACCTGTAAAATGCGATGCGGTTGAAAATTTGGGTGCACCTAACTTTTGTGCTGGTGCACCTAAAAAAAAAAGTTAGGCACACCAGTGCAACCAGTGCAAAAAGTTAGTCTAGAGCCCTGAGTGTTGCCAGATTGGGCGGTTTTCCTCTAAATTGGGCTTTTTTTTTTTTATGCTAGGCTTGATGTAATTCTACATGACACTCACTGCCTGTATAGGTAAATGAGTGAGTGACCAAAACACTACTAGATCCACAGCAACTTGCCACATAAAAAAAAGGTTTCAGACAGTTTCTGTGCCACCCCTGTGTGAGCAATGGTCTCAGTCTGGCCACCCCTATGAAAATTGTCTGGCTCCGCCACTGGTGTAAGCAGCAACATACTTCACCTAAAACTTTATATAATCACCTTCAAGAGAGCCGAAACAGAAATAAAAACATTTTATATTAATTGAAGTTCTACAGGACAACATATGTTAAAGTTTGTAATTTAAGTCACATGCTTGTGGGGATGAAAGCAGGTTGCAGAGCCTGGATAGCTCAGTCGGTAGAGCATCAGACTTTTAATCTGAGGGTCCAGGGTTCAAGTCCCTGTTTGAGTGAGTTGGTTCCTACTGCATTAGGTAAGTGGTAATTTCCAGCATTTAACCAGCCACAGCGAAGAACTGTTGGAGTAGCGACTAATCTTAACCCATCAGATACACGACCGTTCTTTTGTTACAGTAAGCTTGCAAGCAGAGCAACAAGACGGTCAGTATTTAAGGGCTTCCTTTCTTACAACATTTCTTCTGCTAAACCATCGTGCTGTATGCTTAATTTAAGACTCTGTGGTGCATCGGTGTGTTTGAGCTTGTTTTAAAAGCTCATTGGTGGGGCTTTTTCAACGGTCCGGCTCCATGTTTACCCACCCGAGATGCGGAGACGCTAGATAGCGTTCAAGTCACAATCCAAGTGTGGCACACGCGATTGGCCCTTTTCGACTCCATAAGCCTTCTTAACTTTTTTTTATGTAGCATGAAACGAGGGTTCGACCGCAACTGTGCACACAAGACCTGTGCGGTCGAACTGTTTCATGTTACATAAAAAAAAAAGTTAAGAAAGGTTGTGGGTCGAAAAGGGCCAATCGCGTGTGCCACACTTGGGATTGTGATTGAGTATACGTTGCATTGGGTGGGTAAACATGGAGCCGGCGTTGAAAAGCCTGAGTTGGCAGCGGTGGGATTTGAACCCACGCCTCTGAAGAGACTGGAGCCTTAATCCAGCGCCTTAGACCGCTCGGCCACGCTACCACTGGGTAAGGTGCTGATCGAAACGAGCAACTACGTACGCAATTTCTACATGCATTTTCCAATAGAAGTCAAAGAGGTTGCAAGTGCAGTCGCCACACTTGTGATAGCTCAGTCGGTAGAGCATCAGACTTTTAATCTGAGGGTCCAGGGTTCAAGTCCCTGTTCTGGCAAGTTGTTTCTTACTGCATTAGGTGAGCGGTAATGTCCCGTACTACATGGTTTGTTTAGAATGATGAAGAATTTGTAGTTTGTGAGATATTTCTAAGTAAAATAGCATGTACTTGATAAGCTTGAAATAATTGCACACTGCATGTGTAACATGTTCTCCACACCAACTAGTTGTTTTAAACAGACTGTGGTAAATAGAGGACCGTTTAAATCTATATTTATGTGCAGCCTAATAATGCACTGAGTTTTAGATATTAATACCTACATATTTATATAATATATATATATATATATATATATATTTATATAAAGCAAGCCTGAATAGCTCAGTCGGTAGAGCATCAGACTTTTAATCTGAGGGTCCAGGGTTCAAGTCCCTCTTTGGGCGAGTTGTTTATTACTGCATTAGGTGAGCGGTAATGTCCCGTACAACATGGTTTAATTAGAAAGTTCAAGAATTTGTACTTTGTGAGATGTTATTAAGTGAAATATCATGTACTTGATGAGCTTGAAATAATAGCACTCTGTGTGTGTAACATGTTCTCCACACCAACTAGTTGTTTCAAACAGACTGTAGTAAATAGAGGACAGGTTAAATCTATATTTATATTTATATATTTATCTATATTTATATTTATCACTGGGCCAGTGATAGCTCAGTGGTTAAGGTACTGGACTAGTAAACAGAAGGTTGCCGGTTCAAGCCCCACCACCACCAAGTTGCTACTGTTGAGTCCCTGAGCAAGGCCCTTAACCCTCAATTGCTCATTGTGTAAGTTGCTTTGGATAAAAGCGTCTGCTGAAAATGTAAATTTATGTGTAGCCTAATAATGCGCTGAGTTTTAGATATTAATACCCACATATTTTTTGTTGCCTTAAAGACTCACTTAAATCCTGATCTAATTTTTGAAGCTGCGATTAAGCGATGCCGCAACGAGTTTCATATTACATGATACCCTTAAATAATCATAATGTATCTGCACTGGAGAATGCGGGCATCGATCCCGCTACCTCTCACATGCTAAGCGAGCGCTCTACCATTTGAGCTAATTCCCCTTACGATGCTCCCTTGTTCACATTTTGAAGGTTGTGATATTACTTTAAACTTACCTTTTCTTTTTCATGTAATTACTGATATTTTTTTGGATCTCTGCTGATATCTTGTGGGCCATATTGACTAATCAGTGAAAATTAATGTTTCCTTGTATAATAAAACCATTATGCTTATTTAGCTTTAATTAGCTTTAATTATTAAATAGTTAATAAGATAGTGATGGTGAAACTAAAAACCTGTAATTACCATCACTAAGTGTTTTTACCATCACAACAAGATATGTGTTGGTAATGACATGTTGAGGTAATGACAGTTTTTACTTAGGAAAAAAGTAAACAGCTAGTATACAATGTACTTTACATACATTTAAATAATGTGAACATTTCAATTGTAAAATACTGCTGTAACAATGTAAATAGACGCTGAATAAACATACTTTATGATCAGGATGAATACATGTTTAAATTTCTCACACTTATAGAGATCAAAAGCCTGGATCCTGGCATCCATGCGGATGTTACTTTGACACGTACCACCTACCTCAGCATTGTTGCAGACCATGTACACCCAGTTAATGCAAACTGTATTCCCTGATGGCTGTGTCCTCTGAAGAAGTAAACTTGCATAAAGCATGAGATGTCAGAAGTGGGATTCGAACCCACGCCTCCAGGGGAGACTGCGACCTGAACGCAGCGCCTTAGACCGCTCGGCCATCCTGACATGCTTGCGAGGGCCTAATGCCAATTACCAACAACACCCCCACATGGCCAAAGATTTGTACAAAGTGCTGAATCTTTTCACATTATTATGTATGTTAGAGGGTTAAAGACATAAATTTGTATGAAGCACTAGCAGTCAGAAGTGGGATTCAAACCCACGCCTCATGGGACACTGTGACCTGAACTTAGCGTTTTAGACCTCATCCTGACTAGCTTGGGTACCATCGACACCACCATTTGTACGAACTGCTTAATCTTTTCACATTATTATGTATGGTAAATTTACTGACTGTAACCCATTTGCTGCACTGTACACTTTGTCACTAGGTTGTAAATCATATATGAATCGAAAGGGAGCCCCATATGAGATCTCCAACTGACCAAATAATGTTTTTGGGTGGACCATTGTTAGCACTGTACGGCACTAGCATGTTAGGGTGTGTTGTCTCTGGTATGAGTGTATTAGGTACAGCCTTCTTGTTGGGTTTTTACCTGACTGGATTATTTGTTAATAACTCAAACCCTGTTTGTGCTGGTTGTAGGCTATTCAATCGACCACTAGATGTAGTGTAGTGTGTATTCGTGTTTCCTTAATTTCGTTGTGTTCTCCCTTAATGTAATTGCGTTCCACCTTAAAGAATTTGTGTTGTCTCTTAATATATTCGCGTTTTTCCTTATTGTTGTTGTGTTGTCAGCTTTTGTTTGTTTTGTAAATGTTATTGTGTTTTAACTCAGCGGGCCACCGTAATATAGATGGCATAATATGAATACAGTTAGAAAGTAAAACGATGTCGCATGCTGACCTGTGTGGAATGCAACTAATGTATGTAGTACTAAGAAGTGTTTCTTAAGGGTTTTTTTTGGTGTTCTTGCTGGAACTGTTCTACAGGACAACGTATGTTAAAATTTGTAATTCAAGTCACGTCCTTGTGAGGGTTAAAGAAACTTGCAGAGCCCGGGTAGCTCAGTCGGTAGAGCATCAGACTTTTAATCTGAGGGTCCAGGGTTCAAGTCCCTGTTTGGGCATGTTGTTTCTTACTGCATTAGGTAAGCGGAAATGTCCCGTACTACATGGTTTAATTAGAAAGTTGAAGAATTTGTACTTTGTGAGATGTTATTAAGTGAAATATCATGTACTTGATAAGCTTGAAATAATAGCGCTCTGTGTGTGTAACATGTTCTCCACACCAACTAGTTGTTTCAAACAGACTGTAGTAAATAGAGGACAGTTTAAATCTATATTCATGTGTAGCCTAATAATGCACTGAGTTTTAGATATTAATACCCACATATTTTTTGTTGCCTTAAAGACTCACTTAAATCCTGATCATAATTTTTGATGCTGCGTTTCATTAAGCGATGCCGCAACGAGTTTCATATTACATGATACCCTTAAATAATCATAATGTATCTGCACTGGAGAATGCGGGCATCGATCCCGCTACCTCTCACATGCTAAGCGAGCGCTCTACCATTTGAGCTAATTCCCCTTACGATGCTCCCTTGTTCCCATTTTGAAGGTTGTGATATTACTTTAAGCTTAACTTTTCTTTTTCATGTAATTACTGATATTTTACTGGATCTCTGCTGATATCTTGTGGGCCATATTGACTAATCAGTGAAAATTAATGTTTCCTTGTATAATAAAACCATTATGCTTATTTAGCTTTAATTAGCTTTAATTATTAAAGAGTTAATAAGATAGTGATGGTGAAGCTAAAAACCTGTTATTACCATCAGTAAGTGTCTTTACCATCACAAGAAGTTATGTGTTGGTAATGACATGTTGAGGTAATGACAGTTTTTACTTAGGGAAAAAAGTAAACAGCTAGTATACAATGTACTTTACATACATTTAAATAATGTGAACATTTCAATTGTAAAATACTGCTGTAACAATGTAAATAGACGCTGAATAAACATACTTTATGATCAGGATGAATACATGTTTAAATTTCTCAAATTTTTAGAGATCAAAAACCAAGGTCCTGGCATCCATGTGGATGTTACTTTGACACGTACCACCTACCTCAGCATTGTTGCAGACCATGTACACCCTTTCATGCAAACTGTATTCCCTGATGGCTGTTGACTCTAAAGAAGTAACTTTGTATAAAGCTTGAGATGTCAGAAGTGGGATTCGAACCCACTCCTCCAGGGGAGACTGTGACCTGAATGCAGCGCCTTAGACCGCTCGGCCATCCTGACATGCTTGCGAGGTCCTTATGCCAATTACCAACAACACCCCCACATGGCCAAAGATTTGTACAAAGTGCTGAATCTTTTCACATTGTTATGTATGTTAGAGGGTTAAAGACATAAATTTGTATAAAGCACTAGCAGTCAGAAGTGGGATTCAAACCCACGCCTCATGGGACACTGTGACCTGAACTTAGCGTTTTAGACCTCATCCTGACTAGCTTGGGTACCATCGACACCACCATTTGTACGAACTGCTTAATCTTTTCACATCATTATGTATGGTAAATTTACTGAATGTAACCCATTTGCTGCACTGTACACTTTGTCACTAGGCTGTAAACCATATATCAATAGAAAGGGAGCCCCATATGAGCCCTCCAACTGACCAAATAATGTTTTTGGGTGGACCATTATTAGCACTGTAACGGCACTAGCATGTTAGGGTGTGTTTTCTCTGGTATGAGTGTATTAGGTACAGCCTTCTTTTTGGGTTTTTAACTGACTGGATTATTTATTAAGAACTCAAACCCTGTTTGTGCTTGTTGTAGGCTATTCAATCCTCCATTAGATGGAATAATATGAATACAGTTAATATTGCGTTAGAATCTAGCAATAGAACACGAGAGGGAGTGTGTTATCGTGAATAACATCACGGCTGTGATTCGGTCGCAGCCGTGATGTTATTCGCGATAACACATGACCTCAAGTGTTCTATTGCTTTTATACAACAGTTTTTACAAAATAAAGAAAGAAAATAAATCAAAGAAGCCCTGAATTTCATAATAAATATGCTTTAATATTGACAATACCTTCCGCCAAAAAGTAGTTCCACAACGAATATAAAGTTTAACACTACGATCGGGAAAAAGGTCTGTGTTGCCTGCGTGCGCGTTTGTGTGCATGAAGCTTGTCGTTACTGGCAACGCGTCAGCGGAGTAATACAGTTGTGGTGTGAAAAGGCTGTGCTGTTATCACGAATATCAGCACGGTTAGAACGCTTCTCAACCAATCAGATTGTAAGGTCGGAACTAACTGTGGTATAAAGTAAAACGATGTCTGTTTCTATCACAGTTTCATCGCATGCTGACCTCTAGAATACAACTGATGTATGTAGCACTAAGAAGTGTTTCTTAAGGGTTCTTTTTGTGTTCTTGGTAGAACTGTTGCTACTTGAAGAACCCTTTAGTAGAATTCAAGGTTCTTTGCTAACTCAATTTGATTTTTATGGATTTTTTTTTCTCTTGCCACATATAAATGCACATTACATTTTAATGACTGGAAAACAATCGTGCAAAATTCTCCTCCAGAGATGTTTTTCTTTGTGTGTAAACAGCAACAGCCTTCACCTTTAAAGCACCTTTAAAACCCCCTTTAGCCTTTTGTAAATTGTAATGTACTATCAGAGCGTTGATGCTGCATTATAAAGTGAGGGTGCAACGTGTTTAAGCTCACATACTCTTTTCTGTATTATACCTTGCTTTTAAACCATCACAGACTCTATTTATCGCAGCCTTTAGGACGATCTAAACACAATCAAAACTGTCTTTGTACCACTGATAGACTGACTTAAGGGTTGATGCTGCATTTTAAAGGGAATGTCGTGAGTTTCAGCTGTTCATCTTCTATGAAGCAGTTTCACCAGAAGAAAAACCATTAAAAAGTCACGTACCGCTACTTTAACAAAAAGTCATTTCAGATAAAACTCCGAGACATTTCAAAATTGGAGAATTATAAGTTATTGTGTGTTTGTGTAGCCCAATTAAAATTTGGGCATAACTAATATTTTGTTTATGTTAATTTATAACTAGTAAATAAGTTGTTCTTATTTGTTCTGTAAATAATGTTCTGGTTGTTTTATGCTGTTTAAAGTAAAGTGTATGTATAGCCCTCCCTTGATTTATTTTTAAGCCAATCAGCATGAACTGTCACAGGTCGGGAAAAGAGCGGGAGAAAGTGGGTGGAAAAGAAGAAAAAAGTGTCATGTAAGCGGGTAAAACACCTGTTTAAGATTTATCTCTCTTGATGCGTTAAGACAAACGGACAGTGAGTCTTATATTAACATCTTGCAGTCGATTAGTGACATTGTTTATGCTGTATCAGCCGTGAACTTCGTCTCTTGAGTTTACGCGCATGGACATTGAAGGCAGTACGCTTCCTCAGCAACTGTGATGATAGTGGATTAAAAGCATCGGATAAACTCTGATTGTTTCATCCAAGATCAAAAGGAAAAAGACTGGTGGATTTTTTCTGTTTCATCCATGTAAACAAAGAACGTGGACAGCTCCACCACAACCGACCAAATATACTTCGTGATCTGTGCTGATTGGGACTATTAGGTTGGATCAGGCCTGCAACGGTAATTTTGGGTACCCTTTTTTTAGTTTGTTATTTACCTAACTTAGGAGGGATTGATAATATTTTGAATATTACTGATGGTAATTTTAGTGAATCTGTATTATGACATTTTTGTAAAATATATTGGGGTTTGAAATGCATATTAATGATTGTGTAAATGAGTAAATAGTTAATTTGTTTAAGTATTATTAATGTGTACAAGTTTGGTATGTGAGTCAGGGATAATGTTAATACAGCTACTGTAAATAGTTTTTTCGGTTTAAATAAGAGTATAGCTTAAATATAAAATAATCGTAAGTACTGATAAGTAGTGGCCCTTTTAAATCCTTACATTACCACAAAGAAAGAGATTTCTTAAACATAAAAGAAGTCAGGGAGCGCTTTCCAAATACAGCCAGGTGTGCTAGGGGGCGCTACATTTGTCAATTTAAACAAGTCAAAAAAGGTCTTTAAACCAAACGATTTGAGTAAAAATAGAGCATAACTGTCACTGTAAAACTTACAGACTGACCTAATGTTTGATGCAGCGTTTCAGTGAGCAACGACTTTTATATTATGTGTTGCCTTTAAGTGATCATAATGTTTCGGCATTGGAGAATGTGGGCATCGATCCCACTACCTCTCGCATGCTAAACGAGCGCTCTACCATTGGAGCTAATTTCCCTTACACAGAACCTTCCTTTATGATTTGTAAATTGTAATGTACTAACAGAGCGTTGATGCTGCATTATAAAACGAGGGTGCAACGTGTTTAAGCTCACGTACTGTTTTCTGTATTACGCGTTGTTTTTAAACCATCACAGACTCAGTTTATTTAAAAAGTTGATCTTAGCCTTTAGGACGAACAATGTGAGGTCTTTTTTGAAGTGCATTTTTTATTTTATTTTGTTGGACCTGTAGGAGATTGTCCTGTTCTTGTTGCAGCTCTGCTGGAGGGTTATTTTCTTGGTGTTTGTGGTGGTGGTGGTGGTGGTGATGGTGGGGCCTTTGTTCCCATTTTGGTTTATTTAGTATATGATGTACTTTACATCCATTTCAATAATGTGAACATTTCCATTTTTGTCGTAAAATACTGCTGTAACAATGTAAATGGACGCTGAATAAACATACTTAAATGGATATTTAAGTATTTAAGTACATATTTAAATGGATGTAAAGTACATCAAATAAACCAAAATGGGAACAAAGACCCCACCACCACCACCACAAACACCAAAAAAATAACCCTCCAGCAGAGCTGCAACAATAAACAGAGCAAGATCAGGATGAATACATGATTCAGTTTCTCACATTTTCAGTGATCAAAAGCCTGGGTCCTGGCATCCATGTGGATGTTACTTTGACACGTACCACCTACCTCAGCATTGTTGCAGACCATGTTCACCCTTTGATGAAAACTGTATTCCCTGATGGCTGTGTCCTCTAAAGAAGTAGATTTGTTTAAATCATGAGCTGTCAGAAGTGGGATTCGAACCCATAAACTGCTTAATCTTTTCACATTATTATGTATTGTAAATGTACTGACTGTAACCCATCTGCTGCACTGTACACTTTGTCACTAGGCTGTAAACCAAAAATCAATAGAAAGGGAGCCCCATATGAGATCTCCAACTGACCAAATAATGTTTTTGGGTGGACCATTCTTAGCACTGTAACAGCACTAGCATGTTAGGGTGTGTTTTCTCTAGTCTGAGTGTATTAGGTACAGCCTTCTTGTTGGGTTTTTAACTGACTGGATTATTTATTAAGATTAATTATTATTCATTAAGAACTCAAACCCTGTTTGTGCTGGTTGTAAGCTATTCAATTGTCCACTAGATGACATAATATGAATACAGTTAGAAAGTAAAACGATGTCTGTTTCGAGCAAAGTTTCATCGCATGCTGACCTGTAGGGAATACAACTGATGTATGTAGCACTAAGAAGTGTTTCTTAAGGGTTCTTTTAGGTGTTCTTGGTAGAACTGTTTCTACTTGAAGAACCATTTAGTATAATTTAAGGTTCTTTGCTAACTCAATTTGATTTTTATGGATTTTTTTATTTTGCCACATATAAATGCACATAACATTTTAATGAAAAGCAACGCATAATATAGAAAAGAGTACGTGAGCTTAAACATGTTGCACCCTCACTTTATAATGCAGCATTAACACTCTGTTAGTACATTACAATTTACAAAGGGTAAAGGAAAGTTTTGTGTAAGGGGAATTAGCTCAAATGGTAGAGCGCTCGCTTAGCATGCGAGAGGTAGTAAGATCGATGCCCACATTCTCCAGTACACAAACATTATGATCATTTTGCAATCTGTAAAGATTGTCAGTACAATGTCAGTAATGCCCTATTTACGCTCAGTTTTGTTTACATACCTTTTTTGTTTTGTTTTGACAGAAACGCATAAACTTATAATTTTTTATAATGTTTTATTATTTGATACTGTTACAATTGATACATTATAAAGTATTGTACATATTTAAGTTCGGTGGCATAATTGGCCATAGCTTGCTTTTAAAAACGACCACAGTGCGCCATCTACAGGCCATTCTTGGTACGTCTTGTTAAAACGTAGCCAATGTAAAACTGGTGCCCACACTTCTGTGGCTTGGGATCTACTATTTCAGTCAACAGGTCATCGGGATCTACTTTTTAAAAAGGTTGGCCTCATCATTTTTCAAGAATGCTTTAAAGCTTTTTTTAAATGTGCTTCATTTGCCTGTATGTTCTTAGTTCTTAGTGCTACATACATCAGTTGTATTCCCTACAGGTCAAGCGTTACAGGGCAAGCGTTAGTCCAGTGTCACAAACACCGGGCTCGAGACAAAAATACACCCTGGACAGGGCGCGTCAAACCACCGCAAAGCATCACACACTAATTTATCCACTCACTCACACATACAGGTGCAATTTAGAGCAGCAATTACACCTACTGGCACGTTTTCATACCCGGAGGAAAGCCACGCATACATGGTGAGTATACACCGATCATAACATTAAAACCACCTCCTTGTTTCTACACTCACTGTCCATTTTATCAGCTCCACCATATAGAAGCACTTTGTAGTTCTACAATTACTGACTGTAATCCATCTGTTTCTCTACATGCTTTTTTATCCCCTTATTTATGCTGTTCTTCAATGGTCAGGACTCTCCCAGGACCACTACAGAGCAGGTATTATTTGGGTGGTGGATCATTCTCAACACTGCAGTGACACTGACATGGTGGTGGTGTCTTAATGTGTTGTGCTGGTATGAGTTGATAAGACATAGCAGCGCTGCAGGTTTTTAAACACCTCATTGTCACTGCTGGACTGAGAATAGTCCACCAACCAAAAACATCCAGCCAACAGCGCCCTGTGGGAAGTGTCCTATGACCACTGATGAAGGTCTAGAAGATGACCAACTCAAACAGCAGCAATAGATGAACGATCGTCTCTGACTGTCTCTACAAGGTGGACCAACTAGGTAGGAGTGTCTAATAGAGTGGACAGTGAGTGGACACGGTATTTAAAAACTCCAGCAGCGCTGCTGTGTCTGATCCACTCATACCAGCACAACACACACTAACACACCACCACCATGTCAGTGTCTCTGCAGTGCTGAGAATGATCCACCACCTAAATAATACCTGCTCTGTGGTGGTCCTGTCAATAATTGTAGAAATTCAAGGTGCTCCTATATGGTGAGTGGAGCTGATAAAATAGACAGTGAGTGTAGAAACAAGGAGGTGGTTTTAATGTTATGTTCTAACCTGTAATAAATTGCATTTCTCAAAATGTCCACTAGGTGGAGGCAAACCGCAAATTACAAAAACAGAGACCACATTTCATGTCAATCACGCTGACGGTGCAATGTACCAATATGCACTGTGCGATCGACTGGTAGATCGTGGTCGACGTACTGGGCAGCCCTGGTGTATAACAACAGCAAACTGTAATGAGTGACATTATGAGCTTTAATTAACATATCCTCCCGAGACCAAGCAATTCATTTTTGTCACCTGTGGGGACACATGTCCGAGATCTCTAACTCAAGCACCATTAATGCAATCCATTTGAGTACTACTGTACTTTATAGAGTATGCCCTGGGCTTTTAATTAAGTCAGTCTGTCAGTCGTACAAAGACAGTTATGATTTGTTTCAGTTCGTCCTGAAGGCTGCGATAAACGTTTAAAATAAACCGAGTCTGTAACCGCTTAAAAGCAACACATAATATAGAAAAGAGAACGTGAGCTTTAAAACATTGCACTCTTACACTCTTGCACCCCTGGCCTTCATAATGGCAATGGAGGTCATCATCAGGGCCTCAAGATGGGTGGTGGGGAGTGAGCGAGCTAAGAACTATCCGAGCATACATGGACGACATGACCACTCTGACCACTACTGCAGCATGTACCAGGCGGTTACTTGGTAAACTGCAGGAGAACATAAAGTGGGCCCGGATGAAAATCAAGCCGAACAAGTCACGAAGCATTTCAATAGTCAAGGGACAGCTAAAAAACATGAAGTTCTACATTGGTGACGAACCAATACCAACAGTGTTTGAGCAACCTGTCAAAAGCCTGGGCAGATGGTACAAC
Source organism: Trichomycterus rosablanca (assembly GCF_030014385.1). Taxonomy (NCBI): domain Eukaryota; kingdom Metazoa; phylum Chordata; class Actinopteri; order Siluriformes; family Trichomycteridae; genus Trichomycterus; species Trichomycterus rosablanca. The sequence goes on along the minus strand of NC_085997.1, from coordinate 9,024,627 downwards.
GCAAGCCTCAAGGACAAAGACCAAGTGCAGCAGGTAAGGCAGGACATCAACAGTCTGGAAAACATCAATAAAACCCTACTGCCAGGGAAGCTTAAGCTCTGGTGCCTGCAATTTGGACTTTTTCCTCGGGTAATGTGGCCACTCACTATCTACGAGCTCCCAATAAAAACTGTGGAGAAGATGGAGCGAACCATGACTTCATACGTGAAGAAATGGCTCGGTGTCCCACGCTGTATGACTAACATCAGCCTCTATGGCAAAGGGGTCCTGGAACTGCCTATCACGAGCCTCACCGAAGAGTACAAGTGCGCTAAAGTAAGACTCCAGATGACTTTGAAGGACTCCAGAGACCAGACCATTAGCAATACTGCTCCACCCCTGATAACTGGACGGAAATGGACACCATCCGACGCGGTGCAGCATGCTACGTCAGCCCTGAGGCACAGCGATATTGTAGGGCATGTCCAGTTGGGAAGGGGAAGCTTTGGCCTTACGGCAAGTAAGCCAACCTGGCATAGGGCCACAGCATCGGAGAGGAGGAAAATGGTGGTTGAGGAGGTGTGCCGTCAGGAGGAGGCAGAAAGAAGCACAAAGGCTGTCTCGCTTGCCAAGCAGGGACAATGGATGAGGTGGGAAGGCTTGGAGAGAAGAAAGCTCAGCTGGAGGGAGCTCTGGGAGATGGAGGCAAGCAACATCAGCTTCATTATCAGAGCCACGTATGATGTGCTCCCATCTCCAAAAAACCTCCACCAGTGGGATGGCGAGGATCCAACCTGTGCCCTCTGCCCAACTCCAGCAACTCAAACACATCTTGACCGGCTGTAAGACCAGCCTCACACAAGACCGCTACACATGGAGGCACAACCAGGTCCTCAAGAGTCTGGCAGCAGCTCATGAGAGCAAGAGGAATGCCATCAACTCCTTGCCCAAGAGAGCAACCAGTTCCATTACAGCCCCAATCTTCATTCGGGAGGGACAGGAAAAGCCTAGCCATCCCCCTACTAAACAAGAAGCTGGACAGCTAGCCATGGCCCGGGACTGGAAGATGCTAGTCGATATTGGCCAGCAACTATTTTTTCCACCTGAGATTGCAGCCACCACCCTTAGGCCAGACTTGGTACTCTGGTCCCCTTCAAGTCTGTATACATCACAGAGCTCACAGTTCCATGGGAGAACTCAACAGAAGAGGCCTATGAGCGCAAGAAACTGCGCTACACAGAACTGGCAGCAGATGCTCAGATGGAATGCGAAAGTCTATCCGGTTGAAGTGGGATGCAGAGGTTTTGTGGCTTCTTCCACCATCAGGCTGCTGAAAGAACTTGGCATCCATGGACAGGCTCTGGGACAAACAATTAGATCAGTCTCTGAAGCGGCCGAAAGAAGCAGCCAGTGGATATGGATCAAGCGGAAGGACCATTGCTGGGCTCAAAAAGCATCGACAGGACCCGCTCACTAATTCCCCCCACACCCCATCCCTTTAGAGAACCCAGGTCACAGCCCTCCAGGAGGAGGATGAACAAGGTATACGATTAGCGCTAGGCTTGACTCGGGGAAGAGGACACCCCCTGCCTTGCATAGTCCCGTGGGCTGCGCCACTTAAATAACCAGGCAATTCTCATGATTGGACATGGGACACAAGCTCAGGTTTGATCACCATGTAGCTGGCCACCTTTGATGAGGGTGTTTAGTGTTGAAAGGCTGAAACACCCCTTGATTCAAAGGTACACTACTGATGATGTGTCTTGAAATTTACATCTTTCCACATCTGAGATACAGCTCTCGCAACACCAAGGCAAACCTCATGTGCATACCATTTACTGGCACAATGGACAAGTTTACCATCACGTCCGGTGTTTCATGATTCAATGCAGCATCAGCGCTCTGTTAATACATTAAAATTTTCAAAGGGTAAAGGATGTTTTTTGTAATTAAAAACTAAGACTAACTAGGACTAAGATTTTTACAAACTGTTGTATCATTCTTTTCACATTATTATGTATGGTAGAGAATTAAAGATGTAAATTTGTATGAATCATGAGTTAGTCAGAAGTGGAATTCAAACCCACACCTCCAGGGGAGACTCCGACCTGAACGCAGCGCCTTAGACCGCTCGGCCATCCTGACTAGCTAAGTCACCCTAAGTCACCACCCCCACCCCACCCCACACGGACTAATATTTGTACAAACTCCTGAATCTTTTCACATTATTATGTATGGTAAATTTACTGACTGTAACCCATTTGCTGCACTGTACACTTTGTCACTACGCTGTAAACCATATATCAATAGAAAGGGAGCCCCATATGAGCACTCCAACTGACCAAATAATGTTTTTGGGTGGACCATTCTTAGCACTGTAACAGCACTAGCATGTTAGGGTGTGTTTTCTCTGGTATGAGTGTATTAGGTACAGCCTTCTTGTTGGGTTTTTAACTGACTGGATTATTTCTTAAGAACTTAAACCCTGTTTGTGCTCGTTGTAGGCTATTTAATCGTCCACTAAATGGCAAAATCTGAATACAGTTATTGCGCTGGAAAGTTCTAGCAAAGTTTCATCGCATGCTGACCTGTGTGGAATACAACTGATGTATGTAGCACTAAGAAGTGTTTCTTAAGACTTTTTTTTGTGACTGAAAAACAATCGTGCAATTGATACAGTAAAAAAGGTAAAAAGTGAAAAAAGGAATCATTTTGTAATTTACCTGCAAAATTCTCCTTCCGAGATGTTTTTCTTTGTGTGTGTAAGCAGCAACATACTTCACCTAAAACTTTATATAATCACCTTCAAGAGAGCCAAAACAGAAATTAAAAAAAATTATATTAATTAAAGCTTTACAGGACAACTTTTGTTGTACAAAGTTTGTAATTCAAGTCACATCCTTGTGAGGATTAAAGCTGGTTGCAGAGCCCGGATAGCTCAGTCGGTAGAGCATTAGACTTTTAATCTGAGGGTCCAGGGTTCAAGTCCCTGTTCGGGCGAGTTGCTTCTTACTGCATTAGGTAAGCGGTAATGTCCCGTACTACATGGTTTATTTAGAAAGTTGAAGAATTTGTACTTTGTGAGATATTTCTAAGTGAAATAGCATGTACTTGATCAGCTTGAAATAATAGCACACTGTATGTGTAACATGTTCTCCACACCGACTGTTTGTACGTCCAGCTGTTTCAAACAGACTGTAGTAAATAGAGGACAGTTTAAATCTATATTTATGTGCAGCCTAATAATGCACTGAGTTTTAGATATTAATACCCACATATTTTATGTTGAATGACATGCATCATAATTTTAGTTCTTGCTTCACAGAGCCGTTTTGTTATTGCACTGCACTAAAAAGTTGGTATATCCTGCACTATTTTGGCCATTACATAATGCAGCATCAACGCTCTTTTAGTACATTACAATTTACAAAGGGTAAAGAAGGTGCTTCATAAGGGGAATTAGCTCAAATGGTAGAGCGCTCGCTTAGCATGCGAGAGGTAGTGGGATCAATGCCTGCATTCTCCAGGTTTTAAATTTATGTAGAGAAACAGATGGACTACAGTCAGTAATTGTAGAACTACAAAGTGCTCCTATATTGTAAGTGGAGCTGATAAAATGGACAGTGAGTCTAGAAACAAAGAGGTTTTTTTAATGTTATGTTCTGTTATGTTCAATAAATTGCATTTCTCAGTGCCGGATGCCATCTGCCGGACTCATGGACTTTCTGACAAATAGGACACAGCAGGTACGGCTAGGAAAACACACTTCAGACCAGCGGAACCTAAGTACTGGTGTACCACAAGGCTGTGTGCTTTCACCCCTTCTCTTCAGTCTCTATACCAATGACTGTGTTTCTAAGGAACCAGCTGTAAAGATCCTTAAGTTTGCTGATGACACCACTGTGGTGGGCCTCATAACCGATGGTGACGAGTCTGCCTACAGAAAGGAAGTCGAGCAGTTGGTCTCCCGGTGCAGCGACAACCACCTGCTGATCAACACACAAAAGACTGTAGAGATGGTGGTGGATTTCAGGCGCAACGCGCCCTCCTTACACCCCCTCACAATTAATGGCTCTATGGCCTTAGTAATGGAGTCACTTAAGTTCCTGGGCACCACCTTATCCAGGGACCTAAAGTGGGAAAAGAACACACTCTCCATCGCCAAGAGGGCTCAGCAGAGAATGTTCTTCCTAAGACAGCTGAAGAAATTCAACCTGCCCCAGAGTCTGCTGATCCAGTTCTACACAGCAATAATAGAGTTCATCCTCACATCGTCTATCACCATCTGGTTTGGTTCCTCAACATCACATGAACGAGCCAAACTCCAGCGTATAATCAGGACAGCGGAGAGGATCATTGGATGTAGTCTGCCAACGCTTCAGGACATTTACAACAGCAGAGTGCTGAAGCGTGCCGGCAAAATTACAGCAGACCCCTCTCATCCTGGACATCACCTTTTTCAAACTCTTCCATCTGGCAGAAGACTCAGGACAATAAAAACAAACACATCAAGATACGCTAACAGCTTTTTCCCCAGAGCTGTAACACTTTTTAACCAAAGTTGTTCTCTTGGGCAAATGTTGGTAAATACTGGTTAACAGTCCGTGTGCTGTCGGGTCTGTTAAATATGTTCTATGTTACATGTTATACATGTGTAATTGTCTGTACTATTATGTGTATTGTTTGTTCTACTATGTGGACTGTTGTGTGTATCATTGAGTGTATCACCAAAGCAAATTCCTCGTATGTGTAACATACCTGGCGAAATAAAGTGATTCTGATTCTCAAAATGTCCACTAGGTAGAGGCAAACCGCAAATTTACAAAAACAGTGGCCACATTTCATGTCAATCACGTTGACTTGTTAAAATGAGGGGCGATGTACCAGCATGCACTGTGAGATCGACTGGTAGATCGTGATCCATGTATTGGGCACCCCTGATGTAAAACAACTGTACTTTTGGTAACCCCTTTTGGAGTCTTTCCAAGAAATTGCTCCTGATAACTTTTATTGTTTATTGAAACACAACATTTCCATCACAGATCTGCTTCAAACTTAGGGAGATCCGCTGTCAGAACTCGGACACAGTCTCTATGTTCAAGTCTAGATTGAAAACATGTTTATTTACTCAGGCTTTTGATTGGTCTTTTCAAACTAAACAAGCAAACCTAGTTATGCTGTAATAGTTAGGGGTGCTGGAGTCTAAACCTGTAAAACTCTCTGATATTTTACTCTTAACGATTTCACATTGTAACAACATCTTCTGTGGTTTTAACCCGAGGAGGCTCTGACGGAAACCTGTTCACCCTCTCGAGGTTAAAGACTGCAAGTCGAGACTGCAGTGCCAACAATGCTGCTCCTACTAGATGTGACAGAGACCTGGCGTGTTTGCACCAAAAATGTCCAGAACGTACAACAGACTTTATCACAGACTGGACTGAACAATGAAGAACTCACATCATTTTTTTGCTAGTTACAACTTTCAGTTCAATTTAAATTTGTGTTTGTATGATTTGTGTAAATCCTTTTTATTTAAAGTATCCTCCAGGCCACCCAAGAAGGATGGGTCTCTGCTGAGTCTGGTTCCTCTCAAGGTTTCTTCCTGAGTTTTTCCTTGCCACTCTCGCCCTTCGGCCTGGATTCTGTAAAGTTGCTTTGAGACAATGTTCATTGGAAAAAGCGCTATATAAATAAATCTGACTTGACATGTGTCCGAGATCTCTAACTCAAGCACCGTTTATGCAATCCATTTGAGTACTACTGTATTTTATAGAGTACATCCTGAGCTTTTTATTAATGTCACATTTGTAGGTGTGCGACAAGCAGCCCATGAACTTTCTTTTAAAAATGGCTGCCATGTCATATTTTACATTTCATGGAAATAAGCAAAGTAAGAGATCAGTTTCGTTCAATATGAGTCGTAACTTCAGTTTATAAAGATTACAGAAATGTACAGCAATTTTAACCCATTCTAAACAAAACATTTATCCAGTTTCCTTTGTTGTGGACAGCAGGACTTACTACACCCGGTTTTTAGCCTATTTCTATACAAGGAAGCAGAGGGCTGAGTAAGGCAGAAAATATTTTATGGAACAGATTTATGCAGGAAATTCAGGTGGTGGTGTGTTAGTGTGTGTTGTGCTGGTATGACTGGATAAGACACAGCAGCGCTGCTAGACTGAGAATAGTCCACCAACCAAAAACATCCAGCCATCAGCACCCTGTGGGAAGCGTCCTATGTCCACTGATGAAGGTCTAGAAGATGACCAATTCAAACAGCAGCAATAGATGAGCGATCGTTTCTGACTTTACATCTACAAGGTGGACCAACTAGGTAGGAGTGTCTAATGGAGTGGACAGTGAGTGGACACAGTATTTAAAAACTCCAGCAGTGCTGCTGTGTCTGATCTACTCATACCAGCACAACACACACTAACACACCAGCACCATGTCAGTGTCAATGCAGTACTGAGAATGATCCACCATCCAAATAATACCTGCTCTGTGGTGGTCCTGTCAATAATTGTAGAACTACAAAGTGCTCCTATATGGTAAGTGGAGCTGATAAAATAGACAGTGAGTGTAGAAACAAGGAGGTGGTTTTAATGTTATGGTTGATTAGTGTAAACTCACACACTGCTGTATGTGCTTGCATGACTGTAGGACGCGTTTTCAGTGCATTACCGTAATATCCATAAAATGTGTCCTTGCGATTTCAGTGCAGAAAAGTTTGTGTAGAGACTGCAGCAGTGGATACTGTGTTTGTTTAGATTTTGAGGTCATACTTTATTAACAAGGTAAGTTTATTTTTTAAAGAAAGGTTTGTGTATATTAGCTTCTGGATATTTTCGGATGCTACGGACAAAACTGTGTTGTACTGCTATGATGATACGACTATGTTCCAAACCCTTTTAGACTCTTCCACCACCGTTAGCGCTTCTCTCAGTTAGTTTAGCTCTTTACATATATTATCTACTGTTTCCCTTATCTTTACAAACCCAATTCCAAAAATGTTTAGACAGAAGGGAAAATGTCAATGTAAATAGACAGCAGTTTGTAAAAGATGTTATTTATATTCTAGCATACAAACATACATCGCTCCAAAATATGAATGAACGCTTCAGCCAGGGTTGCCAGATTGCGCATTTAAAAGCCCGCCAAAATGCATGGAAAACCGCCCAAACATACTCACGAAAAACAGCCGATAATCAGCGCTTAAACAATATTAAACCAGTTAAACATGACCTACTACTGCTGATATCTCACAAATCAGTGATTTTAAATTATTAATAGCATATCTTTTCACATTATTATGTATGGTAGAGGGTTAAATATGTAAATTTGTTTAAAGCATGAGCTGTCAGAAGTGGGATTCGAACCCACGCCTTCAGGGAAGACTGCGACCTGAACGCAGCGCCTTAGACCGCTCGGCCATCCTGACTAGCTGGGGTACCATTGATACCACCCTCGCCCCACATGGTCTAAGATTTGCACAAACTGCTAAATCTTTTCACATTATTATGTATGGTAGAGGGTTAAAGACGTAAATTTGTGTAAAGCATGAGCTGTCACAGTGCCTTAGACTGCTAAAACCATTCTGTCTAGCTTGGACACTGTTGACGCCACTCCCACCCCACACAGACTAATATTTGTACAAACTGCTTAATCTTTTCACAAATTATTATGTTTGGTAAATTTACTGACTGTAACCCATTTGCTGCACTGTACACTTTGTCACTAGGCTGTAAACCATGTATCAATAGAAAGGGAGCCCCATATGAGATCTCCAACTGACCAAATAATGTTTTTGGCACTGTAACGGCACTAGCATGTTAGGGTGTGTTTTCTCTGGTATGAGTGTATTAGGTACAGCCTTCTTGTTGGGTTTTTAACTGACTGGATTATTTATTAAGATTATTTATTATTCATTAAGAACTCAAACCCTGTTTGTGCTCATTGTAGGCTATTAAATCGTCCACTAGATAGCATAATATGAACACAGTTAGAAAGTAAAACGATGTCCATTACTAATAAATAAATAAATGTCTGTTATTAATAAAGCTACTTTGAATCTTGAATCTACTATCAAAGTTTCATCGCATGCTGACCTCTGTGGAATACAACTGATGTATGTAGTGCTAAGAAGTGTTTCTTAAGGGTTTTTTGGTGACTTTTATTTTTGGCCAGGCAGTGTATGTTAAAGTTTGTAATTCAAGTCACATCCTTGTGGACACATCCTTGTGAGGATTGACATGTCTTGCAGAGCCTGGATAGCTCAGTCGGTAGTGCATCAGACTTTTAATCTGAGGGTCCAGTGTTCAAGTCCCTGTTCGGGAGAGTTGTTTCTTACTGCATTAGGTAAGCGGTAATGTCCTGTACTACATGGTTTGTTTAGAATGATGAAGAATTTGTACTTTGTGAGTTTTTTGTAAGTGAACTAGCATGTACTTGATAAGCTTGAAATAATAGCACACTGTATGTGTAACATGTTCTCCACACCAACTAGTTGTACGCCCAGCTGTTTCAAACAGACTGTAGTAAATAGAGGACCGTTTAAATCTCTAATTACATTTACATTTTACATTTTCTGCATTTAGCAGACGCTCTCATCCAGAGCGACTTACAGAAGTGCTTCCATAGTAAACATTTCATTTCTCAAGTTTTAGTAAACAACAGTCGAAGAACACAAATCTGCTGAAACCTGTTATAACCAGTGGTTTTTTTTTTTTTCTTGGAAATGGAAAAAAAATGTTAGTAAATAAGTACAAGTCAGCTTAAGTGCTTAGTAAAAAGGTGGGTTTTTAATTGTTTTTTTAAAGACAGCAAGAGACTCAGATGTTCGGACGGACAGAGGAAGTTCATTCCACCACTTGGGTGCTAGAACAGAGAAGAGCCTTGATGCTTGTCTTCCTTTAGTCCTGGGTGGAGGATCAAGTCGGGCAAGACTAGTGATTCGGAGGTTGCGTGGTACAGAGCGGGGGTTTGATTAGACCGTGAAGGTAGCTTGGGGCTGGTCCATTTTTGGCTTTGTAGGCGAGCATCAGTGTTTTAAGCTGAATGCGTTCAGCTACAGGAAGCCAGTGAAGAGAACGCAGCAGTGGGGTGATGTGGCAGTGTTTGGGCTGGTTAAAAACCAGACGGGCAGCTGCATTTTGAATGAGCTGCATAGGAGTGGTAGGAGAAGCCATGGGAGGCTATGACCTTACCCAGAGAGCGGGTGTAGATAGAGAAAAGAAGTGGGCCAAGTACAGAGATCTGAGGAAAACCGGTTGAGAGAGTGCATGGGGGAGATATGGATCCCCTCCATGACACTTGGTAGGAGTGCCCTTCGAGGTAGGAGGCCATCCATTGCCATGCTGAACCTGTTACTCCAAGGTTGGAGAGAGTGCACAGGAGAATGCTGTGATTCACTGTGTCGAAGGCTGCAGAGAGGTCAAGAAGAATGAGGACCGATGACTGTTTGGCTGCTTTGGCTGCATGAAGCTTCTCAGTAACAGCTACAAGTGCTGTTTCCGTAGAATGCGCTGCCTTGAAGCCAGACTGGTACGGATCGTGGAGCTCATTCTGAGTAAGAAAGGAAGATAGTTGGTTATAGACAGCACGTTCAAGAATTTTGGATAGAAAAGAGAGGAGTGAGACAGGTCTGTAGTTGTTAATGTCTGTAGTGTCTAGTGTAGGTTTCTTAAGAAGGGGAATAACCTGAGCCTTCTTAAACGCAGTAGGGACAACACCTGATGTCAGGGAGTTGTTGATGATGGGTGTGATGAAGGGGATTAGGTCCTGTGAGATGTCTTTGAGGATGGTGGATGGTATAGGGTCGAGTGTGCATGTAGTGGGATTGCTGGATGAGAGGAGCTGTGCAACCTCATCCATGGTGAGTGGGGTGAAGCTGGTGAGTGTGTTGGTGGGTTGAGGGTCAGTTGAAAGTGGGTCAGTCGGAGAGAAGGATTGATTGATTTTGTCAATCTTGTCCTGAAAGAATGTTGCAAAGTCAGTAGCAGTAAGAGAGGCAGATGGGGGAGGAGGAAGAGGTTCAGAAGAGAGGAAAAGATAGCATGAAGCTTACGTGGGTCAGCAGCAGATTGTTCAAGCTTGGCTTTGTAAAAAGATGTTTTTGATGCAGTCACATCGGATGAGAACCTGGACAGCAGATCGTGGTAGGAGTGGAGATCAACACCAAGCTTAGATTTTCTTCACTTTCTCTCAGCTGCCCTTAATTCTCTTCTGTTGCTGCGCAATGCATCTGAAAGCCAAGGAGCAGAGTGAGAAGGTTTTCCTTGTTTAAGGGTAAGAGGACAGAGCTGATCGAGGACAATATTAAACCAGTTAAACATGGCCTACTACTGCTGATATCTCACAAATCAGTGATTATAAATTATTAATGGCATTTGAAATAATGAATGGCATTTGAAATAATAAAAAACTAAGACTAAGATTTGTACTAACTTTTGTATCTTTTCACATTATTATGTATGGTAGAGGGTTAAAGATGTAAATTTGTACAAAGCATGAGATGTCAGAAGTGGGATTCGAACCCACGCCTCCAGAGGAGACTGCAACCTAAACGCAGCGCCTTAGACCGCTCAGCCATCCTGACTAGCTAGAGTACCACAGATACCATCCTCGCCTCACAAGGAATAATATTAGTACAAATTCCTGAATCTTTTCACATTATTATGTATGGTAAATTTACTGACTGTAACCCATTTGCTGCACTGTACACTTTGTCACTACGCTGTAAACCATATATCAATAGAAAGGGAGCCCCATATGAGCACTCCAACTGACCAAATAATGTTTTTTGGGTGGACCATTGTTAGCACTGTAACGGCACTAGCGTGTTAGGGTGTGTTTTCTCTGGTATGAGTGTATTAGGTCCAGTTTTCTTGTTGGGTTTTTAACTGACTGGATTATTTATTAAGATTATTTATTATTTTTTAAGAACTCAAACCCTGTTGTGCACCACCCTTAGGCCAGACTTGGTACTCTGGTCCCCTTCATTGAAGTCTGTATACATCACAGAGCTCACAGTTCCATGGGAGAATTCAACAGAAGAGGCCTATGAGCGCAAGAAACTGCGCTACACAGAACTGGCAGCAGATGCTCAGCAACGAGGATGGAACGCGAAAGTCTATCCAGTTGAAGTGGGATGCAGAGGTTTTGTGGCTTCTTCCACCATCAGGCTGCTGAAAGAACTTGGCATCCATGGACAGGCTCTACGACAAACAATTAGATCAGTCTCTGAAGCGGCCGAAAGAAGCAGCCAGTGGATATGGATCAAGCGGAAGGACCATTGCTGGGCTCAAAAAGCATCGACAGGACCCGCTCACTAATTCCCCCCACACCCCATCCCATTAGAGAACCCAGGTCACAACCCTCCAGGAGGAGGATGAACAAGGTATACGATTAGTGCTAGGCTTGACTCGGGGAAGAGGACACCCCCTGCCTTGCATAGTCCCGTGGGCTGCGCCACTTAAATAACCAGGCAATTCTCATGATTGGGCATGGGACACAAGCTCAGGTTTGATCATCCTGTAGCTGTATCGAACCCACGCCTCCAGGGGAGACTGCGACCTGAACGCAGCGCCTTAGACTGCTCGGCCATCCTGACTAGCTGAGTCATCCTCAACACCATCCTCAACACCATCCCCACCCCACACGGACTAATATTTTTATATACTCAGAATGTGGCTCCGCCCATCCCGCCACTCACCAACCCAACTACTGGAGGACCAACACTGGTTCTAAACCACCACCAGGTGAGAACCACCCTGAGGAAAGTCAATGCAAGCAAAGCAGCAGATCCAGATGGAGTTCCCGGCCGGGTGCTGAAAGCATGTGCCGACCAGCTTACAGAGGTGTTTACCAGCATATTCAACCTCTCACTCCAACAAGCTGCTGTCCCAACGTGTCTCAAATCCTCCACCATCGTTCCAGTACCCAAGAAATCAGCTTCATCATGCCTGAATGACTATCGTCCAGTGGCTCTAACACAACACCCATAGTCATGAAATGCTTCAAGAAGCTGGTGCTTTCACACATCAGAACAGTCATCCCATGTGGCCTGGACATGTATCAGTTTGCCTACCGACCAAATCGCTCAACAGAGGACGCCATAACAACAGCACTCAACACCGCGCTGACACATTTGGAGGAACTTGACAGCGATGTGAGGATTTTATTTGTGAACTTCAGCATCCTAAACACAGGAACGCCGCAGGGTTGTGTGATAAGCCCTATGCTTTTCACACTTTTTACACAGGACTGTACCACCATTCACAATTCCAACAGAATAATTAAAATTTCAGATGACACAACTATAGTTGGACTGATCTCCAACAATCATGAAATTGTCTACTGGCAGGAGGTAGCTCACTTGTCTGATTGGTGTACATTAAACAACCTGGCTCTTAACACCTCTAAGACAAAGGAGATTGTCATTGACTTTCGAAGAACAAAGGAGATAAACCACCTCCCCCTGCACATCCATGGAAACAAGGTGAAGATGGTGAAAAGCCTGAAATTCCTCAGAGTCTACGTGTCTGACCAGCTGACGTGGACCGTTAACACCTCACACCTGATTAAGAAGGCTCAACAAAGACTCTTCTTTCTCAGGAAGCTGAAAAAGGCCAAACTACGGCAGAACCTACTAGTAAACTTTTACAAGAGCACAATAGGAGACGCAGTCGCCGTACAGGAAGGAGGTGGAGGACCTAACATGGTGGTGCAGAGACAACAACCTCATCCTCAATGTTCAGAAAACCAAGGAGATGGTTGTGGATTTCTGCAGGACTGGTACATCCCCTCCTCCTCTACTCATTGATGGATTAGCTGTGGAGATGGTCCCCTCCGTCAAGTACCTTGGGGTTCACCTGACGGACACGCTCACCTGGCATACCAACACCATGGCTGTCATAAAGAAGGCCAACCAACGCCTGTATTTCCTGAGGAAGCTGAGGAGGGCAGGTCTTCACACAGACATCCTCAGGTCCTTCTACAGCTGTGTGGTGGAGAGCACCCTGACCACCTGCCTAACTGTGTGGTATGCTGGCTGCACTGTGGCAGAAAAGGAGGCGCTGCAGAGAGTGGTAAAGTCTGCACAGAGGACCATCGGATGCAGCTTACCACCCATCGGGGACATATACACAACCAGGTGTAAGGAAAGAGCCGCCTGCATCTTCCGTGACCCCACCCACCCTGCACACTGACTTTTCACCCCCCTTTCCTCTGGTAGGAGGCTGCGCTGCATACGAGCAAAAACAACAAGACTGAAAAACAGCTTCTTTCCGGATGCAGTCAGACTGCTAAATTGCTCCACCCCTCATGTACTGTCTATTCACCAGTTACCTTAAACACCTGTGACCTGGTTCTGCCTTTTATCTGCTGCTATACTGAATCGTGCACTTTAGATCTGCATAAAGCTGCTGTAGTTCCTGTGCAATACTTGAATGTAAATGTAAATATTTAAAATTCATATCTTAGTTATCTCTTCTAGTTTTTAAGTCTTAAGTTTTATTTTTACTAAACATAGTTTCTCTTGCCATTTATATTTTATATTTTATTATGTTTACACACACCGAGACCTGAGTAACTGCATTTCGTTCTAATCATGTACATGGTTTTGAATGACAATAAAGCTGAGTCTGAGTCTGATAGAAAGTATTCTGACCAGCAATTTCACAGAGTGGTATTCAAGCTGCACTGCCGCCGAGTGTAAGGATCTGCATCGCGTAGTGAAAACAGCTCAACGGATTATTGGCACAGTTAGTATTTAATATTTAAAGCAAAAATGTAAATTCACTTAAAAGTGCACATATTTTTATTGTTCTTTCTTTTTTTTTGTGATTACTACTACTGTCTTTCTTCTACTGCTGCTACTCTATTGGAGAGATGCCACTCGAAATTGCATTGTACTTGTGTATAGTGACAATAAAGATTCTATTCTATTCTTCTATTCTATGCTGCATTATAAAACGAGGGTGCAACGTCTTTGATCTCACGTACTCTTTTCTATATTATGCGTTGTTTTTGAACCATCACAGACTCATATACTAAACATTACATCATATACTAAATAAACCAAAATGGGAACAAAGACCCCACCACCACCACCACCACAAACACCAACAAAATAACCCTCCAGCAGAGCTGCAACAATAAACAGAGCAAGATCAGGATGAATACATGATTCAGTTTCTCACATTTTCAGTGATCAAAAGCCTGGGTCCTGGCATCCATATGGATGTTACTTTGACACGTAGCACCTACCTCAGCATTGTTGCAGACCATGTTCACCCTTTGATGAAAATTGTATTCCCTGATGACTGTGACCATTGTTAGCACTGTAACGGCACTTGCATGTTAGGGTGTGTTTTCTCTTGTATGAGTGTATTAGGTACAGCCTTCTTGTTGGGTTTTTAACTGACTGGATTATTTATTAAGATTATTTATTATTTTTTAAGAACTCAAACCCTGTTGTGCTCGTTGTTTGCCTATTAGTTCCTCGTTGCCTTGTTGCTGTAGCTCAAGCAGCTTGTTCTGTTGAAACTGTGACTATAGTCTATCAGGGAGCAGTGGCTGAGCATTGGGGAGCAGTGGCTGAGCATTGGGAAGCCATGCTCATATAGTGGTTAGTACTCTGCGTTGTGGCCAAAGCAACCCCGGTTCAAATCCAAGTCACGGCACTGTCTTTTTGTATGCCGTGCTTCAAAGGTTTCTATTCTCTCCTCGGGCAAGAGACCGAAATGAGGCTGGAGCTTCAGGAAAGTCAGAACCATAGTCAAACGGGCCAGTGGCGCAATGGATAACGCGTCTGACTACGGATCAGAAGATTCTAGGTTCGACTCCTGGCTGGCTCGGTTTCCTTATGCCTTTTTTTTGTCTCTTTAACTCCTTGTGTATGGAGCACCAACAATGCACCGAACAATGGAGGTCTTGTCAAAGTGAAAAAGACTTGTCAGAGCGGAAAGAAGTGGCTGATGCTGTTGGAACTATGACTGCAGTCTATCAGCCGACATGAGCCACCAGTGGCAGACTGCTGGGAAGCCGTGATCGTATAGTGGTTAGTACTCTGCGTTGTGGCCGCAGCAATCCAGGTTCGAATCCGGGTCACGGCACTGTCTTGTCGTATGCCGTGCTTCGAAGGTTTCTATTCTCACCTTGTTCTAACTCCTTGTGTATGGTTCTCTGTACCCCAGATCCAACAATGCAGGTCTTGTCAAGGTGACAAAGACTTGGTAGAGCGGAAAGAAGTGGCTGATGCTGGCACCAGCCGATACTGAGCTTTGCAGTTTCCCATATGGTCTAGTGGTCAGGTTTCCTGGTTTTCACCCAGGTGGCCTGGTTTTGACTCCCAGTATGGGAATTGCCTTCTATGATTGGACTTGAGCAAAACTTTGCCCATTACTTCCTCTGCGCCTTGTTGCTGTAGCTCAAGCAGCTTTTTCTGTTGGAACTATGACTGCAGTCTATCAGGGGGCAGCCGACATGAGCCACCAGTGGCAGACTGCTGGGAAGCCATGATCGTATAGTGGTTAATACTCTGTGTTGTGGCTGCAGCAACCCCGGTTCGAATCTGTGTCACGGCACTGTCTTTTCGTATGCCGTGCTTCGAAGGTTTCTATTCTCTCTCTTTTTTTGTCTCTTTAACTCCTTGTGTATGGCTCTCTGTACCCCAGATCCAACAATGCAGGTCTTGTCAAGGTGACAAAGAC
This sequence comes from Trichomycterus rosablanca, assembly GCF_030014385.1. Classification (NCBI taxonomy): domain Eukaryota; kingdom Metazoa; phylum Chordata; class Actinopteri; order Siluriformes; family Trichomycteridae; genus Trichomycterus; species Trichomycterus rosablanca. The sequence goes on along the minus strand of NC_085997.1, from coordinate 9,008,935 downwards.
TTGGCAGAGCGGAATGAAGTGGCTGATTCTGGCGTCAGCCGGTGCTGAGCCTTGCAGTTTCCCATATGGTCTAGCGGTCAGGATTCCTGATTTTTACCCAGGTTTTTGACTTCCGTTTGGGAATTGGCCTTAATGATTGGACTCGAGCAAAACTCTATATTCGTTCCTCGGCGCCTTGTTGCTGTAGCTCAAGCAGCTTGCAGTTCAAATCTTAGGCCATGTGGGGGTGTTGAGGAAAATTGGCATTGTTAACGTGCAAGCAAGTCAGGATGGCCAAGCAGTCGTTCAGCTCGCAGTCTCCCCTGGAGCCGTGGGTTCAAATTCCCCTTCTGACAGCTCATGCTTTATACCTTCAAATCGGGAACAAAGATGCAAATGCACATAAGGTATTACAGTTACATATAATCACAAACACCCCACCACCACCATTAAAAAGAAAACCCTCCAGCAGCACTGCAACAAGAACAGAAGTATCTCCTACAAGTCCAACAAAATCAAAGAGAATGCACTTCATAAAAGATCTCATCCCCGAATATGGCTGCATGTTGGCACTGTCGGCTGACTGAGACTTTTTGAACTGCACTATTTTGGCCCTTACTTAAAGCAGCATCAACCCTTAAGTCTGTCTGTCAGTGGTACAAAGACAGTTATGCAGCATTAACGCTCTGCTCTGTCAGTACATTACAATTTGCAAAGGGTAAAGGAGGTTCATAGTAGGGGGAATTAGCTCAAATGGTAGAGTGCTCGCTTAGCATGTGAGAGGTAGCGGTATCGATGCCTGCATTCTCCAGTGCAGGATCATTATGATCATTTAAGGCATCACGTAATATGAAACTTGTTGCGTCAATGCTCACTGAAACGCAGCATCAAAATTTACAATCTTACAATGATGCTCTATTTTCACTCAAATCATTTTTAAATTTTTTTAAAGATTTTTTTAAAATAATTTTTGATTTTTAAATTGCCAAACGCAATAACTTGTAATTTTTAAATTTTGAAATGTTTTTGGTTAAAGCAGCGGTACGTGACATTTTGTTGTTTTTTCATCTGGTGAACTGCTTTGTAAAAGATGAACAGCTGAAACTCACGACATCCCCTTTAAATGCAGCATCAACCCTTAAGTCAGTCTGTCAGTGGTACAAAGACAGTTATTATTTTTTTCAGTTTGTCCTAAAAGCTGGGATGAACATTTTAAATAAACTGAGTCTGTGATGATATAAAAGCACCGCATAATATAGAAAAGAGTATGTGAGATTAAACACGTTGCACTCCTACTTAATGCAGCATCAATGCTCTGTTAATCCATTAAAATTTACAAAGGGTAAAGGATAGTTTTTGTAATAGAAAACTAAGACTAACTAGGACTAAGATTTGTACGAACCGTAATATCTTTTCACATTATTATGTATGGTAGTGGGTTAATGACATAAATTTGTATCAAGTATGTGCTGTCAGAAGTGGGATTCAAACCCACATCTCCAGGGGAGACTGCGATCTGAGCACAGTGCCTTAGACCGCTCAGCCATGAAATGATTAATACCACTCTCACCCCACACGGATTGAGATTTGTACTAACTCCTTAATCTGTAACCTATTTGCTGCACTGTACACTTTGTCACTAGGCTGTAAATCATATATCAATAGAAAGGGAGCCCCATATGAGATCTCCAACTGACCAAATAATGTTTTTGAGTGGACCATTGTTAGCACTGTAACGGCACTAGCGTGTTAGGGTGTGTTTTCTCTGGTATGAGTGTATTAGGTACAGCCTTCTTGTTGGCTTTTTAACTGACTGGATTATTTGTTACGAACTCAAACCCGGTTTGTGCTTGTTGTAGGCTATTCAATCGTCCACAAGATTAAATAATATGAATACAGTTAATATTGTATTATATAATAGAATGACTATAAAGCTGAGTCTGAGCTTAAACACTTGCACCCTGACTTTATAATGCAGCATCAACGCTCTGTTAGTACATTAGTAAAGGTGGGGTCTTCGTAAGGGGAATTAACTCAAATTGTAGAGCGCTCGCTTAGCATGCGAGAGGTAGTGGGATCGATGCCCGCATTCTCCAGTGCAGAAACATTATGATCATTTGGCAGCAACTCGGAATCTGAAATGATAAAATTAAGGCGAAATTCGTTGCAGCATCAATCTTTAGGCCAGTCTGTCAGTGTTACCATGTCATTAACGCCCTATTTACTCTTAAACAGTTTTATTTACATACCTTTTTTGTTTTGTTTTGACAGAAACGCATGAACTTATAATGCTACAATATTAAAATGCACCAGAGTTTTATTTCTTAGTTTGATCGCTGCTATTGATATAACTGAAATGATATTATTGTTATCTTTTTTATTTACTTTTTGAATTTTTTTGTTTAAAAAGACTCACGGTGATCATTACCAGGATAAAACAGGCAGTGAATGAATGAATGTATTCCATAATAAGAAACAATAAGAACATCCATCATACCACCAGGTGGTGGAAGTGTGATTGTGTGGGGATGCTTTGACATTTGGGTGACTTCATGGGAGTCTTAATCGATTGAACCAGGAATAATGAACCACTGCCCTGATTCTCAGTGCTGAGAATCATCCACTATCTAAATAATACCTGCTCTGTGGTGGTCCTGTGGGGGTCCTGACCATTGAAGAACAGAGTGAGCAGTCTACAGTCAGTAATTGTAGAACTACAAAGTGCTTCTATATGGTAAATGGAGCTGATAAAATAGACAGTGAGTGTAGAAACAAGGAGGTGGTTTTAATGTTATGGTTGATTAGTGTAAACTCACACACTGTTGTATGTGCTTGCATGACTGTAGGACGCGTTTTCAGTGCATTACCGTAATATCCATAAAATGTGTTCTTGCGATTTCAGTGCAGAAAAGTTTGTGTAGAGACTGCAGCAGCGGATACTGTGTTTGTTTAGAAATTGTGGTCATACTTTTTTTAACAAGGTAAGTTTATTAAAATAAACGTTTTTTGTATATTAGCTTCTGGATATTTTCGGATGCTACGGACAAAACTGTGTTGTACTGCTATGATGATACGACTATGTTCCAAACCCTTTTAGACTCTTCCACCACCGTTAGCGCTTCTCTCAGTTAGTTCAGCTCATTAAATATATTATCTACTGTATCCCTTATCTTTACAAACCCAATTTCAAGGTTTAGACAGAAGAGAAAATATCAATGTAAATAGACAGCAGTTTGTAAAAGATGTTATTTATATTCTAGCATACAAACATACATCGCTCCAAAATATGAATCAACGCTTCAGCCAGGGTTGCCAGATTGCGCATTTGAAATTCCGCCCAAATACATGGAAAACCGCCCAACATACTCACGAAAAACAGCCGATAATCAGCGCTTAAACAATATTAAACCAGTTAAACATGATCTACTACTGCTGATATCTCACAAATCAGTGATTATAAATTATGAATGGCATTTGAAATAATAAAAAACTAAGACTAAGAAGTCTTAAGAAGTGTTTCTTTAGGGTTTTTTGTGTTTTTTGCTAGAACTGTTTCTACTTGAAGAACTCTTTAGTATAATTCAAGGTTCTTTGCTAACTCAATTTGATTTTTATGGATTTTTTTATTTTGCCACATATAAATGCACATAACATAAAATTTTCCTTCTGAGATGTTTTTCTTTCTGTGTGTAAGCAGCAACATACTTCACCTAAAACTTTATATAATCGCCTTCAAGAGAGCCAAAACAGAAATAAAAAACATTTTATATTAATTGAAGATCTACAGGACAACGTATGTTAAAGTTTGTAATTTAAGTCACATCCTTGTGAGGATCAAAGCTGGGTGCAGAGCCTGAATAGCTCAGTCGGTAGAGCATCAGACTTTTAATCTGAGGGTCCAGGGATCAAGTCCCTGTTCGAGCGAGTTGCTTCTTACTGCATTAGGTAAGCGGTAATGTCCTGTACTACATGGTTTATTTAGAATGATGAATAATTTGTACTTTGTGAGATATTTCTAAGTAAAATAGCATGTACTTGATAAGCTTGAAATAATAGCACACTGCATGTGTAACATGTTCTCCACACCAACTAGTTGTTTTAAACAGACTGTAGTAAATATAGGACAGTTTAAATCTATATTTATGTGCAGCCTAATAATGCACTGAGTTTTAGATATTAATACCCACATATTTTATGTTGAATTACATGCATTATAATTTCAGTTGTTGCTTCACAGAGCCGCTTTGTTATTGCACTGCACTAAACAGTTGGTATATCCTGCACTGTTTTGGCCCCTAATGCAGCATCAACCCTTAAGTCAGTCTGTCAGTGGTACAATCTGGTTCAGTTCGTCCTAAAGGCTGCGATAAACGTGAGTACGTGAGCTTAAACACGATGAACCCCCACTTTATAATGCAGCTTCAATGATCTTTTAGTACATTACAATTTACAAAGGGTAAAGGAGGGTTCTTTATAAGGGGAATTAGCTCAAATGGTAGAGTGCTAGCTTCGCGTGCGAGAGGTAGTGGGATCGATGCCCGCATTCTCCAATGCAGAAACATTATGATCATTTAAAGGCATCACGTAATATAAGACTCGTTTCTCGTTTGCTCACTGAAACGCTGCGTCAAAAATGTGGTCAGTTTTCGCTCTGTTTTCATTACCAGTCTCCTCAGTAGGTGGAGGCGACTTTGGCCCTTTCTATATAGGGCATCCGAGTTGCTAGACCAGTCAAGTTTGTTATTGAGGTGAACACCCAAGTATTTGTACTCCTTCACCATCTAGATAGAGATAGAGAAGATAGAGATAGAGAAGATGTGATAGAGAATGATGCAAGTGAAGGAAGTGAAAGCAGAGAAGGTTCTGAGAAAAGTGAAAGGGATGAAGAGAGGTCAGAAAGTAGTCAGGGCAGCGCCAAGGAGTGTATGCCAGAGGATCCAGCACTATGGACAAAGAAGTTGACTAATGAAGAGAGAGACACAATAGTACACAGATTGGCAAGCAAAGCAAAAACAAATAAAGTTACAGCAAAAGACAAGGAAGGAAAACCATTTCCTAACTACCTTCAATTTGCAAAGTATCAAAAGAGATTGGCTAATCTATAGTGAAAGTGCAGAGGCTCTGTATTGCATCCCATGCCTTCTGTTTTCTCACGAGCTGAAAAAGCCATCTAAAAGTTGGTGTTTCGCACTTTGTTGCATTTCAGTGTTTAGCACTTTGTTGAAGTCTGTTTTCTTTTTGCCCTTTTTTAATGAGAAATGACTAGTGAGTCAAGTTTTGTTTATCTTTTTATATAAATAAAGACTTTTTTTCTTAATATGGAAATCTGAAATGGCACTTTTATTTTATGTAATAAATAGGCTACTTGATAAAAAGCTGTTCTCTTCAGTTATAGCTTTTAATCATTCTGCAAATAAAACAGAATGTGAAGTCTTGTGTGATTAGGCTATTTTAGATTAATGTGTGGTTAGATGACTAGACTGATAGATAACTGGTAGTACTGGTAGCCCTTGTTGTTGGATAGCATTGTTAACTGCTCAGCTTTGTGAACCTCTTGCTTACAAGGGGGGGGGGGGGGGGGGGGGTAATGACACGTTGAGGTAATGACAGTTTTTACTTAGGGAAAAAAGTAAACAGCTAGTATACAATGTACTTTACATACATTTAAATAATGTGAACATTTCAATTGTAAAATACTGCTGTAACAATGTAAATAGACGCTGAATAAACATACTTTATGATCAGTATAAATACATGATTAAATTTCTCACATTTTCAGTGATCAAAAGCCTGGGTCCTGGCATCCATGTGGATGTTACTTTGACACGTACCACCTACCTCAGCATTGTTGCAGACCATGTACACCCTTTCATGAAAACTGTATTCCCTGATGGCTGTGTCCTCTAAAGAAGTAGATTTGTATAAAGCATGAGCTGTCAGAAGCGGGATTCGAACCCAGCCTCCAGGGGAGACTGCGACCTGAACACAGCGCCTTAGACCGCTCGGCCATCCTGACCTGAATGTGTGTTACCAAAGCCAATTTTCCTCAATACCCCCACATGGCCAAAGATTTGTACGAACTGCTGAATCTTTTCACATTATTATGTATGTTAGAGGGTTAAAGACATAAATTTGTATAAAGCACTAGCAGTCAGAAGTGGGATTTAAACCCACGCCTCAATGAGAGACTGTGACCTGAATGCATCACGTTAGACCGCATCCTGACTAGCTTGGGTACCATCGACACCACCCTCGCCCCACACAGACTAATATTTGTACGAACTTTTCACATTATTATGTATAGTAAATGTACTGACTGTAACCCATTTGCTGCACTGTACACTTTGTCACTAGGCTGTAAACCATATATCAATAGAAAGGGAGCCCCATATGAGATCTCCAACTGACCAAATAATGTTTTTTGGGTGGACCATTGTTAGCACTGTAACGGCACTTGCATGTTAGGGTGTGTTTTCTCTGGTATGAGTGTATTGGGTACAGCCTTCTTGTTGGGTTTTTAACTGACTGGATTATTTATTAAGATTATATTATTTTTTAAGAACTCAAACCCTGTTGTGCTCGTTGTTTGCCTATTAGTTCCTCGTTGCCTTGTTGCTGTAGCTCAAGCAGCTTGTTCTGTTGGAACTGTGACTGCAGTCTATCAGGGAGCAGTGGCTGACCGCTGGAAAGCAATGCTTATATAATGGTCAGTATTGTGGCCGCAGCAACCCCGGTTCGAATCCAAGTCACGGCACTGTCTTTTTCTATGCCGTGCTTCGAAGGTTTCGATTCTCTCCTCGGGCAAGAGACCAAAATGAGGCTGGAGCTTCAGGAAAGTCGAACTGTAGTCAAACGGGCCAGTGGCGCACTGGATAAACCGTCTGACTACGGATCAGAAGATTCTAGGTTCGACTCCTGGCTGGCTCGGTTGCCTTATGCCTTTTTTTTGTCTCTCTAACTCCTTGTGTATGGAGCACCAACAATGCATCCAACAATGGAGGTCTTGTCAAAGTGAAAAAGACTTGTCAGAGCGGAAAGAAGTGGCTGATGCTGTTGGAACTATGACTGCAGTCTATCAGGGAGCAGCCGACATGAGCCACCAGTGGCAGACTGCTGGGAAGCCATGATCGTATAGTGGTTAGTACTCTGCGTTGTGGCCGCAGCAACCCCGGTTCGAATCCGGGTCAAGGCACTGTCTTTTCGTATGCCGTGCTTCGAAGGTTTCTATTCTCTCTCTTTTTTTGTCTCTCTAACTCCTTGTGTATGGCTCTCTGTACCCCAGATCCAACAATGCAGGTCTTGTCAAGGTGACGAAGACTTGGCAGAGCGGAATGAAGTGGCTGATTCTGGCGTCAGCCGGTACTGAGCCTTGCAGTTTCCCATATGGTCTAGCGGTCAGGATTCCTGATTTTTACCCAGGTTTTCGACTTCCTGTATGGGAATTGGCCTTTATGATTGGACTCCAGCAAAACTCTGTGTATTAGTTCCTCGGCGCCTTGTTGCTGTAGCTCAAGCAGCTTGCAGTTCAAATCTTAGGCCATGTGGGGGTGTTGAGGAAAATTGGCATTGTTAACGTGCAAGCAAGTCAGGATGGCCAAGCAGTCGTTCAGCTCGCAGTCTCCCCTGGAGCCGTGGGTTCGAATTCCCCTTCTGACAGCTCATGCTTTATACCGTCAAAATGGGAACAAAGATGCAAATGCACATAAGGTATTACAGTTACATATAATCACAAACACCCCACCACCACCATTAAAAAGAAAACCCTCTATAATCACAAACACCCCACCACCACTATTAAAAAGAAAACCCTCCAGCAGCACTGCAACAAGAACAGAACAATCTCCTACAAGTCCAACAAAATCAAAGAGAATGCACTTCATAAAAGATCTCATCCCCGAATATGGCTGCATGTTGGCACTGTCGGCTGACTGAGACTTTTTGAACTTCACTATTTTGGCCCTTACATAAAGCAGCATCAACCCTTAAGTCCGTCTGTCAGTGGTACAAAGACAGTTATGCAGCATTATACAACAGGTAGTTCCGACCTTACAATCTGATTGGTTGAGAAGCGTTCTAACTGTGCTGATATTCGTGATAACAGCACGGGCTTTTCACACAATAACTGTATTACTCCGCTCACGCGTTGCCATAACGACAAGCTTCACGCACACAAGCCACTGGTTGTTTTGTAGGTCTATTAGTGCTCATACTATTATGATAGTCTATTAGATACTCATCTATTAGTGCTCATTAGTGCGCATCCAGAAATTGATACAATGGATGACTTTCAGATTACATTCGACCTGAAGCCTGTTTGGTCAGACTCTGAAGAAGAGTGTGAAAGCAAACGCACATCAAATTCTGTTTCGGTAAACGCTGTTAGGTCGGCTGCAGTGACAGAAGAACAGCTGATTACGCTGGAATTGACGAGAAACGAACAGAATACAATTCGGCAAACAAGATGGGCTACTAAGTGCTTTACAGACTGGCTGTTACAAAATTACATTCAGGTTAATTTGGCGACAATTGAAAAGGCTGAGCTGAACTTAATACTTCGACACTTCTATGGCTCTATCCGTGCCGCAAAAGGTGAGCCCTATAGTATCAGCAGTTATCTCGGACTGCGCACGGGGCTCAACAGGTACCTTAACGAACCTCCACTTAGTCGTTCCTGGTGTTTAAAGAATGACCCTTTTAAGCCTGCAAACAACGTCTTCCTCGGAACAATTAAAACAATCAGACGCGCAGGCAGAGATAAAACGACCCATCATCCATCGATTTCACCCGCAGATGAGAAAATGATCAGGGAATCTAACGCATGTAATCCCAACCATCCAAGAGGACTCCTGAACAAAGTTTGGTTCGATATCCAACTTCATTTTGGGCGGCGAAGTAAGGAGGGCAACAGATCACTTACAAAAGAGTCATTTGTTATCAAAACAGATAAAAACGGCACAAAATACTGCACGCTGTCATTTAATGAAGAAACAAAAAACCACAAAGACGTTATGGAGCGAGACCGTGAAAACTATAGGGGATTCATGTTTGCCAAACCCGGAGACAGCCTATGCCCAGTTGCAACATTAGAAAAATATCTGAGCAAAATGCATGAATGCGCCAGCCTTTTATTTACATCCCAAAAAGTCAGCGTGTGCAGCAGATGCAGTGTGGTACATCGCCAGTCCTCTGGGAGTGAATCAGCTTGCAACTATGCTTCCACGGATATGCAGAGAGGCTGGTACGAGCCGCATGTACACCAACCACTGCTTGCGAGCCACAGCAGTTCAGAGATTGTCCGATGCCGGTCTGGAGTCAAAGGAGATTATGTCTATTACTGGACACCGGTAAGAAGAAATAAAAGAAATGTGCATGTCCAGTTATCAAATGACCTTAAACTAGCATATGTATTTTAGAACTCTAACTAATTACAGGTCTGAGGGCTCGTTAAAAAGCTATTGGAGACCCACACTAGCTGACAGAAAAAGGTGGAGTGCAGTCCTCAGTGCAGAACATGACCCAGAAAACACAGTACAGAGGCCACCAGCGAAGCGAGCCGGACTGTTTGATGCCGATGCACATCCTACAGAGCAGCCTTTTTTTTCTAACTGCACAATGAACGGAAGTGTGCAGATTAACATATACAAATAACACAATAACTCTAATAAATAAATAAATTCTATATTTTAATTAAGCAACAGAACACGAGAGGGAATAAGCAAAGATGTTATAGCGAATAAGCGAAGATGAAAGGAAAATGAGAAAAAGCTAAAAATAAAATTAATTAAGAATTAAAATAGTTATTGCGTTATTTATATATGTTAATCTGCACACTTCCCTTATTTATATTCGATTATTATTTTTATTCCAAACTAGCGTAACTTTGTAATGTTAAACTATATGCCTTTTTTTTTTTAGCCTACTGTACAGGTAGGGAATGTTTACCGTTGCATAGCAACTCATTTGCTGTGGAACTACTTTTTGGCGGAAGGTATTGTCAATATTAAAGCATAATTAATATGAAATTCAGGGCTTCGTTGATTTATTTTCTTTCTTTATTTTGTAAAAACTGTTGTATAAAAGCAATAGAACACTCGAGGTCGTGTGCCTTCGGCTCGTGCCAGCGACCAAATCACAGCCGTGATGTTATTCGCGATAACACACTCCCTCTCGTGTTCTATTGCTTAATTAACGCTCTGCTCTGTCAGTACATTACAATTTGCAAAGGGTAAAGGAGGTTCATAGTAGGGGGAATTAGCTGAAATGGTAGAGCTAAGCATGTGAGAGGTAGCGGTATCGATGCCCGCATTCTCCAGTGCAGAAACATTATGATCATTTAAGGCATCACGTAATATGAAACTTGTTGCGTCAATGCTCACTGAAACGCAGCATCAAAATTTACAATGTTACAATGACATTTATGCTCTATTTTCACTCAAATCATTTTTTAAGTCAGTCTGTCAGTGGTACAAAGACAGTTATTATTATTTTCAGTTCGTCCTAAAAGCTGGGATGAACGTTTTAAATAAACTGAGTCTGTGATGGTATAAAAGCACCACATAATATAGAAAAGAGTACGTGAGATTAAACACGTTGCACTCCTACTTAATGCAGCATCAACACTCTGTTAATCCATTAAAATTTACAAAGGGTAAAGGATAGTTTTTGTAATAGAAAACTAAGACTAACTAGGACTAAGATTTGTATGAACCGTTATATCTTTGCACATTATTATGTATGGTAGTGGTAGGGCTGGACGATATGGCTAAAATTTATATCACAATATAACTCCTAATTTCGGTCGATACGATATAATTCCGATATCGATATGAATAACAGATATGTCAGAAAAACTGCCAAGAACACCAAAATTGGATGGCTGTACCTGCAAACCTCTTTTCTGGTTTCTGGTAAGAAATACAAGCTGAATACACCACTGAATTAGTCCTTCATCTCTTATCAGCTATTTCGTCTGCTTCTTTTTCAACTGTGGACAGTGGCAAAGCCAGACAATTTCCATAGGGGTGGCCAGACTGGACCATTGCTCACACAGGGGTGGCACAGAAACTGTCTGATACCTTATTTTTGTATGTGGCTAGTAGCTGTTGATCTAGTAGTGTTTTGGTCACTCACTCGTTTACCTATACAGGCAGTGAGTACCATGCAGAATTACATCAAGCCTAGCATAATAAGCTTTTTATTTTTTCTCATATTCCCTGTGAAAAACCAAAATATAGCCTATAACCTTAACAGAATTTCAAAGATATTCATTTGCAATACTTGATCATTTGATTGCAAACTTGTGTGTACTGATGAGACTCATTTGAACCCCAGAACAGGCCAGTGTGAATGCATGGAAAACAAATTTTAATTTTCTTTCAAGAATATGATACATTCTGACCAACACTATTAAGCCAAATCAGCATTGAAAATTAACTTTACTTTTAATAGCCTTCTACAACGCTGGAGCTTCTTAAAACTGCATATTCTCTTTTCAATAGAAGTGTTATTTAAATGCTATTAAATACTAATAAGAAGTAGTAGTAATAACTGGTATTGGTACTCAGTAGTAGTAGTACTCAGTAGTAGTACTTCTTCTGTAATTGTCTTGGTGGGTGACATTTATGTTGAGTGTGTAACTGCACTGTTTTGATGGAGAACTACTCACTTGAGGTGCGCTGTTGAATTGCGTCCCTGTGGGAACACCTGCGAGCAGAAATGCTTCCGCAAAAAAGTAACACGGGCAAAGCGCGCTGACGTTATGCATATCGATCGAATTTGTTTAAAAATCATATCACCGTTATTGAAACATTTTCTATCGCGATATATATCGAATTATTGTCCAGCACTAGGTAGAGGGTTAATGACATAAATTTGTATCAAGTATGTGCTGTCAGAAGTGGGATTCGAACCCACACCTCCAGGGGAGACCACGACCTGAACGCAGCACCTTAGACCGCTCGACCATCCTGACTAGCCAGGGTATGATTAATACCACCCTCACCCCACACGGACTAAGATTTGTACAAACTCCTTAATCTGTAACCCATTTGCTGCACTGAACACTTTGTCACTAGGCTGTAAATCATATATCAATAGAAAGGGAGCCCCATATGAGCACTCCAACTGACCAAATAATGTTTTTGGGTGGACCATTCTTAGCACTGTAACGGCACTAGCGTGTTAGGGTGTGTTTTCTCTGGTATGAGTGTATTAGGTACAGCCTTCTTGTTGGGTTTTTAACTGACTGGATTATTTGTTACGAACTCAAACCCGGTTAGTGCTTGTTGTAGGCTATTCAATCATCCACAAGATTAAATAATATAAATACAGTTAATATTGTATTATATAATAGAATGACTATAAAGCTGAGTCTGAGCTTAAACACTTGCACCCTGACTTTATAATGCAGCATCAACGCTCTGTTAGTACATTAGTAAAGGTGGGGTTTTCAGTCAGAGTCAGAGTCAGAGTCAGAGAGGTTTTATTGTCATTTCAGCTACATACAAGTACATATTGAAATGAAACAGCGTTCCTCTAGGATCACGGTGTAACACGGTACAAAAAGTGCAAGACAATACAAAACAGTGCAAATACAACAATAATACAAAAAATCCTATAATAAATAACTACAAAAGATATTCCTAATTATCCCTAATCTAAACAAGTAATTAGAAGACAGGACTAAAGACAAGTGTTAGTACATGATGGTGAATAGATGGTACAATGGTTCATGAGGTAGTGACATGTTGTACATTAGCAGCGTAAAATTGGCAATGCAGATAAGGTGCCTAAAAAGTAAATAAGGTGCAAAATACAAGTAAGGTGCATAGGGGAAGGGGAATTAACTCAAATTGTAGAGCGCTCGCTTAGCATGCGAGAGGTAGTGGGATCGATGCCCGCATTCTCCAGTACAGAAACATTATGATCATTTGGCAGCAACTCGGAATCTGAAATGATAAAATTAAGGCGAAATTCGTTGCAGCATTAATCTTTAGGCCAGTCTGTCAGCGTTACAATGTCATTAACGCCCTATTTACTCTTAAACAGTTTCATTTACATACCTTTTTTGTTTTGTTTTGACAGAAACGCATGAACTTATAATGCTAACAGCGCTAACAGCGCTAATGATGCTATCAGCGCTACCGGTGTGACCAGCATGCAGACGGAGCTCGTCGGGACGCAGAGACCCCTCATCATCAGGGAGAGTGATGTACGGAGAGCTTTCAGGAGAGTGAACACCAGGAAAGCAGCAGGACCGGACGGGATCGCCGGCCGAGTCATCAAAGCCTGCGCGGACCAGCTAGCACCGGTGTTCACGGTGATCTTCAACCTGTCCCTGACCCAGTGCATCGTACCAGCGTGCTTCAAACAGTCCGTCATCGTTCCAGTCCCGAAGAAGAACCAGCCAGCCTGCCTCAATGACTTTCGCCCAGTGGCCCTGACATCAGTTGTGATGAAGTGCTTCGAGAGGATCATCAGAGACTTCATCACCTCATCACTTCCGGACTCTATGGACCCTTTACAGTTTGCATACCGCCACAACCGTTCCACAGATGATGCCATCACCTACCTCCTTCACACCACATTAACACACCTGGACGCTGGGAGGGGTAATTATGTTAAAATGCTGTTTGTTGACTACAGCTCAGCATTTAACACGATTATCCCCTCTACACTAACCATCAAGTTGGAGAACCTGGGACTTCATCCATCCTTGTGTCACTGGATCTCTAACTTTTTGACGGACAGAACACAAGCTGTGCGGGTAGGTAAACACATCTCACCCACACTCACCCTTAGCACTGGCGCCCCCCAGGGCTGTGTCCTGAGCCCCCTGCTGTACTCACTGTACACACATGACTGTGTGGCCACTTCCAGCTCTACCACCATTGTCAAGTTTGCTGACGACACTGTTGTGGTGGGCCTGATCTCTAACAACGATGAGAGGGCCTACCTAGAGGAGATTAAACACCTGGAGGACTGGTGCCAGGACAACAATCTCCTCCTCAACGTCAGCAAGACAAAGGAGCTGATAGTGGACTGCAGCAGAAAGCAGGAGAGGAACTATCACCCCGTTATGATCAGTGGCACCGCAGTGGAAAGAGTAGACAGTTTCAAGTACCTTGGAGTTCACATCTCTGAGGACCTGTCATGGTCCTGCCACACCACTGCGCTGGCAAAGAAGGCCCGTCAGCGTCTCTATCACCTCAGACGCTTAAGGGACTTCAAACTACCATCCAAGGTGCTTCGTAACTTCTACACCTGCACCATTGAATCCATCATAACGGGAAACATCACAACCTGGTTCGGAAACAGCACCAAGCAGGATAGGCAGGCTCTACAAAGGGTGGTGCGTTCAGCTGAGCGCATAATCCGGACTGAGCTTCCTGACCTGCAGTCCATATACAGGAAACGGTGCTGGACAAGGGCCAGGAGGATAGTAAAGGACCCCAGTCATCCCAGTAATGGACTGTTTTCTTTGTTACAGTCTGGGAGGCGTTTTCGTGCTCTAAAAGCCAAAACGGAGAGGATGAGAAGAAGCTTTTTCCCACAAGCTATTCGTGTCCTCAACGAAAACAGCATTTAGGACCATTTACACAATGTGCACAATCTAATTTATATGTGTATGTATGTGTATATACAGTGTATCACAAAAGTGAGTACACCCCTCACATTTCTGCAGATATTTAAGTATATCTTTTCATGGGACAACACTGACAAAATGACACTTTGACACAATGAAAAGTAGTCTGTGTGCAGCTTATATAACAGTGTAAATTTATTCTTCCCTCAAAATAACTCAATATACAGCCATTAATGTCTAAACCACCGGCAACAAAAGTGAGTACACCCCTAAGTGAAAGTTCCTGAAGTGTCAATATTTTGTGTGGCCACCATTATTTCCCAGAACTGCCTTAACTCTCCTGGGCATGGAGTTTACTAGAGCTTCACAGGTTGCCACTGGAATGCTTTTCCACTCCTCCATGACGACATCCCGGAGCTGGCGGATATTCGAGACTTTGCGCTCCTCCACCTTCCACTTGAGGATGCCCCAAAGATGTTCTATTGGGTTTAGGTCTGGAGACATGCTTGGCCAGTCCATCACCTTTACCCTCAGCCTCTTCAATAAAGCAGTGGTCGTCTTAGAGGTGTGTTTGGGGTCATTATCATGCAGGAACACTGCCCTGCGACCCAGTTTCCGGAGGGAGGGGATCATGCTCTGCTTCAGTATTTCACAGTACATATTGGAGTTCATGTGTCCCTCAATGAAATGTAACTCCACAACACCTGCTGCACTCATGCAGCCCCAGACCATGGCATTCCCACCACCATGCTTGACTGTAGGCATGACACACTTATCTTTGTACTCCTCACCTGATTGCCGCCACACATGCTTGAGACCATCTGAACCAAACAAATTAATCTTGGTCTCATCAGACCATAGGACATGGTTCCAGTAATCCATGTCCTTTGTTGACATGTCTTCAGCAAACTGTTTGCGGGCTTTCTTGTGTAGAGACTTCAGAAGAGGCTTCCTTCTGGGGTGACAGCCATGCAGACCAATTTGATGTAGTGTGCGGCGTATGGTCTGAGCACTGACAGGCTGACCCCCCACCTTTTCAATCTCTGCAGCAATGCTGACAGCACTCCTGCGCCTATCTTTCAAAGACAGCAGTTGGATGTGACGCTGAGCACGTGCACTCAGCTTCTTTGGACGACCAACGCGAGGTCTGTTCTGAGTGGACCCTGCTCTTTTAAAACGCTGGATGATCTTGGCCACTGTGCTGCAGCTCAGTTTCAGGGTGTTGGCAATCTTCTTGTAGCCTTGGCCATCTTCATGTAGCGCAACAATTCGTCTTTTAAGATCCTCAGAGAGTTCTTTGCCATGAGGTGCCATGTTGGAACTTTCAGTGACCAGTATGAGAGAGTGTGAGAGCTGTACTACTAAATTGAACACACCTGCTCCCTATGCACACCTGAGACCTAGTAACACTAACAAATCACATGACATTTTGGAGGGAAAATGACAAGCAGTGCTCAATTTGGACATTTAGGGGTGTAGTCTCTTAGGGGTGTACTCACTTTTGTTGCCGGTGGTTTAGACATTAATGGCTGTATATTGAGTTATTTTGAGGGAAGAATAAATTTACACTGTTATATAAGCTGCACACAGACTACTTTTCATTGTGTCAAAGTGTCATTTTGTCAGTGTTGTCCCATGAAAAGATATACTTAAATATCTGCAGAAATGTGAGGGGTGTACTCACTTTTGTGATACACTGTATATGTGGACATATGTATGTGTATATAAGTATATGCGTGTATACTGTTTTATGTGTATATGTATGTATATGTATAGATTAGTATTGTGTATTTATTATTTATCACATCTGTATAGCATTATGTAGCATCATGTTGCACAGTTTCTGCACTACTTGTCACTTTACACACTTGTTCACTTTAAACTGCCCCTTGTAATTATATTGTAATTCTTCTGATGTTCACTTTACTTTAAATTGCTCTTTTTAATTATATTGTTAATTTTTCTAATGTCCTAAACTCTTACTTTTAAAAACTTTTTATATTTTGTTGTATAATATATTTTTTAACTATTTTGTAGTTTTGTAATTACTGTGGCGGAGCAGTCACTAAAGCATTTCACTGCCAGTTGTACCGTGTATGACCATGTATGTGACAAATAAACCTTGATTTGATTTGATTTGATTTGCTACAATATTAAAATGCATCAGAGTTTTTTTTTTTAGTTTGATCGCTGCTATTGATATAACTGAAATGATATTATTGTTATGTTTTTTATTTACTTTTTGAAGTTTTTTTGAAAAAAAGACTCACAGTGATCATTACCAGGATAAAACAGGCAGTGAATGAATGAATGTATTTCATAATAAGAAACAATAAGAATATCCATCATACCACCAGGTGGTGGAAGTGTGATTGTGTGGGGATGCTTTGACATTTGGGTGACTTCATGGGAGTCTTAATCGATTGAACCAGGAATAATGAACCACTGCCTTGATTCTCTGTGCTGAGAATCATCCACTATCTAAATAATACCTGCTCTGTGGTGGTCCTGTGGGGGTCCTGACCATTGAAGAACAGAGTGAGCAGTCTAGAGTCAGTAGTTGTAGAACTACAAAGTGCTTCTATATGGTAAGTGGAGCTGATAAAATGGACAGTGAGTGTAGAAACAAGGAGGTGGTTTTAATGTTATGGCTGATTAGTGTAAACTCACACACTGCTGTATGTGCTTGCATGACTAGGACGAGTTCTCAGTGCATTACCGTAATATCCATAAAATGTGTCCTTGCGATTTCAGTGCAGAAAAGTTTGTGTAGAGACTGCAGCAGCGGATACTGTGTTTGTTTAGAAATTGTGGTCATACTTTTTTCAACAAGGTAAGTTTATTAAAATAAAAGTTTTTTTGTATATTAGCTTCTGGATATTTTCGGATGCTACGAACAAAACTGTGTTGTACTGCTATGATGATACGACTATGTTCCAAACCCTTTTAGACTCTTCCACCACCGTTAGCGCTTCTCTCAGTTAGTTCAGCTCATTAAATATATTATCCACAGTATCGCTTACTTTTACAAACCCAATTTCAAGGTTTAGACAGAAGGGAAAATGTCAATGTAAATAGACAGCAGTTTGTAAAAGATGTTATTTATATTCTAGCATACAAACATACATCGCTCCAAAATATGAATGAACGCTTCAACCAGGGTTGCCAGATTGCACATTTAAAAGTCCGCCAAAATTCATGGAAAACCGCCCAACATACTCACGAAAAACAGCCGATAATCAGCGCTTAAACAATATTTATCCAGTTAAACATGACCTACTACTGCTGATATCTCACAAATCAGTGATTATAAATTATTAATGGAATTTGAAATAATGAATGGCATTTGAAATAATAAAAAACTAAGACTAAGAAGTCTTAAGAAGTGTTTCTTCAGGGTTTTTTGTGTTCTTGCTAGAACTGTTTCTACTTGAAGAACCCTTTAGTATAATTCAAGGTTCTTTGCTGGGTCATTCCTAGCATTCGGTGCCATTTGAGTCCCCATGATGTAATATGGTATATTTTGTGTAAAAATAGGCTAATACTTATTTCTATAAGCTTGTCTTACATGATTAACCCCCCTCCACCATAGAAAACAATGAAGTGTTCCCAGGATTATTTAATAAAAAAAAAAACACTCTGATTTTAGTGCAAGTAGGCTTAACTGCCATGTCCCCAATCATGTTTTCTCAAATTCATTTACAAATATAAGTAATAAAAATTAAACAAATTCTAAATTTTTCATTATTGTTGTATAGCCTTATTTATAATATCTCTCACCAAATGTTATATTTTGTTATTAATACTTTTTTAATATTTAAAGTCTTTAAAATAAGTTGTGTCCCTGAGTCAACTGTCCCCCCTGTTACTGTGATGGAAAATTTGTCTGGACATGCCCCCTTACTCTTCCTCTAGTCACATGACTACCAGGAAGTAGCATACATTTTTGGAGGGAAATCATCCACAAAAAACAGAGTAGGTATCATACTTTATTCATTCTTTTTTCAATGTTTTAGAAAGGTTTACTGATGCGGTAAAGCATAACATGTCCACTCTGTTATGCTAATTTATAATGGAAAGTTATAAATTTATGTAATTTTAAAATATGGTTAATAAACAGGTTAAAAATCTTTGTCTGTGGTCGCCATGAACTAGCCTGCTGTATATCACATGAGCAGTAATGCTAACTTTAGCATAAAATGTCCCTCCTGTTACTGTCCACCCTGTTACTGTTTTGCACAGTAACAGGGTGGACACATAGTAATAGGGTGGAAGTAAGATGAAGTATTGGTAATTATTATTAATTTAATATGAATTTATTTGTTATATATGTTGAAAAAGATTAGTTAAATGGGATGCATATATTTGTCAGGGAATGGCACCATTGTCTGCTGCAGAAAAGCAGAGGCGCTACAGGGCACATCGTGATGCAGACCCTGAAAAAAGGCAGAGATACCTTAGTAAAGAGAAGGAGAGGTGGAGAAAGGACAGAGATGAAGGTAGAAAAAAAAAAGTGTCAGACCTCAGTGAAAGAGAGAAGAGAGCACAGAGAAAGAAATGGCGAGAAAGGAAGAGAAAGCAGAGTATATAAGTATTTGAAGTAAATAAGTATTTGATCCCCTACCAACCAGCAAGAATTCTGACCCCCACAGACCGGTTATGTGCCCATGAGGCACACAAATTATTCCTGTCCCTGTATAAAAGACACCTGTCACAGAATCAGTTTCTTCCGTTCAAATCTCTCGACCACCATGGGCAAGACCAAAGAGCTATCAAAGGACGTCAGGGACAAGATTGTAGACCTGCACAAGACTGAAATGGGCTACAATACCATCAGCAAGAAGCTTGGTGAGAAAGAGACCACTGTTGGTGCGATAATTCGAAAATGGAAGAAATACAAGATCATAGTTAATTGCCCTTGCTCTGGAGCTCCATGCAAGATCTCACCTCGTGGGATAAGAATGATTCTGAGAAAGGTGAGGTCAGCCCAGAATTACACGGGAGGAGCTTGTCAATGATTTCAAGGGAGCTGGGAGCAGAGAAATGCTGGATATGACCCCAAGAACACCATCCCCACTGGGCATTCTCTGCCTCCAAACACGGCGAGTGGAGTTGATGCCAAAGAGCTCAATTTTGGTCTCATCTGACCATATCACATTCTCCCAAGCTTTCTCTGAATCATTCAGGTGTTCATTGGCAAACTTCAGACGGGCCTGTACATGAGCCTTCTTCAGCAAAGGGACTTTGCGGGCACTGCAGGATCTCAATCCATTACGGCGAAGTGTGTTACTAATGGTTTTGTTGGTGACTGTGCTTCCAGCTCCCTTGAGATCATTGACAAGCTCCTCCTGTGTAATTCTGGGCTGACCTCACCTTTATCAGAATCATTCTTACCCCACCAGGTGAGATCTTGCATGGAGCTCCAGAGTGAGGGCGATTGACTGTGATCTTGTATTTCTTCCATTTTCAAATTATCGCGCCAACAGTGGTCTTTTTCTCACCAAGCTTCTTGCTGATGGTCTTGTAGCCCATTTCAGCCTTGTGCAGGTCTACAATCTTGTCCCTGACATCCTTTGATAGCTCTTTGGTCTTGCCCATGGTGGTCGAGAGATTTGAATGGAAGAAACTGATTCTGTGACAGGTGTCTTTTATACAGGGACAGGAATAATTTGTGTGCCTCATGGGCACATAACCGGTCTGTGGGGGTCAGAATTCTTGCTGGTTGGTAGGGGATCAAATACTTATTTCCCTTAATTAAATACAAATTAATTTATAACCTTTATTTAATGTTTTTTTTCTGGATTATTTTTTAGATTCTGTCTCTCACAGTTGAAGTGTACCTACGATAAAAATTACAGACTGTTCAAGTCTTTGTAAGGGGGTAAACTTACAAAATCAGCAGGGGATTAAATACTTATTTTCCCCACTGTATATGAGAGCACTAGACTGAAAAATGTTCCTGATAATTACTTTAGGTGTTCAGTACATTTGATGGTTGAAGGTGGGGGATGAGGGTGGGGGACACAAGTTGCTTCTTTTTAATGAAATTTACTGTTGGTAACTGTATGATGTCCACCCCGTTACGTCCTGTCCACCCTGTTTCTCGTCTGTCCACCCTGTTACCTGTGTGTTTTTTTTATATTAATTAAATAAAATCAACAATTATTATGCATATCTTTGTGGTTACCTGGAGGGAATGAATCTGTAAAATGAAATAATTTAAAAATGGAGCCAAATTCCATTGAAATTCCTTTTTATGCTAAAAGAAATGTATTCAAATTACATTGTGCCTTTAAA
This sequence comes from Trichomycterus rosablanca, assembly GCF_030014385.1. Lineage (NCBI taxonomy): Eukaryota > Metazoa > Chordata > Actinopteri > Siluriformes > Trichomycteridae > Trichomycterus > Trichomycterus rosablanca. The sequence continues at coordinate 8,988,075 of NC_085997.1, read as the reverse complement.
AACAACGTATCTTTTTTTAGATAAAGCTTGTTTATAAAAACGTTCTTTAAAAACAATTGCAGGATAAATTGAGGGACATTTAAGCTTTTAGAAAATATAAATATTCAAATAACTGCATTTAAAACACTTATTAATAGAGAAGAGAATGTCCTGTAACAGGGGGGACATTTGTCCTACGTCACATGCAAAAAATTTGGTCAAAATTATTAAAGTATAATATCCTGAGCTGGACCAACATATATTTCTTATACTTTAACAAGCCCTCCTTCAGATAAAATGATAAAACCATGAAAGGTTTTGCACTTTTTTATAGAAAGTTACCAACCTGAAATGGCACCGAATAGTAGGAATTACCCTGCTATCTCAATTTGATTTTTATGGATTTTTTTTATTTTGCCACATATAAATACACATAACATAAAATTCTCCTCCTGATATGTTTTTCTTTGTGTGTGTAAGCAGCAACATACTTCACCTAAAACTTTATATAATCGCCTTCAAGAGAGCCGAAACAGAAATAAAAACATTTTATTTTATTTTATTTGAAGTTCTACAGGACAACGTATGTTAAAGTTTGTAATTTAAGTCACATTCTTGTGAGGATTAAAACAGGTTCCAGATCCTGGATAGCTCAGTCGGTAGAGCATCAGACTTTTAATCTGAGGGTCCAGGGTTCAAGTCCCTGTTTGGGCGAGTTGCTTCTTACTGCATTAGGTAAGCGGTAATGTCCCGTACTACATGGTTTATTTAGAATGATGAAGAATTTGTACTTTGTGAGATGTTTGTAAGTGAAATAGCATGTACTTGATCAGCTTGAAATAATAGCACACTGTATGTGTAACATGTTCTCCACACCATCTAGTTGTACGTCCAGCTGTTTCAAACAGATTGTAGTAAAAAGAGGACAGTTTAAATCTATATGTATGTGCAGCCTAATAATGCACTGAGTTTTAGATATTAATACCCACATATTTTATGTTGAATTACATGCATCATAATTTTAGTTCTTGCTTCACGGAGCCGCTTTGTTATTGCACTACACTAAACAGGTGGCATATCCTGCACTATTTTGGCCCTTTCATAATGACGCATCAATGCTCTGTTAGTACATTACAATTTACAAAGGTTAAAGGAGGGTCCTTCATCAGGGGAATTAGCTCAAATGGTAGAGCGCTCGCTTAGCATGCGAGAGGTAGCGGGATCGATGCCCGCATTCTCCAGGTTTTAAATTTATGTAGAGAAACAGATGGACTACAGTCAGTAATTGTAGAACTACAAAGTGCTTCTATATGGTAAGTGGAGCTGATAAAATGGACAGTGAGTTTAGAAACAAAGAGGTTTTTTTTATGTTATGTTCTAACCTGTAATAAATTAGGTGGAGGTGGAGGCAAACCGCAAATTAGAAAAACAGTGGCCACATTTCATGTAAATCACGCTGACCTGTTAGAATGAGGTGCGATCTACCAGTATGCACTGTGCGAACAACTGGTAGATCGCGATCGACGTAATGGGCACACCTGATGTATAACAACTGTACTTTTGGTAACCCCTTTGGTGTCCTTCTAAGGAATTGCTCCTGATAACTTTTATTGTTTATTGAAACACAACATTTCCATCACAGATCTGCTTCAAAATTTGTAAGGTCAGTTATCAGATCTTGTATTTCTAAATTAAACTGTAATGAGTGACATTATGAGCTTTAATTAACATATCCTTCTGAGACAGAGCAATTAATTTTTGTCCCCTGTGGGAACATGTGTCCGAGATCTCTAACACAAGCACCATTGATGCAATCCATTTGAGTACTACTGTACTTTATAGAGTACACCCTGGGCTTTTTAGTAATGTCACATTTGTGGGTGTGTGGCAGCTCATGATCTTTCTTGTAATCTTTTCCTAATAATCAAATTGTTTCAAAAGATTTAAAAATGTACAGCAATTTCATTCAATGTCCTTTGCAGTGGACAGCAGGACTTTCTACCCCCTGTTTTTAGCCTATTTCTATACAAGGAAGCAGAAGGCTAAGTAAGACAAGATTTTATTACAAATGTACAAATGTATGCAAGAGAGTCAGATTTAAGGGGTGGCTTGGTGGGTAGCACTGTCACCTCACAGCAAGAAGGTCCTGGGTTCAATCCCCAGACGGGCCGCTCTGCGTCCTTTCTGTGTGGAGTTTGCATGTTCTTCCAGTGTCTGTGTGGGTTTCCTGGGGTTAATTGGAGACACTGAATTGCCCTATGGGTGTGTGTGTCTTCCCTGCAATAAGACACACACAGCAGCGCTTCTGGAGTTTTTAAACACTGTTACTGCTGGACTGAGAATAGTCCACCAACCAAAAACATCCAGCAAACAGCACCCTGTGGGAAGCGTCCTATGACCACTGATGAAGGTCTAGAAGATGACCACCACAGTGGTAGCCTAGTGGGTAGAGCTTTGGGCTATTACCCAGAATTGGCGGTTCAAATCCAGGCTCTTCTATGCAGCCACTGTTGGGTCCTTGAGCAAGGCCCCTGTCTGCTCCAGAGGTGCTGTACGATGGTTGACCCTGTACTCTGACCCCAGCTTCCAAACAAGCTGGGATATGCGAAGAAAGAATTTCATTGTACTATGTATATATGACAAATAAAGTATGTCTATATCTTTATATCTACCATGTCACTGCAGTGCTGAGAATCATCCACCACCTAAATAATACCTGCTCTGTGGTGCTCATGTCAATAATTGTAGAACTACAAAGTGCTCCAATATGGTAAGTGGAGCTGATGAAATAGACAGTGAGCGTAGAAACAAGGAGGTGGTTTTAATGTTATGGTTGATTAGTGTAAACTCACACACTGTTGTATGTGCTTGCATGACTGTAGGACGCGTTTTCAGTGCATTACCGTAATATCCGTAAAATGTGTCCTTGCGATTTCAGTGCAGCAAAGTTTGTGTAGAGACTGCAGCAGCGGATACTGTGTTTGTTTAGAAATTGTGGTCATACTTTTTTCAACAAGGTAAGTTTATTAAAATAAACGTTTTTTTTATATTAGCTTCTGTGTTGTACTGCTATGATGATACGACTATGTTCCAAATCCTTTAAGACTCTTTCACCACCGTTAGCGCTTCTCTCAGTTAGTTCAGCTCATTAAATATATTATCCACAGTATCGCTTACTTTTACAAACCCAATTTCAAAAATTTTTAGACAGAAGAGAAAATGTCAATGTAAATAGACAGCAGTTTGTAAAAGATAGCATACAAACATACATCTCTCTAACATGTGAATAAACGCTTCAGCCAGGGTTGCCAGATTGCTCATTTCAAAGTCTGTCAAAATGCATGGAAAAACTCCCAACATACTCACGAAAAACAGCCGATAATCAGCGCTTAAACAATATTAAACCAGTTAAACATGACCTACTACTGCTGATATCTCACAAATCAGTGATTATAAATTATGAATGGCATTTGAAATAATAAAAAACTAAGACTAAGACTAACTAGGACTAAGATTTGTACGAACTTTTGTATCTTTTCACATTATTATGTGTGGTAGAGGGTTAAAGAAGTAAATTTGTATAAAGCATGAGCTGTCAGAAGTGGGATTCGAACTCACGCCTCCAGGGGAGACTGCGACCTGAACGCAGCGCCTTAGACCACTCGGCTATCCTGACTAGCTGGGATTTCATTGATACCACTTTCGCCCACACCGACTAAGATTTGTGCAAACTGCTTAATCTTTTCACATTATTATGTATGGTAGAGGGTTAAAGACGTAAATTTGTATAAAGCATGAGCTATCAGAAGTGGGATTTGAACCCACCCCTCCAGCGAATACTGCATACTGAACACAGTGCCTTAGACTGCTAAACCATTCTGTCTAACTTGGACAATGTTGACACCACTCCCGCCCCACACGAACTAATATTTGTACGAACTCCTGAATCTTTTCACATTATTATGTATGGTAAATGTACTGACTGTAACCCATTTGCTGCACTGTACACTTTGTCACTAGGCTGTAAATCATATATCAATCGAAAGGGATCCCCATATGAGCACTCCAACTGACCAAATTAAGTTTTTTGGGTGGACCATTCTTGTAATGGTAACGGCACTAGCATGTTAGGATGTGTTTTCTCTGGTATGAGTGTATTAGGTACAGCCTTCTTGTTGGGTTTTAAACTGACTGGATTATTTATTAAGAACTCAAACCCTGTTTGTGCTTGTTGTAGGCTATTCAATCGTCCACTAGATGGCATAATATGAATCCAGTTAATATTGCGTTGGAAAGTTTCATTGCGTGCTGATCTGTGTGGAATACAACTGATGTATGTAGCACTAAGAAGTGGAACGCCTTTTCAGAAGAGTTGAAGCTGTTATAGCTGCAAAGGGTGGGCCGACATCATATTAAACCCTTTGGATTAAGAATGGGATTTCACTCAAGTTCATATGCATGTGAAGGCAGATGAGTAAATACTTTTGGCAATAAAACCTTTTTATATTAATCGAAGTTTTACAGGACAACGTATGTTAAAGTTTGTAATTTATGTCACGTCCTTGTGAGGATTAAAGCAGGTTGCAGAGTCCGGATAGCTCAGTCGGTAGAGCATCAGGGTCCAGGGTTCAAGTCCCTGTTTGGGCAAGTCATTTATTAATGCGTTGTGTAAGCGGTAATGTTCTGTACTACATGGTTTATTTAGAAAGTTGAAGAATTTGTACTTTGTGAGATATTTTCAAGTGAAATATGTACTTGATCAGCTTGAAATAATAGCACGCTATATGTGTAACATGTTCTCCACCCCAAGTAGTTGTACGCCCAGCTGTTGCAAACAGACTGTAGTAAATAGAGGACCGTTTAAATCTATATTCATGTGCAGCCTAATAATGCTAATAATGCAATATCTAAGAGTTTTAGATATTAATACCCACATATTTTATGTTGAATTACATGCATTATTATTTCAGTCCTTGCTACACAGAGCTGCTTTGTTATTGCACTGCACTAAACAGTTGGTATATCCTGCACTATTTTGTCTACATAATGCAGCATCAACGCTCTGCTCTGTTAGTACATTACAAAGGGTAAAGGTGGTTTTTTCTTAAATGGTAGGGCGCTCGCTTAGCATGCGAGAGGTAGCGGAATCGATGCCCGCGTTCTCCAAGGCAGAAACATTATGATCATTTAAGGGCATCACGTAATATGAAACTCGTTGCGTCATTGCTTACTGAAACACAGCATCAAAAATCAGGTCAGTCAGTAAGTGTTACAAAGACATTTAGGCTCTGTAATTAATCGTTTTGTTTGACTTTTTTAAATTGACAAACATGCAATAACTTTTAATTTTCGAAATTTGTAATGTCTTGGATTTTTAACACCACTTTTTTGTATCGTTACGTGACCTTTTGATTGTTTATTAAGTGAACTGCTTGGTAAAAGATGAACCGCTGATATTCACAACATTCCCTTTTAAAATGCAGCATCACACTTAAGTCTGTCAGTGTTACAAAGACTGTTTTTTTCAGTTCGTCCTAAAGGCTGAGATGAACGTTTTAAATAAACTGAGTCTGTGATGGTTTAAAAGCAACACATAATATAGAAAAGAGTACATGAGCTGAAACACTTGAAGGCAACACGAAATATGAACTCGTTGCGTCATTGCTCACTGAAATGCAGAATCAAAAATCAGGTCAGTCTAGGTTCGACTACTGGCTGACTTGGTTACCTTATGGCTTTTTGGTCTCTTTATGGGTATGGGAAGTGGTCTTTATTGTAGCGTAAAAGAGAGATTTGCATTTAATTATTTTTTTTATAATTAATAGCTTCACGAGGCACCACCAACATTTAGTTGTTTGGTTAGGCTAAATTGTTTCAAAAAACCTAATTCATAACATATCAGTCCCTTTCTGTTGGGGTAAATAAATAAAGCAGATTATTTTTCTCACCGAGGTAATTAAAACCACAGCGCTAAGTTTTGAATCGTTGTAATGTTTCTTAAACTAACAAAACATAACACATATAATGACAGTTAATAAGTAAGTGGCATAACTAAGTGGTAATGATAGAAGTATAAATCTGTAGGCGAACTATAACATGAAATTAGCATATGATTCAAGAGATTGTCGTGGATCTTTTGTTAGAATCGATCCGAATTGATCAGAAGGCAAGGTGACGTTCTTTAAAAGTTTTATTCAGAAAAGGTTGGTTCGTCTTCCAGGTCACAAGCAGCTGCGTTCTGAAGCCTCTCCGTCTAAGTGAAGAATACAACAGACCTCGAGTAGAGCGCGCAGTTGTTATTTATAGTTTACCACCACCCCCTAGTGGCCAGGTGTAGTACTACTCCATATAAGGTATGCCTTTTGTTCCAGGCTTCCACTCAGCCAGTTCTAACCGGTTTTATGCCACGTGGCGGTTTGGCACAACTCCAATCACATTCCTTGAATACCAAAATGTTTTAGACCAATATTGTAATGCCCAATAATAATTTAGATTATAACAATTCCCCCTTTGAATGCAAAACATTGCATTCACTTCAACAAAGAGTTTCAGAAGGCTATAGTTACACAATCAAAGCTTACTTGGACCTTTCAGCAACCGGATAGGAAAGAAATTCAAAATTTATAGTCCTTTAGAGACTTCCCTATATGTGTTACATCTTCAAAGTAAGCTAAATTCCCTTATGTGTTGATGATGATATCTTTTTGTTGACAGGAAATCCATGGTCCCCCTTTTGATCTCAGTGATCTCCTTTTGGACAACTTAAACCATCACCAATCATGCAAGGATTACATTAATCAAATATGTGCCTATGTATTTTGCAACTTAACATTACTATTTACTTAAACTATCAATATGTGCTTTACCCTATATATGTTGTATTGTAGCTAAATACATACAAAACATTAATTTACGACATTTTCTTCTATTCTTGCTTCTTGGGGTCCCCCTTTGGTGTCATCCATCGATCAGCAATCTAGACAGAAGAATATTTACAAACGAGACAGACAAACACTCAACATTGAAGTTAAGTCCAGTACTCCTGATCTTCCTCATTCTTTAAGTTTTCTTTTGGCCCATCGGTTTGTATGTAGAGTACAGTTTCCTGGACTTCGCCTGCTGCTGCCCCCTTTTGAATCACGGTGTTGATGAATCTCACAATCAGGGTCTTTATGCATGGCACACAACAACATCCACACACCACTAGGATAGCCAATCCCACACAAACTGCCATAGCCAATTGAGTTATTACTCCTTTCCATGAGCCAAAGAAATTCTCCATCCACTTAGTGAACCAATTTTCGATACCAGAGTTCTCTTTCCATTCCTTTGAGAGAGCCTTCAGCCCCTCCAAGGCTCTGGAAACAGTTCCATCTGGGGCAGTATTGTTGGGTATGAAGGTGCAGCAGGTGGGTCCAATCATGTGACAGACACCTCCTTTATCTGCCAGCAACATATCTAGTGCCATTCTATTTTGGACAGTCATTAGTGAGGTTTTGTCCAATTGATCTCTAAGTCCTTCCACTGCCTGGACAGTGAAATTCACAAATCTCTGCTGGTTATAATACAAATAGTTAATCCAATCTACATTTTTGTTTATTGTGGACCACCAGAAGAATACACTCTCAAAGCCTGCAGCAATCTGGTCTCTAGCCTTGAACTCATCAGGAACTCCTCTCGGCACTCCAATTCCATCTATCCAGACAGTTTTGTCAAAAGATCCTCCTCTCTGGTCTGGCGGTGATGTCTCATCACATCTGCAGGGTCCTCCACGCCTTCTTGATGATAGATTTTGAAAGGCATAATGAAATACACCAACGCGCACTCCCCTCTCCAGACGCCAGACAGCCTTTTTCTGACCTTCATGTCCCCACATAACCACAAAAGGTCAGCTCTTGCAGATGTTTGATTGAACAGTTTGTAATCATTATATATGCCGTCATCCCCTAGGGGAATTGTTTCATTGCACCAACCCCTAGGGAAATTGCCCCTGTGAATTATTTCACCAGTTTTGTCTGATTTAAAGCAAATATACTCACCTTTGTATGCCTTTACGCTAGTGGGAGTTGGTTGCTCCGTGATTGGGAATAGTTTACCCTGTTCTCTACAATTTGTGTCATTCCTGGGCTCATCGGTGAATAGAGAAGTCAGACACGTCAGGTTTTCCGATTTAACAGGGCGAGTAGCTAATGTGGGTTTTGCTGCCGCACATACAAAACAGTTTTTCACTCCCAGTTCCCCTATTGTGTACCTTATCCACTCCAGCCAAGTATTGGTCTCTTCATAACCTGTTTCAATAGCCAGCTGGTCCCTCCAAGTCAACTCTGCTCTTGCCACCACTACTACCTTTTCCCCATCATCTTTCATCGGTATATTTGCAGTGCTGGAATTCCCATATGGAATGGTTGCTACCTTGTTGTTCCCATCTTGCCTTATGGGTGGTACCTGTCGGGCTCTCCTGACTCTAGCTAGATTATCGTTATCTTGTTTTAGTTTTAGTGCTTGATCCCCCTTTGTACTGAGTGGGAATATGGAACCCACCAATAATATGGTCAATATTGCTAAAATGGTCATGGTAATCCATCCACATCCTGATCGTTTCAAAGCCTGATTAAACGGATCTGTTAGTGGATGAAAAGGCATTGTGTTAGTCAGGCAGTTAGTTCTCTATTCCCTATAGAAAATAGTAACCTTAGTGCCTGTGTCCTGTAGTAAAGCCTGCAAAATTGGTCAGACTGTACGCCAATCAAGTCTGTCCAGGCCACCACCCAATTTAGGAATGCCTAATTCAGGTACTTCTAAGGTTTTAAGTAAGTCGGCCAGGTGTTGCACAGCTAAGATGAAGTTCTGCAATGTTGGTTTGTCCTTTGAGTGAGTTTTAGTCACCAAATTAAACACTGTCACTCCCTTTTCACTGTGTATTGTGCATTTACCCACAGGAGCTGTTGTCAAGTCCTTCACTCCAAGTTGCTCTCTGTTTTGCAACTCCGGCTTCTGGAACAAGATCAGTACCAATACAATGGGCAATATACTTACCTCCTTCAGTGACTACATTACCTGATCTCTCTTCTTTAAAGGGTCCTTCAGGGACAGGAAACCGTCCTGCAGTCACTCTATACCCTGGTTTTGGATTGTAGCTCTGACACACCTCACAGTCAACCACGAACCTCTTCACCATATCCCTAATGTGTGGATGCCACCAATTTTGCATCAGACTGTCAAGCATGTTGGACGTACCTACATGTGTTGGACCATGTGCTTCTTTCATCAACAGTGTGAGCAAATGTGATGGTGCCACAATCAATCCTTCCTTACTTTTCCACAGTCCTTCCACTACACTAGCTCCCTTATCTAACCAGCTGTTCTTTTCATATGCTCCTGCCTTTTCCTGCATTTCCCTTACCTGCTCTTCTTTTAGCTCAGGCAAGTTTTCTGACGCCAACACCACCATTTGGCTAATGTATCCTGCCGCTTTCTTTGCTGCCTGATCTGCTGCATCATTGCCTAGTGTCACTAGTCCAGGCTCTTTTGAATGACCCTTACACTTAATCACAGCCACTCTCTTTGGTTTATTTACTGCTTTCAACAGCTTAAAAATCTGTGTTGCATGCTTGATGGGTGTCCCTTGTGCAGTCACTAGTCCTCTCCTTATCCACTGCGGCCCATCTAGATGCAACGCAGAATGGGCATAAGCTGAGTCTGTGTAGATGTTAACTGTTTGATCAGCAGCTTTCTCCAATGCTTTGGTGATTGCTACTAACTCAGCCAATTGGGCAGACGCTGGTTGTTTAATGATTCCTGAGTCCACAGGGATGAAACCCTCATTAGTCTGCTTGACTACTGCATATGAGGCTACAAGTCCCTTGTCCCCTTTGTAACAGCATCCGTCACAGAATAGAGTCAAGTCAGGGTCCTCTAAAGGAGTGTCTTCCAAATCTTCCCTACACTTCAACAGTTTTTGTGTAATTTGCTCACAGCAATGTGGTTCTGCATCAGGGTCGGAATTCAGACCTTCAGTCATGTTCACCATTTTCCCTGTAGTGTATGAGATATGAGGTTGAGTGAGAATACTATTGATTCTGTCTTTTCTCGCTCTTGACAGGGTAAAGGCTGTGGAAATCAAAAATGCAGTCACACCATGACTTGTATTGACAATAAGAGGATGACACATGACCAAATGTGCTGTTTTGGTAATTGCTGTGGACAATGCTGCTAGGTATCTGACACAACCTGGTTGACCTGTTACCACATGGTCCAATCTTGAGCTATGGTACAAGAGTACAGCTCTGACACCACTCCCCCTTTTCTGAAAAAGAACTGCATTTATAATGCCATTCTTTTCAGAAACATCCAAATAGAAAGGGTCAGAGTATTTCGGTTGTTGTAGGTCACTGGCTAAGGTCAGTTGCTGTTTTAATTCAATAAAAGCAGCCTCAAGGGGCTTGGTCCACTCTACTTTGGCTGTTAGGTTTCTTTGACCTAACCTGGTAATTTCAGCCCTCAAAGGAATAATTTCAGCCCTGGAATAACCTGTCAAGCCAAGAAAAGACAGAAAAAGACTCACGGTAGTTGGCTTCGGGTGATTCAGGATGCAAACTCTGGTGTCAGCAGTCAGGGAGTGACCCTTGCTGGAAACCCTCCGTCCTAGAAATGTCTTGACTGCTGCAACTTTCAGGAGTTTCACTTGACACCATCTGCTTCTTTAAGCTTATTCAGTTTCATGAGTACATTTTTATCAACATTTTCGGAGTCTTTAATTTTTCTGTCATGTTTTGTCAAATAATGAACAACCTGTGTGCTCATCCATCTGATCTAACCCTACCACATCCTCTAGCTTTTCTTGTACAGGCTTTGGTAAGCATCCCATTACTCCTTGTCTAAAAAGGGTCTGTGTAGCATGATTGCAATCAGGTCTAGTTCCAGTAGAAGATCTCCAAGTCCTAGCAGCACGCTCCAAAAATTCCCTAGGATCCTCATTCTCCTTCCTAGCCATTCCCTTGAGCGCCTGATAGTCCACTGAAGCTGGCAACAATTGTCTTAACTGTCCCCATGCTGCATTCCTGTGTTGATTGAACAACCTATCATCTGGTACAGCTCCCAATCTCAGAGCTACCTCTATAGCCTGCCAGGTTGAGTCATTACTCGTCCTTTTCATGATAGCCTTTATGTCCCCTAGGGCTAATGTGTCCGCTGCCGTTAACTTTTCAAAGGTACTGATCCATGGAGATGCCCCTTTAGACAGAGGAGGTAAGTCCTCTGCTAGAGCTTGCATGTCTCTGTGCGAGCATGGAACGTAATCAATCAATTTCCTGTCACTACCACAGGGAATTGTCCTACCCCAAGCTCATTACTCTGTTCATTAGTAAAGCCCATGTCCACTAGGGGTTCTAGTTCGTCCCAACATTGTAGTTTCCCCCTAGACACAGGGCTACCAGTTCTAGTACATTTTGGCTCTTCAAGGCCAGTCTCACCTGTTCCTGTGGTATTTGAGGTATGTGTGAGAGTGAGAGACGGGAGGGGGGTAGTCGTCTGCTCAGGAATGGCTGACGCTACATATGGGGGAGGGGCGCAGTCCAGCACAGCTGTGTCGGGCGGAGCCATCTGTGCTGAATTGGTTACTTCCTGTTTCTCCTCAGTGGGTGTGTGTGTGTGATTCTCAGCGGGGGCAGAACTCACGCTTAAACAAATATGATTCATATGTTGGACTATAATCTGTGTCAGAGCTAAATCATTTTCAGCAGATATTAAAACCCTTTTAACAGTACATTTTTTTCAACCCTTTAGCTTTCTTCAATTCAGTTTTTGCATCGCTTACACCCTGTTTAGCAATTTTCACATACGCCAATCTAGTATTTGTGTCGGGGGTTGGGTCACCACCTTTCCAATTCCCCAGCTGTTATGAAGGCCTTTTTTTTTTTATTTATTTTTTTTTTTATTAGAGAGTTAGAAGAATAGAAAACTAGAGAAAATAGAACAGAGCACACAGAAACAGGAAACTATACAAATCCTATACAACAACTAAAACAACATACCCATAACCAAGACACCGGTAAATAGTTTCCCTGACCAGTTCTAGCCTCACTGACTTTACTAACCAATTACTAACAATGCAATAGGAAACTTAATCAATTCCAATGATTATTCCACAAAGCAATTGCTATATTGGTTTTCAGGACCGACTGCTCAAAACTGACCAGAAGAAACTTGCCACACAAACGGTTGAACTTTAACCAACCGACCTGGACCCATCCAGGCTTTCACAGTTGGACTCGAACCAACTGACCTGGTACCAGGCTTTGCGTTTGGACTCTAACCAAACGGGCATGGACTCTAACCACACTGGATCCTTTAGACTCACCTGGAGTCATACCTTTGCTAGTGAAAGAGGAACCACGCCTATCAGTAATTATTTCTAATTATCTACGAGAGAATTCTCAACATACCAGACTCAGAACTAAATATTTGATTGCATCTAAATGAGGACTTAAATCGCCCTTACCTTTTTAGTCGGGTACCCTTTTGAGTCTGGCAGATTTCGAATTCTCACGATCCTGGACCCAATCTGGTCCCGTCGACCTCTGCAGTCCTCCTGATTTCTCCAATGAACACTAACTAATCGATTTTAAACCATCCTCTGCTACCATTTATTGTCGTGGATCTTTTGTTAGAATCGATCCGAATTCATCAGAAGGCAAGGTGACGTTCTTTAAAAGTTTTATTCAGAAAAGGTTGGTTCGTCTTCCAGGTCACAAGCAGCTGCGTTCTGAAGCCTCTCCGTCTAAGTGAAGAATACAACAGACCTCTAGTAGAGCGCACAGTTGTTATTTATAGTTTACCACCACCCCCTAGTGGCCAGGTGTAGTACTACTCCATATAAGGTATGCCTTTTGTTCCAGGCTTCCACTCAGCCAGTTCTAACCGGTTTTATGCCACGTGGCGGTTTGGCACAACTCCGATCACATTCCTTGAATACCAAAATGTTTTAGACCAATATTGTAATGCCCAATAATAATTTAGATTATAACAAGATTTAGAGCCTGATTGAAACGTATGCTATTGTAACCCATATGAAATATGGAGCTACTAAAACCTCAAAAGTCATTTAAGAGGTGTAATTACTTGTCGTCCCCAAAACAGGGCACAGTGGTAGAAAAAGACTTTACCTTTGTTAGTTTTTCCCTTTTTGGCTTGAGAGATCTTGAGAGGTTGCTGCAGACCAGCTGAGCAATATTCGCTACAAAATAATACATAATGGTTTAAAATATTGACTTTTAGCATATATTAGAGCTGATAAACTGTTTTTTTTTTTTTTTTTTACCAGAGTTCCAGCTATGAACGTGAGGGAGGCGGTTTTCTGTCAAGTAATAAATGTTTGAAACTTCCGTGAGTTTGTTCTGATAGCCTAGCTAGCCACTGTAAAAGGAGAGTACACCTTTCTTTTGAGTTCATACGCTTTTCATTAGAAATGGAAGGAATAAAAAACCAATTGGAGTTATGAGAATGTTCTTTAATGCTTGTCGAAATGATTTAAAAGTATAGCTATGCTAATCGCTTGCTAGTGGCTAGTTAGCAAGTAGAATTACTAATAGCGTGGTGGAGCCTCAAAGGCACAGTGCACATATTCTGTTAAGTCATTCAGTTTGGTTAGATTGATACATCTTAATTATTTACAGCACAACTATGCTATGATTGAACATATTTTGGTTATCATAATGTACATATTAATGGAGTTTAGTGATGGTTCAATTCAAATTCATGTTAAAGGGATAATTGCACGTTACAGCTAAAAAGTTGGAAAAGAGTAGTAATTCATTGGTCAGTGCTAAAATACCAATACTGAAGGGATGTTCATGTTAAATGTCAATGTTGCTGTGATGTATGAATGTTAATTAATCATTTGTAGTCAAGGTGCATCCTTAGTTTTTGTACATGTTATAAGATGTTCTGAAATGAAGAAAATAACTTAATGAGAGCTCATTTTAGGGAACATAAAATAATAGGAGCATTCATTGTTCTGCACTATCTGTGTAGATTGGTTTTTCTTAGACGAACAGAAAGACGTAGAGAATTGTGATGGCGAGCCCAGCCCTGTGAAACTGTTGATGGTCGTAGAAGCGGTGTGGCCTACCGTTTACAGAAGACTCCGGATATATCAGAGTTTTTGCCCAGGACCAGATAAGAACCTACTCACACTATTTACTCTACCTGGGTAAAACAGCCATAGGAAAATACCTTTAATACACACATTCAAGGACTAGAACTTAATTTTTGAATCTATACCTCTTTAAATATAAGGAGTGGTATTGAATTGAAGATCTCTTGCACTTAACATAATTCCTATTTGTAAGAGCTATTTTATTTCTTTATTTCTAAGGTTTTTTTTGCAGCACTGTATGTGATATTTCATTGCTTGTGTGGCAATAAATGTGTTAGCTGTTTAACTTCACCTTAACTCCTCTTATGATTTCAAAGTATACCGCTGTTCGAACCTAGTTAAATGTTAGTGCCTTTTTGTTAATGTTATTAGCAAGCGTAGGTGCTACACTATCAATTATTAGTAGAAACAAATTAAACAGGGTAGCGAAGCCAACAATTCACCGTGAGCACCTGAAAAACGTGTACCTGTCCGCTGAAGGAAAACTGCAGGGGAGGGTCCGGAGCCGAATCACCTCAACGTCGGTCGGTTTCTCTGTTCAGGCCCTGATTCATGAACAAATGGCTTTGTCTGCCAGCAGAACTAATCCCAGGCTCCGCGACACAGCGACCGTTGGTTCAAAGTTGTTCAAATCGGACTGAAGCGCTTCCCTTTCTTTGTCTTTGCCAGTGCTGTGCTTGCAGTTTCCCATGTGGTCTAGCGGTCAGGATTCCTGGTTTTCACCCAGGCGGCCCGGGTTCAACTCCCGGTATGGGAATTGGTCTTTATGATTGGACTTGAGCAAAACTTTGCCTATTAGTTCCTCGGCGCCTTGTTGCTGTTGCTCAAGTGTCTTGTTCTGTTGGAACTATGACTGCAGTCTACCAGGGAGCAGCCGACGTGAGCCACCAGTGACTGACCACTGGGAAGCCGTGGTCGTATAGTACTCTACGTTGTGGCCGCAGCAACCACGGTCATGGCACTGTCCTTTTGTATGCCATGTTTGGAAGGTTTCTATGCTCTTCTCAGGCAAGAGACAGAAATGAGGCTGAAGCTTCAGGAAAGTCATGACCGTGGTTCCACAGGGGCCAGTGGCGCAATGGATAATGCGTCTGACTACGGGTCAGAGGATTCTAGGTTTGACTCCTGGCTGGCTTGGTTACCTTGTGCCTTTTTTTGTCTCTCTAACTCTTTGTGTATGGTTCTCTGTACCCCAGATTCAACAATGCAGGTCTTGTCAAGGTGACAAAGGCTTGTCAGAGGAAAGAAGTTGGATGAGTGTAGGATTCTCTGTACCACACATTGTCAGAGCGGAAAGAAGTGGCTGATGCTGGTGTCAGCGGGTGCTGAGCCTTGCGGTTTCCCATATGGTCTAGCGGTTAGGATTCCTCGTTTTTAGCCAGGTAGCCTGCGCCTGACTCCTGGTGTATGAGGGAGTCTATCAGGGAGCAGCCAACGTGAGCCACCAGTGGCTGACTGCTGGAAAGCTGTGATTGTATGGTGGTTAGTACTCTGCGTTGTGGCCGCAGCAACCCCGGTTCGAATCCAGGTCATGGCACTGTCTTTTTGTATGCTGTGCTTCTCTCCTCGGTCAAGAGAAATGGGGCTGGAGCTTTAGGGAGGTCACGACCGTGATCATGCAGGGACCAGTGGTGCAATGGATAACGCATCTGACTACGGATTAGAAGATTCTAGGTTTGACTCCTGGCTGGCTTGGTTACCTTATGCCTTTTTTTCTCTCTAACTCCTTGTGTGTGGTTCTCTGTACCCCAGATCCAACAATGCAGGTCTTGTTAAGGTGACAAAGACTTGGCAGAGCAGAAAGAAGTGGCTGATGCTGGTGTCAGCCGGTGCAGAGCCTTGCGGTTTCCCATATCGTCTAGCGGTCAGGATTCCTGGTTTTCACCCAGGCTGCCAGAGTTCGGCTCCTGGTATTGGAATTGGTCTTTATGATTGGACTTGAGCAAAAATTTGCCAGTTGGGTTCTTTGTAAGGGGAATTAGCTGAAATAATAGAGCGCTCGCTTAGCGTGCCGGGTCGATGCCCGCATTCTCCAGTGCAGAAATATTGTGATCATTTAAGGGCATCGCGTAACACGAAACTCATTGCTCACTGAAACACAGCATCCAAAGTTTTTATTTTTTTCAATTGACATGATGGGTTAAAGACATGAATTTGTATAAAGCAAGTACTGTCAGAAGTGGGATTTGAACCCACTCCTCCAGTGGAGACTATGACCTGAACACAGCGCCTTAGACCGCTCAGCCATCCTGACTAGCTGAGTTACAATCAACACCACCCTCACTCCACACGGACTAATATTTGTACGACCCGCTTAAAATTTTCACATTATTATGTATGGTAAATGTACTGAGTCAGGATGGCCGAGCGGTCTAAGGTGCTGTGTTCAGTTCATAGTCCACTGGAGGTGTGGGTTCAAATCTCACTTCTGACAGCACATGCTTTAGATTGACTTGCTTCATCTCAACGAGAGCAGTAACAATGTCAGGAAGAGGCAAGGTGGCATTATGCTGTTTCTTTGACACCTTTTCGTCAAAACTGTGAGAAATACCTAAATAAAGGCCACTATGGGATCAACTGGAACTTTTACTTCTCAAACGGGAAAATATTGGGCCATAATCCGGTATGTAGGCTAAGTTGAAGCTCCAAACAGATCAACTATCGGTGCTCATCTAATGCAAAGTCAATGGCTAAACGTCACAGACATTTATTCATTTATCTCACTTCCCAATAAAAAAGACTACGAGTTGATCTTTCACCAAGAGTGTGCTCTACAACACTTTGTTTAAATCTTTAACAATGGAGGAAGCCAAGGATTTTGGAAGGATTGGGAGCTGGATTGTGCAACCCCACTGAACATTAAAATATATATGTTAAGTTCTGGACAGGGAGAGTTTCCGATGAAGACATTGAACAGTATATCTCAAGGTTTTGTGTAATCATACAACCTGTCTTTAAACCACTTGACCAGTTCGGACTTTGGTATGGGATACGGCGATACAAAGTTAAACTGAAATTGAACCCGAATGGAAGTTTAATGCAGATTCCAAACTCGATATCAATGGGACCCTACAACGGCAAAATAACATATCAAGGACAATCGCAGCAATGTTATATATGCAATTCACATGAACACCAGGTATATGTGTTGTATTATATGTTATATGTTGTGTTGTATTATATGTTATGTTTTGTTAATTTAATAAACATTTTTTTTTTTTTTTTTTTGTGACCTTTTACTTTTCGCTTTTTTATTTACACTTTTTTCTGACAATTCTGTACTTTTACGTCTTTTTTTAGGCTGCATAACTGTAGGGTGTTCCTGTGTCCCTGTATTTGATACATTTTCTAAAGAAGATAAAAAAGTTTCACCCTTATCTTTAGAGTCTTTTCCGTCGTCTTGTGGAACACAAGAAGTGGAGGAAGAAGACGACATAAAAGACTCTAAAGATAAGGGTGAAACTTTTTTATCTTCTTTAGAAACGACGTCTCATTCCAATCAACCCAACAAACATTCCAATCCAATCTGCCTTTTTGTTACTGTTATTAGCAAGCGTAGGTGCTACACTATCAATTATTAGTAGAAACAAATTAAACAGGGTAGCGAAGCCAACAATTCATCGTGAGCACCTGAAAAACGTGTACCTGTCCGCTGAAGGAAAACTGCAGGGGAGGGTCCGGAGCCGAATCACCTCAACGTCGGTCGGTTTCTCTGTTCAGGCCCTGATTCATGAACAAATAGCTTTGTCTGCCAGCAGAACTAATCCCAGGCTCTGCGACACAGCGACCGTTGGTTCAAAGTTGTTCAAATCGGACTGAAGCGCTTCCCTTTCTTTGTCTTTGCCAGTGCTGTGCTTGCAGTTTCCCATATGGTCCAGCGGTCAGGATTCCTGGTTTTCACCCAGGCAGCCCGGGTTTGACTCCAGGTATGGGAATTGGACTTGAGCAAAACTTTGCCTATTAGTTCCTCGGCGCCTTGTTGCTGTTGCTCAAGCGTCTTGTTCTGTTGGAACTATGACTGCAGTCTACCAGGGAGCAGCCGACATGAGCCACCAGTGACTGACCGCTGGGAAGCCGTGATCGTATAGTGGTTAGTACTCTGCGTTGTGGCCGCAGCAACCCCGATTCGAATCCGGGTCGCAGCACTGTCCTTTTGTATGCCATGCTTGGAAGGTTTCTATGCTCTCCTCAGGCAAGAGACAGAAATGGGGCCGAAGCTTCAGGAAAGTCATGACCGCGGTTCCACAAGGGCCAGTGGTGCAATGGATAACGCGTCTGACTACGGATCAGGGGATTCTAGGTTTTACTCCTGGCTGGCTTGGTTACCTTGTGCCTTTTTTTTTGTCTCTCTAACTCCTTGTGTGTGGTTCTCTGTACCCCAGATCCAACAATGCAGCTCTGGTCAAGGTGACAAAGGCTTGTCAGAGTGGAAAGAAGTGGCTGATGCTGGCGTCAGCTGGTGCTGAGCCTTGCTGTTTCCCATATGGTCTTTTTTTTTTTTTATTGGCCTTCGGCTCGATCTCGATCCATGGCGACTTGATGGATGAACGATCTGTAGGAATATCGATCCTGTGCAAGTCTAGATAGGTCCGCCAGGGTCTTCTCTGCCGTTACTGTGATTGTGTCGAGCCATCGAGTTGCTGGTCTTCCTCTTCGCCTTGTTCCTTCTATTCTTCCGACCATGATGTCCTTCTCCAGTGATCGCTCTCTTCGTATGATGTGTCCAAAGTAGGCAAGTCGTAGCTTAGTGATCCTTGATTCAAGTGACATGTCTGGCTTGATTTGTTCCAAAATTGATTTGTTTGTTCTTCTGACCGTCCAAGGTATTGATAACATCCTTCTCCAACACCACATTTCGAAGGCGTTGATTCTTCTTCTGTCTTGTTTCTTTATTGTCCAGGTTTCACATCCGTACGTTACCACAGAGAAGACTAAACTATGTACAAGGCGTATTTTCGTCAATTGTGAAATGTTCCTCGATTTGAAGACCTTGTCCAGTGACTTCATTGTTGATTTCCCCATACCTATTCTCCGTCTGATTTCCGGTGTCGTTTCCGCATCTTGAGTGATCAACGCTCCGAGTAGGTTGTAGTCCTTTACAAATTCCAGTTCGTCGCCATCCATCTCAAATGTGTCCCGGTCGTATCTGGCAGTAGTCAATATCTTTGTCTTCTTTGTGTTGAGTAACAGCTTCATGTTCGAGCTTTCCAGCTTGATGCTCCGTAATAAGTCCTTCATTCCATCTGCACTTGTTGTTATCAGAGTTGTATCATCTGCATATCTAAGATTGTTGATGATTCGTCCAGCAATTTTAATTCCTTCTTCTTTTTCAGTTAGTCCAGCCTTCCTGAAAATGGCTTCTGCGTACAAATTGAAGAGAAATGGCGACAGGATGCATCCTTGTCTGACGCCCTGCTCTACTTTGAACCATTCCGTGTCGCCGTGTTCTGTTCAGACTGTTGCTTCTTGGTCGGTATAAAGGTTCCTAATGAGGCTAATCAGATGGCTCGGCCCACCCATATCCTTCATGGTAATCCAAAGTTTCTGGTGATCAACACAGTCAAAGGCTTTACTGTAATCAATGAAGCAAAAATAAATCTCCTTGTTGTATTCTTTGGCCTTTTCCATTATCCACCTAATGTTAGCAATCACATCTCTTGTACCTCTGCCCCTCCTGAATCCTGCTTGTTCCTCCGGCAGCTCTCTGTCAAAGTAAGGCTGCAACCGTCTTTGTAAGATCTTCAGTAGTATTTTGCTGGCATGAAGTATGAGCGCAATAGTACGATAGTTTCCACAGTCAGTAACATCTCCCTTCTTCGGAATAGGAATAAACACTGATCTTGTCCAGTCCTTGGGCCATTTACCAGTTGTCCATATCTGTTGACACAGGCATGTGATTACATCAATTGCTGCTTCAGAAGACTTTATTAGCTCCAGTGGAATATTGTCACATCCAGGCGCTTTGTTGTTTGACAGAAGTGTAATCGCAGCGATGACTTCATCTTTCAGGATGTTTGGCTCTCTATCATTGCCAGTCTCCATTTCTTCCCATATCACTGAGTCGTTCTTATAGAGGTGCTCCGTGTACTCTTTCCATCTTTTCTTGATCTGTTCTGGCTCAGTTAGTTTGTTCCCATTGGCGTCTTTTAGCATGCCCACTCTTGGTTGAAACTTTCGTCGTATCTTTTTGATCTTTAGGTATACCTTCCTGGTCTTTCCCTTCAGATGTTCCCTTTCTGTCTCTGTACATATCTTTTGGTAATAAAGTTCTTTGTCTGTTCGAATGGCTCTCTTTAGTCTTTTACTGATGTTGTCCCTGGCCTGCTTGTTACCTTTGCCTTTGCCCTTCGTCTTTCTTCAATGATCTTTAGAGTCTCTTCTGTTATCCACGGCTGCTGGGGTCTTTTCTGTCTCTTGTTTATTGACTTGCTAGCTTCTTCGGTAATAATAGTCTTTATATGTGTTCCTCAGGGTTATTTTCATCCGTGTCCAGAGATGTGAACCGGTTGTGCAGACTATTCCAGAAAACTTCAGGTATTTTGGTCAAGTCAAAGTTAGGAACAGCCTGTTGTCTAGTCCGTTTGTGCAGCTTGACTCTAATTTTTGATGTTAAAAGTTCATGATCAGTTCCACAGTCAGCTCCTGGCTGTGTTTTCACGGTAATGATAGACGACCTCCATCTTTGGCAAACACATATGTAGTCAATCTGATTCTTATAGGCCCCATTTGGTGATGTCCATGTGTAGAGTCTCCTTTTGTGATGTTGAAAGAAAGTGTTCATGATGGACAGTTGATTTTTTGTACAAAAGTAAATTAATCTTTCTCCAGCTTCATTTCGTTTGCTAAGTCCAAACTTTCCAACAACAGTTCCTCGTTGCCATGGCCCACTTTGGCATTAAAATCTCCCATGATAATGAATAAGTCTTGATTTTGCGTCCTGTCAATTTCCTCTTGAACTTGTTCATAGAATAGTTCAACGTCCTCCTCCTTGGCATCTGTTGTTGGTGAGTAGACTGTGACATGGATTGGTGCTCCTTGTCAAGTCAAGTCAAGTCAAGTCAACTTTATTTATATAGCGCTTTTTACAATATACATTGTCTCAAAGCAACTTTACAAAATCCAGGACCAACAGATACAAAAACCCCTGTTGAGCAAGCCGAGGGCGACTGTGGCAAGGAAAAACTCCCTGAAAATTACAGGAAGAAACCTTGAGAGGAACCAGACTCAACAGGGCCCATCCTTCTTGGGTGGTCTGGAGGATACTTTAAATAAATACACGATTTACACAAATCATACAAACACAGAATTGAATGATCTAAAAGTCATACAGTGGTAATAAATAGATAAATAAACAATTAAATAATAATAGAGTTGTTATCCGCTCTAGTCTTCAATAAAGTCTGTAGTGATTTCTTGCCGTTGCAATTACTCCAGACCCGTCACATCTGACAGGAGCAGCATCGTTGTCCCGGCAGTCTCGACTTTAATCCTTAACCTCGGCGGGTAAACA
Source organism: Trichomycterus rosablanca (assembly GCF_030014385.1). Taxonomy (NCBI): domain Eukaryota; kingdom Metazoa; phylum Chordata; class Actinopteri; order Siluriformes; family Trichomycteridae; genus Trichomycterus; species Trichomycterus rosablanca. Next base: position 8,966,431 of record NC_085997.1, on the reverse strand, counting down.
GGTTTCCATCAGAATGCCCTCGGGGTAAAACAACAGAGAATGTAGTTAATAATGTACAATGCTAGTTGACAAACAGTTTTACAGAGAGTTTTAGACTCCGGCAGCCCTAATTATTACAGCATAACTAAAAGGGAGAGCGAGCAGGTAACAAGGTCATGAAGGCTTTCACAGGACATCAGCGCCCACCTCTCCTACCCAAACCAGAGTGATTGGACAAGAGAGGCAGAACGACAGCGACCCAACATCCCTGATCACCACAAGTTTCTATGACCAAGAACCCCCAAGCTCTGCGCCTTTGTCTATATTAATCAAAAGCCTGAGAAAATAAATATGTTTTCAGTTTAGACTTAAACATTGAGACTGTGTCCGAATACCGAACAGAGGCAGGAAGATTATTCCAAAGTTGTGGAGCTTTGTAAGAAAATGCTCTTCCACCAGCTTTGGTCTTTTTAATTTTAGGAACTATAAGTAACCCTGCATCTTGTGAACGAAGTGGACGTGCTGGGCTGTAGTGATTAATAAGCTCACTCAGATACTGTGGAGCCAGACCATGTAGCGCTTTATAGGTTAGTAAAAGTATTTTGTAATCAATGCGAAATTTAACTGGCAGCCAGTGTAGAGATGATAGAACAGGAGTGATATGATCAAATTTTTTAGTTCTAGTTAGCACTCGAGCTGCTGCATTTTGAACTAACTGGAGTTTGTTTAAGGATCTACCAGAGCATCCAGTTAGAAGAGCATTACAATAATCTAACCGAGAAGTTATAAACGCATGGATCAGTTTTTCGGCGTCATTAACAGATAGTATATTTCTTATTTTAGAGATATTACGCAAATGATAGAAAGCAACTCTAGTAATATTATTAATGTGTGTATCAAAGGAGAGATCTGAATCTATTGTGACACCTAAGTTTTTTACATCTGGGCTGGGAGTAACAGAGAACGTGTTTAAGTTTAGCACCAGGTTAGACAACTTGTCTCTTGCAGCTTTAGAGCCAACAAGTAAAACCTCAGTTTTATCTGAATTAAGTAAAAGAAAATTACACGACATCCAGTTTTTTATGTCGTTTACACAATCTTCTATCTTACTGATTGTGTCAGTATCATTTGGTTTGGCTGATATATACAGCTGTGTGTCATCTGCATAGCAGTGAAAGTTTATGCCATGTTTATGAATAATTTCACCTAGTGGAAGCATATAGAGTGTAAATAATAGCGGTCCAAGTACCGACCCCTGTGGAACACCACACTTTACTTTTGTAGTTTCTGAGCATTTATTATTTACATAAACGAATTGAGAGCGGTCAGTCAAATATGATTGAAACCAAGAGAGTGCGAGTCCTTTAACACCTACTGTATTTTCTAGCCTCTCCAGTAAAATGTTATGATCGACCGTATCAAACGCTGCACTAAGATCTAATAGAACAAGAAAAGAGACACATCCATTATCAGAAGACATTAACAACTCGTTAACTACTCTAATTAATGCGGTTTCGGTACTATGGTTGGGTCTAAATCCTGATTGAAATTTTTCATGAATACAATTTTCATTCAAATAAGAACATAGCTGTTTGGAAACGACTTTTTCTAATATCTTTGAGACAAAAGGAAGGTTTGAAATTGGCCTATAATTAGATAAAACATGTGGATCAAGATTAGGTTTTTTAATCAGGGGTTTAATAACAGCACTTTTAAACAATTTAGGTACATACCCAAGGCTAAGGGATGCATTGATTAATGTAAGCAGGGGCTCTACAATAGCTGGGAGTAAATCTTTAAGTAAATGAGTTGGAACAGGATCGAGTATACACGATGATGACTTCGATGATTTAATCAACACAGTTAGTTCATTTTGGGAGATTGGATTAAAGGAATTTAGTTGGATTAACTCGTTACTATTATCACCAATGCTGCTCGGAGTGAGTCCATACTTAACATTGGCAAGTGACACACTCTGACTCTGAAGTCGTATTTTTTCTATCTTGTCATTAAAGAATTTTAAAAAATCATCACTGGTACAGTCAGGCGGTATATTAGATTCAGTTTCATTGACGTTTTTAGTTAATTTGGACACTGTCTCAAAAAGGAATCTAGGATTGTTTTTATTTTTCTCTATTAGGGATGAATAATATACAGATTTAGCTTTTATAAGTGCATGTTTATACTCAGTTAGAGCATCTTTCCAAGCAATCTTATACACCTCCAGTGTAGTGTGACGCCACTTACGTTCTAATTTCCGTGCTGCTTGTTTAAGTGCGCATGTGTGGTCATTGTACCATGGAGCAAGTTTTTTCTCCCTAATCAGTTTAGTTTTGAGTGGGGCTACGTTATCTAAGGTTGTGCGCAGTACGGTCTCTAGGTTTTGAGTTGCCTGATCTAGTTCTTTAGGTTCTGATGCTGATATATTTGGTAATTCTGGTAGGCAGTTTATGAACGCTGCTGCAGTTGCAGATGTAATAGTGCGCTTACATTTAAAACGATTTGGTTGCTGTATATTATTGGACAGGGACACTTCATATATTAGTAGGGAGTGATCAGAGATTAAGTCATTCTGTGGTATAATTTCCAGGTTGTCTATGTTTATACCATAAGTAAGTATTAAATCTAAGGTATGTTTACAGCGGTGAGTGGGTCCTGTTACATTTTGGGTGATGCCTAAGGATTCTAAAATAGAATCAAACGCAATTTTGAGTGGATTACACTTATCCTCATAATGAATATTAAAGTCACCAACAATTAGAGCTTTCTTAGTTGATAAGACTAATTTAGAAAGAAAATCGGCAAATTCGTTAAGAAATTCTGAGTAAGGACCAGGGGGTCGATAAACAGTAACCAGTTTAAACATACTATTTTTATCAGATGAACATTTATTGGTTATGTCAGAGATAAGAACTTCAAACGAGTTTGTTATGGGAGTTGATTTTACAGTAAGACCTATGTCTTTATCATAAATTGCGGCTATTCCTCCACCACGACCGCTAAGACGTGGCTTATGTTCATAACTGTAACCCGGAGGAGATGCTTCATTTAAACCTAGATACTCATCAGGTCTAGCCCAGGTCTCGGTTAAACACAGGGCACTAAGACAATTATCTGTAATTATTTCATTTACAATTACTGTTTTGCATGCAAGTGACCTGATGTTTAGAAGTCCTAACTTTAGTTTAACTTTACTAGGGTTTTCATGATGCTCATTTAGATTAATTTTAATTAAGTTATTATGACATACTTTTTGATTTTGTTTTGGCTTACACCTGCCACGGTAAACAGACACAGTCTCAATGGTTTGTGACCTAAGGATTCCGGGTGACGTCCGATGGCGACTCGCAGACAGTCGGTTAGGCCTGTTAGTCTGCTGCCTGGTCTTGGCTCTGGATAGTCATTTAACACTATCTGCCGCTACACTAACGCGGTGGTAAAGCCTGTCACCTATGCTGCAAGAAATGCGAGCAGCACCCTCCCACGTGGGGTGGACACCATCCCGCTTCAAAAGACCAGGCCTTCCCTCAAAGGTGGACCAGTTATCTACAAAATCGATGCAGTTTTCTGAGCACCATTTAGACATCCAGCGGTTCAGCGACAACAACCTGCTGTAGGTTTCGCCACTGGGTCGAATCGGTAAGGGGCCAGAGCACACTACTGCCTCAGACATCGACCTAGCTAACTCACACACCTCTTTAACATTACTCTTAGTAACCTCAGACTGCCGTAAACGAACATCATTAGTGCCGACGTGGATAACAATCTTCGAAAATCTACGATTAGCATTAGCCAGCACTTTCAGGTTTGCTCTGATGTCAGGCGCCCTGGCCCCCGGAATACAAGTGACTATGGTTGCTGGTGTCTCTATGGGGGTTGCAATACGCACGTGTCGGAGCTGAGAATCTCCTATAACCAGAGCACTTACATTAACAGGCTGCTCAGCGGGTGGCTCACTGAGTGGGGAAAACCTGTTGGACACGTGCAACTGAGATGGTCGGTGCTTTTCCCTACGACTATGTCGCCGAGACGTCACCCAGTCGCCCCGCTGTGAGGGCTCTAATGCCGGAGTCTGGGGTTCTGTACCTGAACTGCTGGCATTCGGGACTGCTACAGCTGAAACTAAGCCCTCACTAGTAGTGGTCTGTTCTAACGCCCGAATGCGCCCTTCTAACACTGAGATCTTCTCCGTTAGACTAACCACTAATCTACACTTATCACATGTAAAGTTATCACTAAACACGGAGAAGGAATAACTGAACATATTACACTCGGAACATGGATACAAAGCTCCTGCTGGGGCCATAGTAACAAAGTAATATACTTAGCTTTACAAGATGAGTTGGAGATGATGTTTATGTTGGATTCACCGGCGCTTCTGCTGGTAGTCACAGAAGAACGGCTTTAATTCCGGATGAAACAGGCGATGATGAGCTGGAATACAAAAACCACCAACCAAAGCAACACAAACACGCTTCGTTCGGACAAAAGCGGCTGTAATTCTAAAGGAAAACGGTGTTATGCGCTGGTGTACAAAACAAATAAACGCGGTTCCTACGAACAGAAACGGTTATAACTCCCCACAAAACAGAGGTGTTTTAAGAGCTGAAATACAGAACACAACCAAACACAAACGCGCTTCGTGCGGACCGAAAACGGTTTTAATTCTGGATAATTATGATGTTTATGCGCTGAAGTACAAAAACAAACAAAACCGGCTTCGTTCGGATGCCGGTAGCAGAAGTTTCCTAGTTTCCAACACAGCACGAATTTACGTTAGTAAACACAAGCGCTTTTTTACGATAAACAAAATAAAACTAAATCAACAACACACGGAAGATTAACGTATAAATTATATGTTTAAAACATACGTATATAAAAAGTTATTTAGCTAAAGGCTACAAACAAACAACTAGGCTAGCGTCTCAGCGTGCGTACCACCGGAAGTGACGCTTAGTGGTTAAGTGACGCTTAACCACTGAGCTTCTTGTAGTCGTATCGAGATGACTCTATCGCTGACTGTGTTGTACTTCAGGACAGTATTGGCCAGTCTTCGATTAAGAATAAAGGCAACGCCATTTCGTCTTTGGTTATCATTTCCAGAATAGTAGACCCAATGTTCGTTTGACTGGAAATGTCCGTATTGAGTCCACTTTAGTTCACTAATTCTGAGTAAATCAAGTCCTGTTCTGTCCATTTTGGCTTTGACAATGTCGAGTTTGCCTTGGTTCATGGTTCGTACATTCCAAGTTCCTAGTCTGATGATATATCTGATTTGATCTTCCCTTTCGACCAAGCGACATCAGCACCAAGACGACCTTGCGGCTTTGATTCTGGCGCATCATAAGCATTGATCCTACTCAAGACGACCATCGGCTCTTCCCCAGTAGCTTGTTGAGTGCCTTTCGACCTAGGGGCGCATCTTCCAGCACTGTATCGCATTCCTTTAGTTGTACGCTACATCAAGTTTTCTTGGCATAGTACGGAAGTAGATTGCCAGGCCTTTCTCCTGCGCAGTAATGTGGTACCTGTGAGGAGCCACACTGGATCAGTGTTGTAGCCATTGTCAATACGAGATTGATAAGAGATTGATAATTTGCTTCCATCACGCAACGTCCTGCTGCCGACATTGGGCTGTACGTTTAGTCTGGCACCTCAGTTGAGACCTATCCCCCTTGGGGGCCCCTGCTAGCATAATACACTTGACTCTAAACTGCTTTTAGCCAGGTGGCCTGCATTCGACTCCCGGTATATGAGGGAGTCTATCAAGGAGCAGTCAACATGAGCCACCAGTGGCTGACCACTGGGAAGCTTGATTGTATAGTGGTTAGTACTCTGCGTTGTGGCCGCAGCAACCCCGTTTCGAATCCAGGTCATGGCACTGTCTTTTTGTATGCCGTGCTTCTCTCCTCGGTCAAGAGACAGAAATGTGGCTGGAGCTTCAGGGAGGTCATGACCACACTCATGCAGGGGTCAGTGGCGCAATGGATAACGCGTCTGACTACGGGTCAGAAGATTCTAGGTTCGACTCTTGGCTGGCTCGGTTACCTTATGCCTTTTTTTCTCTCTAACTCCTTGTGTGTGGTTCTCTGTACCCCAGATCCAACAATGCAGGTCTTGTTAAGGTGACAAAGGCTTGGCAGAGCGAAAAGAAGTGGCTGATGCTGGTGTCAGCCGGTGCAGAGCCTTGCAATTTCCCATATGGTCTAGCGGTCAGGATTCCTGGTTTTCACCCAGGCGGCGGAGTTCGACTCCTGGTATTGGAATTGGTCTTTATGATTGGACTTGAGCAAAAATTTGCCTACTCGGCTCTTTGTAAGGGGAATTAGCTCAAATGGTAGAGTGCTCGCTTAGCATGCAAGAGGTAGTGAGATCAATGCCCTCGTTCTCCAGGTTTTAAAATTATGTAGAGAAACAGATGGACTACAGTCAGTAATTGTAGAACTACAAAGTGCTTCAATATGGTAAGTGGAGCTGATAAAATGGACAGTTGAGTTTAGAAACAAAGAGGTTGTTTTAATGTCATGTTCTAACCCAGGGGTGGGGAACCTTCTACCCACTGAGGGCCAGATTAATAATTACATATATGGTCACGGGCTACAGACTACAATGACGCAACATAGAGCCAAATTAATATAGGCTTTATAAATACATGATGCTGATGGTATGTAGTGTTTATATTTGATCTCAGACTTACCTTATCATAATTTCAATGTGACGGTTGTGAATGTTTGGTCTTGACCAGCTGTGGAATATCTTGGGGCAATGATGTCGTGGCAACACGCAACCAGTATGTGGCAACATAACTCGTATTTGTTATGTCTGTTGTATCGTCTAAAGTTTAATTAATTGCATAAAGCCCAGACAATAAAATCTAGGAAATATATGGCGGGCCACATTTGATTGAGCGGGGGGGCCGTATACGGCCCACGGGCCGGAGGTTCCCCACACCTGTTCTAACCTGTAATATATTGCATTTCTTAAAATGTCCACTAGGTGGAGTCTAAACCTGTAAAACTCTCTGATATTTTACTCTTAACGATTTCACATTGTAACAACATCTTCTGTTGTTTTAACCCGAGGTGGCTCTGACGGAAACCTGTTCACCCTCTCGAGGTTAAAGACTGCAAGTCGAGACTGCAGTGCCAACAATGCTGCTCCTACTAGATGTGACGGAAACCACCTGGCGTGTTTGCACCAAAAATGTCCAGAACTTAAAACGGACTTTATCACAGACTGAACTGAACAATGAAGAACTTACATTATTTTTTTGCTAGTTACAACTTTCAGTTCAATTTAATTTTGTGTTTGTATGATTTGTGTAAATCCTATTAATTTAAAGTATCCTCCAAGCCACCCAAGAAGGACGGGACCCTGGTGAGTCTGGTTCCTCTCAAGGTTTCTTCCTGAGTTTTTCCCTGCCACAGTCGCCCTCGGCTTGCTCAACAGGGGTTTTTGGTCCGTTGGTCCTGGATTTTGTAAAGTTGCTTTGAGACAATGTTCATTGTAAAAAGCGCTATATAAATAAATTTGACTTGACATGTGTCTGAGATCTCTAACTCAAGCACCGTTTATGCAATCCATTTGATTGCAGCTCACGAACTTTCTTTTAAAGATGAAAAGCATGAGTTGGCAGTGGTGGGACTCGAACCCACGCCCCCCAGCGCCTTAGACCACTCGGCCACGCTACCACTAGTTAAGATGCCGATCGAAACGAGCAACTACGTATGCAATTTCTACCTGCATTTTCCAATAGAAGTCAAAGAGGTTGCAAGTGCAATTGCCACACTTGTGATAGCTCAGTCGGTAGAGCATCAGACTTTTAATCTGAGGGTCCAGCGTTCAAGTCCCTGTTCGGGCGAGTTGTTTCTTACTGCATTAGGTGAGCGGTAATGTCCCGTACTACGTGCTTTGTTTAGAATGATGAAGAATTTGTACTTTGTGAGATATTTCTAAGTAAAATAGCATGTACTTGATAAGCTTGAAATAATAGCACTCTGTGTGTGTAACATGTTCTCCATACCAACTAGTTGTTTTAAACAGACTGTAGTAAATAGAGGACCGTTTAAATCTATATTTATGTGCAGCCTAATAATGCACTGAGTTTTAGATATTAATACCCACGTATTTTATGTTGAATGACATGCATCATAATTTTAGTTCTTGCTTCACAGAGCTGCTCTGTTATTGCACTGCACTAAACAGTTGGTATATCCTGCACTATTTTGGCCCCTACATAATGCAGCATCAACCCTTAAGACAGTCTGTCAGTGGTACAAAGTTACGATTTGGTTCAGTTCGTCCTAAAGGCTGCGATAAATGTGAGTACGTGAGCTTAAACACGTTGAACCCCCACTTTATAATGCAGCATCAATGATCTGTTAGTACATTACAATTTACAAAGGGTAAAGGAGAATTCGTTATAAGGGGAATTAGCTCAATTGGTAGAGCGCTTGCTTCGCGTGCGAGAGGTATTGGGATCGATGCCCGCATTCTCCAATGCAGAAACATTATGATCGTTTAAAGGCAACACGTAATGTAAGACTTGTTTCGTCATTGCTCACTGAAACGCTGCGTCAAAAATGCGGTCAGTTTACGCTCTATTTTTATTCATCGTTTAGTTTAAAGACCTTTATTAATTTTTTTAATTGACAAACATGCAATAACTTTGAAACAATCTTGAAACAAATCTTTTCACATTATTATGTATGGTAGAGGGTTAAAGATGTAAATTTGTATAAAGCATGAGCTGTAGCTGCACGCATTCAGTTTAAAACACTGATGCTCGCCTACAAAGCCAAAAATGGACCAGCCCCAAGCTACCATCGTGGTCTAATCAAACCCCGCTCTGTACCACGCAACCTCCGAGCCACTAGTCTCACTCGACTTGAGCCCCCACCCAGGACTAAAGGAAGACAAGCATCAAGGCTCTTCTCTGTTCTAGCACCCAAGTGGTGGAATGAACTTCCTCTGTCTGTCCGAACATCTGAGTCTCTTGCTGTCTTTAAAAAATGATTAAAAACCCACCTTTTTACTAAGCACTTAAGCTGACTTGTACTTATTTACTAACATTTTTTTTCCATTTCCAAAAAAAACCCCCCAAAAAAACACTTTGGTTCTAACATGTTTCAGCAGATTTGTGTTCTTTGACTGTTGTTTACTAAAACTTCAGAAATGAAATGTTTACTATGGAAGCACTTCTGTAAGTCGCTCTGGATGAGAGCGTCTGCTAAATGCAGAAAATGTAAATGTAAAATGTTAGAAGTATCTTTTCATATTATTATGTATGGTAGAGGGTTAAAGATGTAAATTTGTATAAAGCATGAGCTGTCAGAAGTGAGATTCAAACCCACGCCTCAATGAGAGACTGTGACCTGAACGCAGCACCTTAGACCGCATCCTGACTTGCTTGGGTACCGTTGACACCACATCATATATCAATAGAAAGGGAGCCCCATATGAGCACTCCAACTGACCAAATAATGATTTTGGGTGGACCATTCTTAGCACTGTAACGGCACTAGCATGTTAGGGTGTGTTTTCTCTGGTATGAGTGTATTAGGTACAGCCTTCTTGTTGGGTTTTTAACTGACTGGATTATGTGTTAATAACTCAAACCCTGTTTGTGCTGGTTGTAGGCTATTCAATCGACCACTAGATGTAGTGTAGTGTGTATTCGTGTTTCCTTAATTTCGTTGTGTTCTCCCTTAATGTAATTGCGTTCCACTTTAAAGAATTTGTGTTGTCTCTTAATATATTCGCGTTTTTCCTTATTGTTGTTGACATGTCAGCTTTTGTTTGTTTTGTAAATGTTATTGTGTTTTAACTCAGCGGGCCACCGTAATATAGATGGCATAATATGAATACAGTTAGAAAGTAAAACGATGTCGCATGCTGACCTGTGTGGAATACAACTAATGTATGTAGTACTAAGAAGTGTTTCTTAAGGGTTTTTTTTTTTGTGTTCTTGCTGGAACTGTTCTACAGGACAACGTATGTTAAAGTTTGTAATTCAAGTCACATCCTTGTGAGGGTTAAAGCAATTTGCAGATCCCGGGTAGCTCAGTCGGTAGAGCATCAGACTTTTAATCTGAGGGTCCAGGGTTCAAGTCCCTCTTTGGGCGAGTTGTTTATTACTGCATTAGGTGAGCGGTAATGTCCCGCACTTCATGGTTTAATTAGAAAGTTGAAGAATTTGTACTTTGTGAGATGTTATTAAGTGAAATACCATGTACTTGATAAGCTTGAAATAATAGCACTCTGTGTGTGTAACATGTTCTCCACACCAACTAGTTGTTTCAAACAGACTGTAGTAAATAGAGGACAGTTTAAATCTATATTTATATTTATATATTTATCTATACTTATATTTATCACTGGGCCAGTGATAGCTCAGTGATTAAGGTACTGGACTAGTAAACAGAAGGTTGCCGGTTCAAGCCCCGCCACCACCAAGTTGCTACTGTTGGGTCCCTGAGCAAGGCCCTTAACCCTCAATTGCTCATTGTGTAAGTTGCTTTGGATAAAAGTGTCTGCTAAATGCTGAAAATGTAAATTTATGTGTAGCCTAATAATGCGCTGAGTTTTAGATATTAATACCCACATATTTTTTGTTGCCTTAAAGACTCACTTAAATCCTGATCTAATTTTTGAAGCTGCGATTAAGCGATGCCGCAACGAGTTTCATATTACATGAAACCCTTAAATAATCATAATGTATCTGCACTGGAGAATGCAGGCATCGACCCCACTACCTCTCACATGCTAAGCGAGCGCTCTACCATTTGAGCTAATTCCCCTTACGATGCACCTTTGTTCCCATTTTGGAGGTTGTGATATTACTTTAAACTTACCTTTTCTTGCCGCTCAGGTGGCGCAGCGGTAAAAAGAAACGCGCTGCAACCAGGGCTGGATTCTGAGAAGCGTCGTATCGAATCCAGCCTTGCTTTACCGGTTCGAAGCTGAGTGGCTATATGAGCAACAATTGGCCGGTTGCTCATGTGGGGGGTGGGACAAAGAACCGGATGTGGGTCTCTCTCTGTCAGAATGCGATTGCGTTCTCTGCCGGCTGATTGGAGGCGCTTACACAAAGATGGGAGGGGGTGCCCTTAGGGTGTGTCTCTCCGCAATGTGTGGGTGGCAAAGATGCATCTGGCTGCTGCTCGTGTTTCGGAGGGGATACGGGTTAGCTTCAATCACCTCCGTCAGAGCAGGGTTCGGCATAGACAGAGAGGAAGCACGATGCTAATTGAACAATTGGATGCGCTGAAAAAGGGGTAAATTTTCATGTAATTACTGATATTTTACTGGATCTCTGCTGATATCTTGTGGGCCATATTGACTAATCAGTGAAAATTAATGTTTCCTTGTATAATAAAACCATTATGCTTATTTAGCTTTATTTAGCTTTAATTATTAAAGAGTTAATAAGATAGTGATGGTGAAACTAAAAACCTGTTATTACCGTCACTAAGTGTCTTTACCATCACAAGAAGTTATGTGTTGGTAATGACATGTTGAGGTAATGACAGTTTTTACTTAGGAAAAAAGTAAACAGCTAGTATACAATGTACTTTACATACATTTAAATAATGTGAACATTTCAGTTGTAAAATACTGCTGTAACAATGTAAATAGACGCTGATAAACATACTTTATGATCAGGATGAATACATGTTTAAATTTCTCACACTTTTAGAGATCAAAAGCCTGGGTCCTGGCATCCATGCGGATGTTACTTTGACACGTACCACCTACCTCAGCATTGTTGCAGACCATGTACACCCAGTTCATGCAAACTGTATTCCCTGATGGCTGTGTCCTCTGAAGAAGTAAACTTGCATAAAGCATGAGATGTCAGAAGTGGGATTCGAACCCACGCCTCCAGGGGAGACTGCGACCTGAACACAGCGCCTTAGACCGCTCGGCCATCCTGACACGCTTGCAAGGTCCTAATGCCAATTACCAACAACACCCCCACATGGCCAAAGATTTGTACAAAGTGCTGAATCTTTTCACATTATTATGTACAGTATATATATATATACAGTATGTTAGAAGGTTAAAGACATAAATTTGTATAAAGCACTAGCAGTCAGAAGTGGGATTCAAACCCACGCCTCATGGGACACTGTGACCTGAACTTAGCGTTTTAGACCTCATCCTGACTAGCTTGGGTACCATCGACACCACCATTTGTACGAACTGCTTAATCTTTTCACATTATTATGTATGGTAAATGTACTGATTGTAACCCATTTGCTGCACTGTACACTTTGTCACTAGGTTGTAAATCATATATCAATAGAAAGGGAGCCCCATATGAGATCTCCAACTGACCAAATAATGTTTTTGGGTGGACTATTGTTAGCACTGTAACGGCACTAGCATGTTAGGGTGTGTTTTCTCTGGTATGAGTGTATTAGGTACAGCCTTCTTTTTGGGTTTTTAACTGACTGGATTATTTATTAAGAACTCAAACCCTGTTTGTGCTTGTTGTAGGCTATTCAATCGTCCATCAGATGGCATATTATGAATACAGTTAATTTTGCGTTAGAATCAAGCAATAGAACACGAGAGGGAGTGTGTTATCGCGAATAACATCACGGCTGTGATTCGGTCGCAGCCGTGATGTTATTTGCGATAACACATGACCTCAAGTGTTCTATTGCTTTTATACAACAGTTTTTACAAAATAAAGAAAAAAAATAAATCAAAGAAGCCCTGAATTTCATAATAAATATGCTTTAATATTGACAATACCTTCTGCCAAAAAGTAGTTCCACAACGAATATAAAGTTTAACACTACAAAGCAGACATCCCAAGTTGCAAAAACTCATTTCAGGGAGGTAAGAACAACAAGAAGAAAAAGGCAAGAACCTCCGAAGGAAAAAAATAAATAAAAAACCTCTTGCACACACCAAAGGATATTGGTGATAACAGAACTTTTAGGAGCTGCCAACTGGGCTATTAAACTAACTGTTCGCGTTACAAACACATTAATGTTCCCTACATAGTGCACTAGATTGTGTATCAGATCACGGATTCATGTTCCCTACATAGTGCACTAGACAGTGAATTAGACAACTGATTTATGTTCCCTACACAGTGCGCTAGATTGTATATCAGATAACGGATTTAAAACGCGATCGGGAAAAAGGTCTGTGTCGCCTGCGTGCGCGTTTGTGTGCATGAAGCTTGTTGTTACTGGCAACGCGTCAGCGAAGTAATACAGTTGTGGTGTGAAAAGGCTGTGCTGTTATCACGAATATCACTTCTCAACCAATCAGATTGTAAGGTCGGAACTAACTGTTGTATAAAGTAAAACGATGTCTGTTTCTATCACAGTTTCATCGCATGCTGACCTCTAGAATACAACTAATGTATGTAGCACTAAGAAGTGTTTCTTAAGGGTTCTTTTTGTGTTCTTGGTAGAACTGTTTCTACTTGAAGAACTCTTTAGTATAATTTAAGGTTCTTTGCTAACTCAATTTGAGTTTTATGGATTTTTTTTTCTCTTGCCACATATAAATGCACATAACATTTTAATGACTGGAAAACAATCGTGCAATTGATACAGGAAAAAAGGAAAAAAGTGAAAGAAAGGAATCTGTTTGTAATTTACCTGCAAAATTCTCCTCCCGAGATGTTTTTCTTTGTGTGTGTAAGCAGCAACATACTTCACCTAAAACTTTATATAATCGCCTTCAAGAGAGATAGCACGGATCTCTACAGCCCGGATAGCTCAGTCGGTAGAGCATCAGACTTTAATCTGAGGGTCCAGGGTTCATGTTCGGGCGAGTTGTTTCTTACTGCATTAGGTAAGTGGTAATTTCCTTTACTACATGGTTTATTCAGAAAGTTGAAGAATTTGTACTTTGTGAGATATTTCTAAGTGAAATAGCATGTACTTGATCAGCTTGAAATAATAGCACCTTGTACAGTGTATCACAAAAGTGAGTACACCCCTCACATTTCTGCAGATATTTAAGTATATCTTTTCATGGGACAACACTGACAAAATGACACTTTGACACAATGAAAAGTAGTCTGTGTGCAGCTTATATAACAGTGTAAATGTATTCTTCCCTCAAAATAACTCAATATACAGCCATTAATGTCTAAACCACCGGCAACAAAAGTGAGTACACCCCTTAGTGAAAGTTCCTGAAGTGTCAATATTTTGTGTGGCCACCATTATTTCCCAAAACTGCCTTAACTCTTCTGGGCATGGAGTTTACCAGAGCTTCACAGGTTGCCACTGGAATGCTTTTCCACTGCTCCATGACGACATCACGGAGCTGGCGGATATTCGAGACTTTGCGCTCCTCCACCTTCCGCTTGAGGATGCCCCAAAGATGTTCTATTGGGTTTAGGTCTGGAGACATGCTTGGCCAGTCCATCACCTTTACCCTCAGCTTCTTCAATAAAGCAGTGGTCGTCTTAGAGGTGTGTTTGGGGTCATTATCATGCTGGAACACTGCCCTGTTACCCAGTTTCCGGAGGGAGGGGATCATGCTCTGCTTCAGTATTTCACAGTACATATTGGAGTTCATGTGTCCCTCAATGAAATGTAACTCCCCAACACCTGCTGCACTCATGCAGCCCCAGACCATGGCATTCCCACCACCATGCTTGACTGTAGGCATGACACACGTATCTTTGTACTCCTCACCTGATTGCCGCCACACATGCTTGAGACCATCTGAACCAAACAAATTAATCTTGGTCTCATCAGACCATAAGACATGGTTCCAGTAATCCATGTCCTTTGTTGACATGTCTTCAGCAAACTGTTTGCGGGCTTTCTTGTGTAGAGACTTCAGAAGAGGCTTCCTTCTGGGGTGACAGCCATGCAGACCAATTTGATGTAGTGTGCGGCGTATGGTCTGAGCACTGACAGGCTGACCCCCCACCTTTTCAATCTCTGCAGCAATGCTGACAGCACTCCTGCACCTATCTTTCAAAGACAGCAGTTGGATGTGATGCTGAGCACGTGCACTCAGCTTCTTTGGACGACCAACGCGAGGTCTGTTCTGAGTGGACCCTGCTCTTTTAAAACGCTGGATGATCTTGGCCACTGTGCTGCAGCTCAGTTTCAGGGTGTTGGCAATCTTCTTGTAGCCTTGGCCATCTTCATGTAGCGCAACAATTCGTCTTTTAAGATCCTCAGAGAGTTCTTTGCCATGAGGTGCCATGTTGGAACTTTCAGTGACCAGTATGAGAGAGTGTGAGAGCTGTACTACTAAATTGAACACACCTGCTCCCTATGCACACCTGAGACCTAGTAACACTAACAAATCACATGACATTTTGGAGGGAAAATGACAAGCAGTGCTCAATTTGGACATTTAGGGGTGTAGTCTCTTAGGGGTGTACTCACTTTTGTTGCCGGTGGTTTAGACATTAATGGCTGTATATTAAGTTATTATTATTATTTTTCTTAAATTTTTACCCCTTTTTCTCCCCTTTTAGCGCATCCAATTGTTCAATTAGCATCGTGCTTCCTCTCTGTCTATGCCGAACCCTGCCCTGATGGAGGTGATTGAAGCTAACCCGTATCCCCTCCGAAACACGAGCAGCAGCCAGATGCATCTTTGCCACCCACACATTGATGAGTTTGGCGCCACCTAGCGTTGCATGCGGAGAGACACACTCTAAGGGCACCCTCTCTCATCTCCGTGTAAGCGCCTCCAATCAGCCTGCAGAGAACGCAATCGCATTCTGACAGAGAGAGACCCACATCCGGTTCTTTGTCCCACCCCCCACATGAGCAACCGGCCAATCGTTGCTCATATAGCCACTCAGCTTCGAACCAGTAAAGCAAGGCTGGATTCGATACCACGCTCTCAGAATACAGCCCTGGTTGTAGCGCGTTTCTTTTTACCGCTGCGCCACCTGAGCAGCTATATTGAGTTATTTTGAGGGAAGAATAAATTTACACTGTTATATAAGCTGCACACAGACTACTTTTCATTGTGTCAAAGTGTCATTTTGTCAGTGTTGTCCCATAAAAAGATATACTTAAATATCTGCAGAAATGTGAGCGGTGTACTCACTTTTGTGATACACTGTATGTGCAACATGTTCTCCACCCCAACTTGTTGTATGCCAAGCTGTTTCAAACAGACTGTAGTAATTGCACTACATTAAACAGTTGGTATATCCTGCACTATTGTGGCCCTTACATAATGCAGCATCAACACTCTGTTAGTACATGACCATTTACAAAGGGTCCTTCGTAAGGGGAATTAGCTTAAATGGTAGAGCGCTTGCTTAACACGCGAGAGGTAGAGGGATCTATGCCCGCATTCTCTAGTGTACAGACATTGTGATAATTTAATGGCATCACGTAATACGAAAGTCAATGCGTCATTGCTCACTGAAACTATATCTTTTCAGATTGTTATGTATGGTAGGGAGTTAAAGTTGTAAATTTGTATATAGCATGCGCTGTCAGAAGTGGGATTCGAACCCACACCTCCAAGGGAGACTGTGACCTGAACACAGCACATTAGACAGCTCGGCCATGCTGACTAGTGAGTACTTTTGGCAATATAGTGTATTAAGTGACTTCAAAAGAGTCGAAACAGGTATAAAACCTTTTTATATGAATTGAAGTTTTACAGGACAACGTATGTTAAAGTTTGTAATTCAAGTCACGTCCTTGTGAGGATTAAAGCAGGTTGCAGAGCCCGGATAGCTCAGTCGGTAAAGCCTCAGACTTTTAATCTGTTGGTCCAGGGTTCAAGTCCCTGTTCAGGCAAGTTGCTTCCTACTGCATTAGGTAAGCGTTAATGTCCCGTACTACGTGGTTTGTTTAGAATGATGAAGGAATTTGTACTTTGTGAGACGTTTGTAAGTGAAATAGCATGTACTTGATCAGCTTGAAATAATAGCACACTGTATGTGTAACATGTTCTCCACACCATCTAGTTGTACGTCCAGCTGTTTCAAACAGATTGTAGTAAAAAGAGGACAGTTTAAATATATATGTATGTGCAGCCTAATAATGCACTGAGTTTTAGATATTAATACCCACATATTTTATGTTGAATAACATGCATTATAATTTCAGTTCTTGCTTCACAGAGCTGCTTTGTTATTGCACTGCACTAAACAGTTGGTATATCCTGCACTATTGTGGCCCTTACATAATGCAGCATCAATGCTCTGTTAGTACATTACAATTTACAAATGGTAAAGGAAGGTCCTTCATAAGGGGAATTAGCTCAAATTGTGGAGCGCTCGCTTAGCATGTGAGAGGTAGTGAGATCGATGCCCGCGTTCTCCAGGTTTTAAAATTATGTAGAGAAACAGATGGACTACAGTCAGTAATTGTAGAACTACAAAGTGCTTCAATATGGTAAGCGGAGCTGATAAAATGGACAGTGAGTCTAGAAACAAGGAGGTTGTTTTAATGTTATGTTCTAACCTGTAATAAATTGCATTTCTGAAAATGTCCACTAGGTGGAGGCAAACCCCAAATTTACAAAATTGCTCCTGATGACTATTGTTTATTGAAACACAACATTTCCATCACAGATCTGCTTCAAACTTAGGGAGATCCGCTGTCAGAACTCGGACACAGTCTCTATGTTCAAGTCTAGATTGAAAACATATTTATTTACTCAGGCTTTTGATTGGTCTTTTCAAACTAAACAAGCAAACCTAGTTATGCTGTAATAGTTAGGGGTGCTGGAGTCTAAACCTGTAAAACTCTCTGATATTTTACTCTTAACGATTTCACATTGTAACAACATCTTCTGTTGTTTTAACCCGAGGTGGCTCTGACGGAAACCTGTTCACCCTCTCGAGGTTAAAGACTGCAAGTCGAGACTGCAGTGCCAATAATGCTGCTCCTACTAGATGTGACGGTAACCTGGCGTGTTTGCACCAAAAATGTCCAGAACTTAAAACGGACTTTATCACAGACTGGACTGAACAATGAAGAACTTACATTATTTTTTTGCTAGTTACAACTTTCAGTTCAATTTTATTTTGTGTTTGTATGATTTGTGTAAATCCTATTTATTTAAAATATCCTCCAGGCCACCCAAGAAGGACGGGTCCCTGCTGAGTCTGGTTCCTATCAAGGTTTCTTCCTGAGTTTTTCCCTGCCACAGTCGCCCTCGGCTTGCTCAATAGGGGTTTTTGGTCTGTTGGTCCTGGATTTTGTAAAGTTGCTTTGAGACAATGTTCATTGTAAAAAGCGCTATATAAATAAATTTGACTTGACGTGTCTGAGATCTCTAACTCAAGCACCGTTTATGCAATCCATTTGAGTACTACTGTATTTTATAGAGTACATCCTGAGCTTTTTAGTAATGTCACATTTGTGGGTGTGTGGCAAGCAGCTCATGAACTTTCTTTTAAAAATGGCTGCCATGTCATATTTCACGTTTTATGGAAATAAGCAAAGTAAGAGATCAGTTTTGTTCAATATGAGTCGTAACTTCAGTTTATAAAGATTACAGAAATGTACAGCAATTTTAACCCTTTCTAAACAAAACATTTATCCAATGTCCTTTGTTGTGGCAAGCAGGACTAACTGCCCCCTGTTTTTAGCCTATTTCTATACAAGGAAGCAGAGAGCTGAGTAAGGCAGAAAATATTTTATTACAAATTTATGCAGGAAATTCAGGTGGTGGTGTGTTAGTGTGTGTTGTGCTGGAATGACTGGATAAGACACAGCAGCGCTGCTGGACTGAGAATAGTCCACCAACCAAAAACATCCAGCCATCAGCACCCAGTGGGAAGCGTCCTATGACCACTGATGAAGGTCTAGAAGATGACCAACTCAAACAGCAGCGATAGATGACTGATCGTTTCGGACTTTACATCTACAAGGTGGACCAACTAGGTAGGAGTGTCTAATAGAGTGGACAGTGAGTGGACACGGTATTTAAAAACTCCAGCAGCGCTGCTGTGTCAGATCCACTCATGCCAGCACAACACACACTAACACACCACCACCATGTCAGTGTCACTGCAGTGCTGAGAATGATCCACCATCCAAATAATACCTGCTCTGTGGTGGTCCTGTCAATAATTGTAGAACTTTAAAGTGCTTCTATATGGTAAGTGGAGCTGATAAAATAGACAGTGAGTGTAGAAACAAGGAGGTGGTTTTAATGTTATGGTTGATTAGTGTAAACTCACACACTGTTGTATGTGCTTGCATGACTGTAGGACGCGTTTTCAGTGCATTACCGTAATATCCATAAAATGTGTCCTTGAGATTTCAGTGCAGAAAAGTTTGTGTAGAGACTGCAGCAGCGGATACTGTGTTTGTTTAGATTTTATAGTCATACTTTATTAACAAGTTTAAGGTAAGTTTATTAAAATAAACGTTTTTTGTATATTAGCTTCTGGATATTTTCGGATGCTACGGACAAAAGTGTGTTGTACTGCTATGATGATACGACTATGTTCCAAACCCTTTTAGACTCTTCCACCACCGTTAGCGCTTCTCTCAGTTAGTTTAGCTCATTAAATATATTATCCACAATATCGCTTACTTTTACAAACCCAATTCCAAAAATGTTTAGACAGAAGAGAAAATGTCAATGTAAATATACAGCAGTTTGCTAGCATACAAACTACTAGCATACAAACATACATCGCTCCAAAATATGAATGAATGCTTCAACCAGGGTTGCCAGATTTCGCATCTCAAAGCCCGCCAAAATACATGGAAAACCGCCCAACATACTCAGGAAAAACAGCCGATAATCAGCGATTAAACAATATTAAACCAGTTAAACATGACCTACTACTGCTGATATCTCACAAATCAGTGATTATAAATTATTAATGTCATTTGAAATAATAAAAAACTAAGACTAAGAAGTCTTAAGGGTTTTTTGTGTTTTTGCTAGAACTGTTTCTACTTGAAGAACTCTTTAGTATAATTCAAGGTTCTTTGCTAACTCAATTAGATTTTTATGGATTTTTTTTTCTTGCCACATATAAATGCACATAACATTTAAGGACTGGAAAACAATCGTGCAATTGATACAGGAAAAACGGAAAAAGGTGAAAGAAAGGAATCTGTTTGTAATCTACCTGCAAAATTCTCCTCCTGAGATGTTTTTTTTAGTGTGTGTAAGCAGCAACATACTTCACCTAAAACTTGATATAATCGCCTTCAAGACAGCCAAAACAGAAATAAAAAAATTGTATATTAATTGAAGTTCTACAGGACAACATATGTTAAAGTTTGTAATTTAAGTCACATTCTTGTGGGGATTAAAGCAGGTTGCAGAGCCCGGATAGGTCAGTCGGTAGAGCATCAGACATTTAATCTGAGGGTCCAGGGTTCAAGTCCCTGTTCGAGTGAGTTGCTTCCTATTGCATTAGGTAAGCGGTAATTTCCAGCATTTAACCAGCCACAGTGAAGAAGTGTTGGAGTAGCGACTAATCTTAACCCATCAGATACACAACCGTTCTTTTGTTACAGTAAGCTTGCAAGCAGAGCAACAAGACGGTCAGTATTTAAGGGCTTCCTTTCTTACAACATTTCTTCTGCTAAACCATCATGCTGTATGCTTAATTTAAGACTTCGTGGTGCATCGGTGTGTTTGAGCTTGTTCAAAAGCTCATTGGCTTTAGAACGTATGCTGTTTTCACAGTGTCTGCGTTCCATTTTAGATATAAACACAGTTATTGGGTGAGTAAAATTTTTTCCTATTATATCATAGTTGCATGTAGTCAGAGTGATGCTAGAGATAACAGCAACAATACAAAGGTACACCAAGTTAAGGTTTGTGTGCACAGTTACATAAAAGAAGGTTATGGGTCAAAAAGGGCATGTGCCACACTTGGGATTGTGATTGAGTATACGTTGCATTGGGTGGGTAAACATGGAGCCGGCGTTGAAAAGCATGAGTTGGCAGTGGTGGGATTCAAACCCACGCCCCCGAAGGGACTGGATCCTTAATCCAGCGCCTTAGACCGCTCGGCCACGCTACCACTGTTTAAGGGGCAGATCGAAACGAGCAACTACGTATGCAATTTCTACCTGCATTTTCCAATAGAAGTCAAAGAGGTTGCAAGTGCAGTCACCACACTTGTGATGGAGCACAAGCTACACCAAACTGGTAAACATCATGAGTTGGTGATGAACTTTCTTCTTCAGACTGGTTTTTAAATGAAAGTCAAAGAGAAGGCAGGAACCCGGATAGCTCAGTCGGTAGAGCATCAAACTTTTAATCTGAGGGTCCAGGGATCAAGTCCCTGTTCGGGTGAGTTGTTTCTTACTGCATTAGGTGAGCGGTAATGTCCCGTACTACATGCTTTGTTTAGAATGATGAAGAATTTGTACTTTGTGAGATATTTCTAAGTAAAATAGCATGTACTTGATAAGCTTGAAATAATTGCACACTGCATGTGTAACATGTTCTCCACACCAACTAGTTGTTTTAAACAGACTGTAGTAAATAGAGGACCGTTTAAATCTATATTTATGTGCAGCCTAATAATGCACTGAGTTTTAGATATTAATACCCACATATTTTATGTTGAATGACATGCATCATAATTTTAGTTCTTGCTTCACAGAGCTGCTTTGTTATTGCTCTGCACTAAACAGTTGGTATATCCTGCACTATTTTGGCTCTTACATAATGCAGCATCAACCCTTAAGTCAGTCTGTCAGTGGTACAAAGTTACGATTTGGTTCAGTTCGTCCTAAAGGCTGCGATAAACGTGAGTACGTGAGCTTAAACACGTTGAACCCCCACTTTATAATGCAGCATCAATGATCTGTTAGTACATTACAATTTACAAAGGGTAAAGGCGAGTTCTTTATACGAGGAATTAGCTCAATTGGTAGAGCGCTTGCTTCGCGTGTGAGAGATAGCGGGATCGATGCCAGCATTCTCCAATGCAGAAACATTATGATCGTTTAAAGGCAACACGTAATGTAAGGCTCGTTTCGTCATTGCTCACTGAAACGCTGCGTCAAAAATGAAGTCAGTTTACGCTCTATTTTCATTCATCGTTTAGTTTAAAGACCTTTATTAATTTTTTTAAATTGACAAACATGCAATAACTTTGAAACAATCTTGAAACAAATCTTTTCACATTATTATGTATGGTAGAGGGTTAAAGATGTAAATTTGTATAAAGCATGAGCTGTAGCTGCACGCATTCAGTTTAAAACACTGATGCTCGCCTACAAAGCCAAAAATGGACCAGCCCCAAGCTACCATCGTGGTCTAATCAAACCCCGCTCTGTACCACGCAACCTCCGAGCCACTAGTCTCGCTCGACTTGAGCCCCCACCCAGGACTAAAGGAAGACAAGCATCAAGGCTCTTCTCTGTTCTAGCACCCAAGTGGTGGAATGAACTTCCTCTGTCTGTCCAAACATCTGAGTCTCTTGCTGTCTTTAAAAAACAATTAAAAACCCACCTTTTTACTAAGCACTTCAGCTGACTTGTACTTATTTACTAACATTTTTTTTCCATTTCCAAATAAACCAAAAAAAAAACCCCACTTTTAACAGGTTTCAGCAGATTTGTGTTCTTTGACTGTTGTTTACTAAAACTTGAGAAATGAAATGTTTACTATGGAAGCACTTCTGTAAATCGCTCTGGATGACAGCGTCTGCTAAATGCAGAAAATGTAAATGTAAAATGTAAAATGTTAAAAGTGGAATTTAAAACTACGCCTCCAGGGGAGACTGCGAACTAAACACAGCGCCTTAGACCACTCAACCATCCTGACCTGCTTGCAAAAGTCTAATACCAATCCCACAACACCCCCACGTGAACTAAGCTTTGGATGAACTGTTGTATCTTTTCACATTATTATGTATGGTAGAGGGTTACAGATCGCAGCACCTTAGACCGCATCCTGACTAGCTTGGGTACCGTTGACACCACATCATATATCAATAGAAAGGGAGCCCCATATGAGCACTCCAACTGACCAAATAATGATTTTGGGTGGACCATTCTTAGCACTGTAACGGCACTAGCATGTTAGGGTGTGTTTTTTCTCTGGTATGAGTGTATTAGGTACAGCCTTCTTGTTGGGTTTTTAACTGACTGGATTATTTGTTAATAACTCAAACCCTGTTTGTGCTGGTTGTAGGCTATTCAATCGACCACTAGATGTAGTGTAGTGTGTATTCGTGTTTCCTTAATTTCGTTGTGTTCTCCCTTAATGTAATTGCGTTCCACCTTAAAGAATTTGTGTTGTCTCTTAATATATTCTTGTTTTTCCTTATTGTTGTTGTGTTGTCAGCTTTTGTTTGTTTTGTAAATGTTATTGTGTTTTAACTCAGCGGGCCACCGTAATATAGATGGCATAATATGAATACAGTTAGAAAGTAAAACGATGTCGCATGCTGACCTGTGTGGAATACAACTAATGTATGTAGTACTAAGAAGTGTTTCTTAAGGGTTTTTTTTGGTGTTCTTGCTGGAACTGTTCTACAGGACAACGTATGTTAAAGTTTGTAATTCAAGTCACGTCCTTGTGAGGGTTAAAGAGACTTGCAGAGCCTGGGTAGCTCAGTCGGTAGAGCGTCAGACTTTTAATCTGAGGGTCCAGGGTTCAAGTCCCTGTTTGGGCAAGTTCTTTATTACTGCATTAGGTAAGCGGTAATGTCCCGTACAACATGGTTTAATTAGAAAGTTGAAGAATTTGTACTTTGTGAGATGTTATTAAGTGAAATACCATGTACTTGATAAGCTTGAAATAATAGCACTCTGTGTGTGTAACATGTTCTCCACACCAACTAGTTGTTTCAAACAGACTGTAGTAAATAGAGGACAGTTTAAATCTATATTTATGTGTAGCCTAATAATGCACTGAGTTTTAGATATTAATACCCACATATTTTTTGTTGCCTTAAAGACTCACTTAAATCCTGATCATAATTTTTGATGCTGCGTTTCATTAAGCGATGCCGCAACGAGTTTCATGTTACATGATACCCTTAAATAATCATAATGTATCTGCACTGGAGAATGCAGGCATCGATCCCGCTACCTCTCACATGCTAAGCGAGCGCTCTACCATTTGAGCTAATTCCCCTTACGATGCTCCCTTGTTCCCATTTTGAAGGTTGTGATATTACTTTAAACTTACCTTTTCTTTTTCATGTAATTACTGATATTTTACTGGATCTCTGCTGATATCTTGTGGGCCATATTGACTAATCAGTGAAAAATAATGTTTCCTTGTATAATAAAACCATTATGCTTATTTAGCTTTAATTAGCTTTAATTATTAAATAGTTAATAAGATAGTGATGGTGAAACTAAAAACCTGTTATTACCATCACTAAGTGTCTTTACCATCACAAGAAGTTATGTGTTGGTAATGACATGTTGAGGTAATGACAGTTTTTACTTAGGGAAAAAAGTAAACAGCTAGTATACAATGTACTTTACATACATTTAAATAATGTAAACATTTCAATTGTAAAATACTGCTGTAACAATGTAAATAGACGCTGAATACACATACTTTATGATCAGGATGAATACATGTTTAAATTTCTCACATTTTTAGAGATCAAAAACCAAGGTCCTGGCATCCATGTGGATGTTACTTTGACACGTACCACCTACCTCAGCATTGTTGCAGACCATGTACACCCTTTCATGCAAACTGTATTCTCTGATGGCTGTTGACTCTGAAGAAGTAACTTTGTATAAAGCTTGAGATGTCAGAAGTGGGATACAAACTCACGCCTCCAGGAGAGACTGCAACCTGAACACAGCGCCTTAGACCACTCGGCTATCCTGACATGCTTGCGAGGTCCTAATGCCAATTACCAACAACACCCCCACATGGCCAAAGATTTGTACAAAGTGCTGAATCTTTTCACATTGTTATGTATGTTAGAGGGTTAAAGACATAAATTTGTATAAAGCACTAGCAGTCAGAAGTGGGATTCAAACCCACGCCTCATGGGACACTGTGACCTGAACTTAGCGTTTTAGACCTCATCCTGACTAGCTTGGGTACCATCGACACCACCATTTGTACGAACTGCTTAATCTTTTCACATTATTATGTATGGTAAATGTACTGACTGTAACCCATTTGCTGCACTGTACACTTTGTCACTAGGTTGTAAATCATATATCAATAGAAAGGGAGCCCCATATGAGCACTCCAACTGACCAAATAATGTTTTTGGGTGGACCATTGTTATCACTGTAACGGCACTAGCATGTTAGGGTGTGTTTTCTCTGGTATGAGTGTATTAGGTACAGCCTTCTTTTTGGGTTTTTAACTGACTGGATTATTTATTAAGAACTCAAACCCTGTTTGTGCTTGTTGTAGGCTATTCAAACCTCCATTAGATGGAATAATATGAATACAGTTAATATTGCGTTAGAATCAAGCAATAGAACACGAGAGGGAGTGTGTTATCGTGAATAACATCACGGCTGTGATTCGGTCGCAGCCGTGATGTTATTCGCGATAACACATGACCTCAAGTGTTCTATTGCTTTTATACAACAGTTTTTACAAAATAAAGAAAGAAAATAAATCAAAGAAGCCCTGAATTTCTTAATAAATATGCTTTAATATTGACAATACCTTCCGCCAAAAAGTAGTTCCACAACGAATATAAAGTTTAACACTACGATCGGGAAAAAGGTCTGTGTCGCCTGCTTGCGCGTTTGTGTGCATGAAGCTTGTCGTTACTGGCAACGCGTCAGCGGAGTAATACAGTTGTGGTGTGAAAAGGCTGTGCTGTTATCACGAATATCAGCACGGTTAGAACGCTTCTCAACCAATCAGATTGTAAGGTCGGAACTAACTGTGGTATAAAGTAAAACGATGTCTGTTTCTATCACAGTTTCATCGCATGCTGACCTCTAGAATCCAACTGATGTATGTAGCACTAAGAAGTGTTTCTTAAGGGTTCTTTTTGTGTTCTTGGTAGAACTGTTGCTACTTGAAGAACCCTTTAGTAGAATTCAAGGTTCTTTGCTAACTCAATTTGATTTTTATGGATTTTTTTTCTCTTGCCACATATAAATGCACATTACATTTTAATGACTGGAAAACAATCGTGCAAAATTCTCCTCCAGATATGTTTTTCTTTGTGTGTAAACAGCAACAGCCTTCACCTTTAAAGCACCTTTAAAACCCCCTTTAGCCTTTTGTAAATTGTAATGTACTATCAGAGCGTTGATGCTGCATTATAAAGTGAGGGTGCAACGTGTTTAAGCTCACATACTCTTTTCTGTATTATACCTTGCTTTTAAACCATCACAGACTCTATTTATCGCAGCCTTTAGGACGATCTAAACCCAATCAAAACTGTCTTTGTACCACTGATAGACTGACTTAAGGGTTGATGCTGCATTTTAAAGGGAATGTCGTGAGTTTTAGCTGTTCATCTTTTATAAAGCAGTTTCACCAGAAGAAAAACCATTAAAAAGTCACGTACCTCTACTTTAACAAAAAGTCATTTCAGATAAAACTCCGAGACATTTCAAAATTGGAGAATTATAAGTTATTGTGTGTTTGTGTAGCCCAATTAAAATTTGGGCATAACTAATATTTTGTTTATGTTAATTTATAACTAGTAAATAAGTTGTTCTTATTTGTTCTGTAAATAATGTTCTGGTTGTTTTATGCTGTTTAAAGTAAAGTGTATGTATAGCCCTCCCTTGATTTATTTTTAAGCCAATCAGCATGAACTGTCACAGGTCGGGAAAAGAGCGGGAGAAAGTGGGTGGAAAAGAAGAAAAAAGTGTCATGTAAGCGGGTAAAACACCTGTTTAGGATTTATCTCTCTTGATGCGTTAAGACAAACGGACAGTGAGTCTTATATTAACATCTTGCAGTCGATTAGTGACATTGTTTATGCTGTATCAGCCGTGAACTTCGTCTCTTGAGTTTTCGTGCATGGACATTGAAGGCAGTACGCTTCCTCAGCAGCTGTGATGATTACAGTGGATTAAAAGCATCGGATAAACTCTGATTGTTTCATCCAAGATCAAAAGGAAAAAGACTGGTGGATTTTTTCTGTTTCATCCACAGGGCCGGCGCTAGGGGGGGGCTGAGGGGGGCATTGCCCCCCCAAATTGTGTCTTTGCCCCCCCAAATTGTGTCTTTGCCCCCCCAAGCACAATGCAAGCAACGGCTATTTTTAAAATGATCTCTGAACCAATCACAAAAATGCATTTTGTTTTACAGTGTGAAGATATTTCCTTGCTTATTCCTGATTGGCTCTTTGAGTCATATAAAAATCGGCAGACTGCCCCAAACAGTTCAGTTCGGCAGTATATGTTCTGTTAGTGTGAGCGAGAGGCAGGTATACTGGTAAACACTCTTCTGAGTTTAAACTGACTTCCACATGGTAATATTTGCTTAACTGTGGTTTTTCGTTGCTTTAATGTTACTTACCTCTTACATAGGTGTTGCTTAAATTATTTTATTAGCCGTTAGCGGTTAGGCTAACTTGGTTCTCCTAACACAGGCTTAAGTTTATTGATGTCTTTCTGTGTGCATTTTTCATTTAATAAATATACATTGTAGAAACACTTATAATGCATCGTTTTTTTATCTAAAAAAAATCAACTGACCGTGTGAGTGTCGCACCCGAGGGCTCCTCCACACCATGTCACACACCACCAGCGTTAGCTGACTGTGCTCTTTCCCCCGCGCAAGCCGTCGCGGCTCATGGTTTAAACGATTCCTCGCCATCACAGCCAGTATTAAATGCTTGGCTGTCATCATTCATGCACAAATCAAGCCTTGAATATATTTCTGGCTTCAAAAACATGACTATCAACATGCCCCCTCATTAGGTTTTACTGCCCCCCCAAGCAAAGCAGTCCAGAACCGGGGCTGTTCATCCATGTAAACAAAGAACGTGGACAGCTCCACCACAACCGACCAAATATACTTTGTGATCTGTGCTGATTGGGACTATTAGGTTGGATCAGGCCTGCAACGGTAATTTTGGGTACCCTTTTTTTAGTTAGTTATTTACCTAACTTAGGAGAGATTGATAATGTTTTGAATATTACTGATGGTAATTTGAGTGAATCTGTATTATAACATTTTTGTAAAATATATTGGGGTTTGAAATGCATATTAATGATTGTGTAAATGAGTAAATAGTTAATTTGTTTAAGTATTATTAACGTATACAAGTTTGGTATGTGAGTCAGGGATAATGTTAATACAGCTACTGTAAATGGTGTTAGTCGCAGGTTTTTTTGTGCAAGGTTAGTGCCACATATATATAGGGTAATTGAAGTAGTTTTTTCGGTTTAAATAAGAGTATAGCTTAAATATAAAATAATCGTAAGTACTGATAAGTAGTGGCCCTTTTAAATCCTTACATTACCACAAAGAAAGAGATTTCTTAAACAAATAAAAGAAGTCGGGGAGCGCTTTCCAAATACAGCCAGGGGTGCTAGGGGGCGCTATATTTGTCAATTTAAACATGTCAAAAAAGGTCTTTAAACCAAACGATTTGAGTAAAAATAGAGCATAACTGTCACTGTAGAACTTACAGACTGACCTAATGTTTGATGCAGCGTTTCAGTGAGCAACGACTTTCATATTATGTGTTGCCTTTAAGTGATCATAGTGTTTCGGCATTGGAGAATGTGGGCATCGATCCCACTAAATCTCGCATGCTAAGCGAGCGCTCTACCATTTGAGCTAATTCCCCTTACACAGATCCTTCCTTTAGGATTTGTAAATTGTAATGTACTAAACGAGTGTTGATGCTGCATTATAAAGTGAGAGTGCAACGTGTTTAAGCTCACGTACTCTTTTCTATATTATGCGTTGTTTTTAAACCATCACAGACTCAGTTTATTTAAAACGTTGATCTTAGCCTTTAGGACGAACAATGTGAGGTCTTTTATGAAGTGCATTTTTTCTTTGATTTTGTTGGACCTGTAGGAGATTGTCCTGTTCTTGTTGCAGCTCTGCTGGAGGGTTATTTTCTTGGTGTTTGTGGTGGTGGTGGTGGTGGTGGGGGGGTCTTTGTTCCCATTTTGGTTTATTTAGTAAATGATGTACTTTACATCCATTTAAATAATGTGAACATTTAAATTTTTGTCGTAAAATACTGCTGTAACAATGTAAATGGATGCTGAATAAACATACTTAAATGGATATTTAAGTATTTAAGTACATATTTAAATGGATGTAAAGTACATCATATACTAAATAAACCAAAATGGGAACAAAGACCCCACCACCACCACCACCACAAACACCAAAAAAATAACCCTCCAGCAGAGCTGCAACAATAAACAGAGCAAGATCAGAATGAATACATGATTCAGTTTCTCAGAGATCAAAAGCCTGGGTCCTGGCATCCATGTGGATGTTACTTTGGCACGTACCACCTACCTCAGCATTGTTGCAGACCATGTTCACCCTTTGATGAAAACTGTATTCCCTGATGGCTGTGTCCTCTAAAAAAGTAGATTTGTTTAAATCATGAGCTGTCAGAAGTGGGATTCGAACCCATAAACTGCTTAATCTTTAAACATTATTATGTATTGTAAATGTACTGACTGTAACCCATCTGCTGCACTGTACACTTTGTCACTAGGCTGTAAACCAAAAATCAATAGAAAGGGAGCCCCATATGAGATCTCCAACTGACCAAATAATGTTTTTGGGTGGATCATTCTTAGCACTGTAACAGCACTAGCGTGTTAGGGTGTGTTTTCTCTAGTCTGAGTGTATTAGGTACAGCCTTCTTGTTGGGTTTTTAACTGACTGGATTATTTATTAAGATTAATAATTATTCATTAAGAACTCAAACCCTGTTTGTGCTGGTTGTAGGCTATTCAATTGTCCACTAGATGACATAATATGAATACAGTTAGAAAGTAAAACGACGTCTGTTTCGAGCAAAGTTTCATCGCATGCTGACCTGTGTGGAATACAACTGATGTATGTAGCACTAAGAAGTGTTTCTTAAGGGTTCTTTTTGTGTTCTTGGTAGAACTGTTTCTACTTGAAGAACCATTTAGTATAATTTAAGGTTCTTTGCTAACTCAATTTGATTTTTATGGATTTTTTTATTTTGCCACATATAAATGCACATAACATTTTAATGAAAAGCAACGCATAATATAGAAAAGAGTACGTGAGCTTAAACATGTTGCACTCTCACTTTATAATGCAGCATTAACACTCTGTTAGTACATTACAATTTACAAAGGGTAAAGGAAAGTTTTGTGTAAGGGGAATTAGCTCAAATGGTAGAGCGCTCGCTTAGCATGCGAGAGGTAGTGGGATCGATGCCCACATTCTCCAGTACACAAACATTATGATCATTTTGCAATCTGAAAAGATGAAATTAGGGTAAAATTCGTTGCAGCATCAACCATAAGGCTAGTCTGTCCGTGTTACAATGTCAGTAACGCCCTATTTACGCTCAAACAGTTTTGTTTACATACCTTTTTTGTTTTGTTTTGACAGAAACGCATAAACTTATAATTTTTTATAATGTTTTATTATTTGATACTGTTACAATTGATACATTATAAAGTATTATACATATTTAAGTTCGGTGGCATAATTGGCTTGCTTTTAAAAACGACCACAGTGCGCCATCTACAGGCCATTCTTGGTACGTCTTGTTAAAACGTAGCCAATGTAAAACTGGTGCCCACACTTCTGTGGCTTGGGATCTACTATTTCAGTCAACAGGTCATCGGGATCTACTTTTTAAAAAGGTTGGCCTCATCATTTTTCAAGAATGCTTTAAAGCTTTTTTAAATGCGCTTCATTTGCCTGTATTGATATTCAGCATTACAGGGCAAGCGTGGGTCCAGTGTCACGAACACCGGGCTCGAGACAAAAATACACCCTGGACAGGGCGCGTCAAACCATCGCAAAGCATCACACACTAATTTATCCACTCACTCACACATACAGGTGCAATTTAGAGCAGCAATTACACCTACTGGCACGTTTTCATACCCGGAGGAAAGCCACGCATACATGGTGAGTATACACCGATCAGCCATAACATTAAAACCACCTCCTTGTTTCTACACTCACTGTCCATTTTATCAGCTCCACCATATAGAAGCACTTTGTAGTTCTACAATTACTGACTGTAATCCATCTGTTTCTCAACATGCTTTTTTATCCGCCTTTTATGCTGTTCTTCAATGGTCAGGACTCTCCTGTGTTGTGCTGGTATGAGTGGATAAGACATAACAGCGCTGCAGGTTTTTAAACACCTCACTGTCACTGCTGGACTGAGAATAGTCCACCAACCAAAAACATCCAGCCATCAGCGCCCTGTGGGAAGTGTCCTATGACCACTGATGAAGGTCTAAAAGATGACCAACTCAAACAGCAGCAATAGATAAGCAATCGTTTCTGACTGTCTCTACAAGGTGGACCAACTAGGTAAGAGTGTCTAATAGAGTGGACAGTGAGTGGACACGGTATTTAAAAACTCCAGCAGCGCTGCTGTGTCTGATCCACTCATACCAGCACAACACACACTAACACACCAACACCATGTCAGTGTCACTGCAGTGCTGAGAATGATCCACCACCTAGATAATACCTGCTCTGTAGTGGTCATGTCAATAATTGTAGAACTACAAAGTGCTTCTATATGGTGAGTGGAGCTGATAAAATAGACAGTGAGTGTAGAAACAAGGAGGTGGTTTTAATGTTATGGCTGATTAGTGTAAACTTAGGTCATACTTTATTAACAAGGTAAGTTTTTTTTTTAAAGAAAACTTTGTGTATATTAGCTTCTGGATATTTTCGGATGCTACGGACAAAACTGTGTTGTACTGCTATGATGATACGACTATGTTCCAAACACTTTTAGACTCTTCCACCACCGTTAGCGCTTCTCTCAGTTAGTTCAGCTCATTAAATATATTATCTACTGTTTCCCTTATCTTTACAAACCCAATTCCAAAAATGTTTAGACAGAAGAGAAAATGTCAATGTAAATTGACAGCAATTTGTAAAAGATGTCATTTATATTCTAGCATACAAACATACATCGCTCCAAAATATGAATGAACGCTTCAGCCAGGGTTGCCAGATTGCGCATTTAGAAGCCCGCCAAAATGCATGGAAAACCGCTCAACATACTCACGAAAAACAGCCGATAATCAGCGCTTAAACAATATTAAACCAGTTAAACATGACCTACTACTGCTGATATCTCACAAATCAGTGATTATAAATTATTAATGGCATATCTTTTACCATTATTATGTATGGTAGAGGGTTAAATATGTAAATTTGTTTAAAACATGAGCTGTCAGAAGTGGGATTCGAACCCACGCCTTCAGGGAAGACTGCGACCTGAACGCAGCGCCTTAGACCACTCGGCCATCCTGACTAGCTGGGGTACCATTGATACCACCCTCGCCCCACATGGTCTAATATTTGCTCAAACTGCTAAATCTTTTCACATTATTATGTATGGTAGAGGGTTAAAGACGTAAATTTGTGTAAAGCATGAGCTGTCACAGTGCCTTAGACTGCTAAAACCATTCTGTCTAGCTTGGACACTGTTGACGCCACTCCCACCCCACACAGACTAATATTTGTACAAACTGCTTAATCTTTTCACAAATTATTATGTCTGGTAAATTTACTGACTGTAACCCATTTGCTGCACTGTACACTTTGTCACTAGGCTGTAAACCATGTATCAATAGAAAGGGAGCCCCATATGAGCACTCCAACTGACCAAATAATGTTTTTGGCACTGTAACGGCACTAGCATGTTAGGGTGTGTTTTCTCTGGTATGAGTGTATTAGGTACAGCCTTCTTGTTGTGTTTTTAACTGACTGGATTATTTATTAAGATTATTTGTTATTCATTAAGAACTCAAACCCTGTTTGTGCTCATTGTAGGCTATTAAATCGTCCACTAGATAGCATAATATGAACACAGTTAGAAAGTAAAACGATGTCCATTACTAATAAATAAATAAATGTCTGTTATTAATAAAGCTACTTTGAATCTTGAATCTACTATCAAAGTTTCATCGCATGCTGACCTCTGTGGAATACAACTGATGTATGTAGTACTAAGAAGTGTTTCTTAAGGGTTTTTTGGTGACTTTTATTTTTGGCCAGGCAGTGTATGTTAAAGTTTGTAATTCAAGTCACATCCTTGTGGACACATCCTTGTGAGGATTGACATGTCTTGCAGAGCCAGGATAGCTCAGTAGGTAGTGCATCAGACTTTTAATCTGAGGGTCCAGTGTTCAAGTCCCTGTTCGGGAGAGTTGTTTCTTACTGTATTAGGTAAGCGGTAATGTCCTGTACTACATGGTTTGTTTAGAATGATGAAGAATTTGTACTTTGTGAGTTTTTTGTAAGTGAACTAGCATGTACTTGATAAGCTTGAAATAATAGCACACTGTATGTGTTAACATGTTCTCCACACCAACTAGTTGTACGCCCAGCTGTTTCAAACAGACTGTAGTAAATAGAGGACCGTTTAAATCTCTAATTACATTTACATTTTACATTTTCTGCATTTTCATCCAGAGCGACTTACAGAAGTGCTTCCATAGTAAACATTTCATTTCTCAAGTTTTAGTAAACAACAGTCGAAGAACACAAATCTGCTGAAACCTGTTAGAACCAGTGGGTTTTTTTTTTTTTGGAAATGGAAAAAAAATGTTAGTAAATAAGTACAAGTCAGCTTAAGTGCTTAGTAAAAAGGTGGGTTTTTAATCGTTTTTTAAAGACAGCAAGAGACTCAGATGTTCGGACGGACAGAGGAAGTTCATTCCACCACTTGGGTGCTAGAACAGAGAAGAGCCTTGATGCTTGTCTTCCTTTAGTCCTGGGTGGAGGATCAAGTCGGGCGAGACTAGTGATTCGGAGGTTGCGTGGTACAGAGCGGGGGTTTGATTAGACTGCGAAGGTAGCTTGGGGCTGGTCCATTTTTGGCTTTGTAGGCGAGCATCAGTGTTTTAAGCTGAATGCGTTCAGCTACAGGAAGCCAGTGAAGAGAACGCAGCAGTGGGGTGATGTGGCAGTGTTTGGGCTGGTTAAAAACCAGACGGGCAGCTGCATTTTGAATGAGCTGCATAGGAGTGGTAGGAGAAGCCATGGGAGGCTATGACCTTACCCAGAGAGCGGGTGTAGATAGAGAAAAGAAGTGGGCCAAGTACAGAGCCCTGAGGAACACCGGTTGAGAGAGTGCATGGGGGAGATATGGATCCCCTCCATGACACTTGGTAGGAGTGCCCTTCGAGGTAGGAGGCCATCCATTGCCATGCTGAACCTGTTACTCCAAGGCTGGAGAGAGTGCACAGGAGAATGCTGTGATTCACTGTGTCGAAGGCTGCAGAGAGGTCAAGAAGAATGAGGACCGATGACAGTTTGGCTGCTTTGGCTGCATGAAGCTTCTCAGTAACAGCTACAAGTGCTGTTTCCGTAGAATGCGCTGCCTTGAAGCCAGACTGGTACGGATCGTGGAGGTCATTCTGAGTAAGAAAGGAAGATAGTTGGTTATAGACAGCACGTTCAAGAATTTTGGATAGAAAAGAGAGGAGTGAGACAGGTCTGTAGTTGTTAATGTCTGTAGTGTCTAGTGTAGGTTTCTTAAGAAGGGGAATAACCTGAGCCTTCTTAAACGCAGCAGGGACAACACCTGATGTCAGGGAGTTGTTGATGATGAGTGTGATGAAGGGGATTAGGTCCTGTGAGATGTCTTTAAGGATGGTGGATGGTATAGGGTCGAGTGTGCATGTAGTGGGATTGTTGGATGAGAGGAGCTGTGCAACCTCATCCATGGTGAGTGGGGTGAAGCTGGTGAGTGTGTTGGTGGGTTGAGGGTCAGTTGAAAGTGGGTCAGTCGGAGAGAAGGATTGATTGATTTTGTCAATCTTGTCCTGAAAGAATGTTGCAAAGTCAGTAGCAGTAAGAGAGGCAGATGGGGGAGGAGGAAGAGGGTTCAGAAGAGAGGAAAAGATAGCATGAAGCTTACGTGGGTCAGCAGCAGATTGTTCAAGCTTGGCTTTGTAAAAAGATGTTTTTGATGCAGTCACATCGGATGAGAACCTGGACAGCAGATCGTGGTAGGAGTGGAGATCAACACCAAGCTTAGATTTTCTCCACTTTCTCTCAGCTGCCCTTAATTCTCTTCTGTTGCTGCGCAATGCATCTGAAAGCCAAGGAGCAGGGTGAGAAGGTTTTCCTCGTTTAAGGGTAAGAGGACAGAGCTGATCGAGGACAATATTAAACCAGTTAAACATGGCCTACTACTGCTGATATCTTACAAATCAGTGATTATAAATCACATTACATTCACATTATTATGTATGGTAGAGGATTAAAGATGTAAATTTGTACAAAGCATGAGATGTCAGAAGTGGGATTCGAACCCACGCCTCCAGGGAAGACTGCGACCTAAACGCAGCGCCTTAGACCGCTCGGCCATATTGACTAGCTAGAGTACCACAGATACCATCCTCGCCTCACAAGGAATAATATTTGTACAAATTCCTGAATCTTTTCACATTATTATGTATGGTAAATTTACTGACTGTAACCCATTTGCTGCACTGTACACTTTGTCACTACGCTGTAAACCATATATCAATAGAAAGGGAGCCCCATATGAGCACTCCAACTGACCAAATAATGTTTTTCGGGTGGACCATTGTTAGCACTGTAACGGCACTAGCGTGTTAAGGTGTGTTTTCTCTGGTATGAGTGTATTAGGTCCAGTTTTCTTGTTGGGTTTTTAACTGACTGGATTATTTATTAAGATTATTTATTATTTTTTAAGAACTCAAACCCTGTTGTGCACCACCCTTAGGCCAGACTTGGTACTCTGGTCCCCTTCATTGAAGTCTGTATACATCACAGAGCTCACAGTTCCATGGGAGAATTCAACAGAAGAGGCCTATGAGCGCAAGAAACTGCGCTACACAGAACTGGCAGCAGATGCTCAGCAATGAGGATGGAACGCGAAAGTCTATCCAGTTGAAGTGGGATGCAGAGGTTTTGTGGCTTCTTCCACCATCAGGCTGCTGAAAGAACTTGGCATCCATGGACAGGCTCTACGACAAACAATTAGATCAGTCTCTGAAGCGGCCGAAAGAAGCAGCCAGTGGATATGGATCAAGCGGAAGGACCATTGCTGGGCTCAAAGAGCATCGACAGCACCCGCTCACTAATTCCCCCCACACCCCATCCCATTAGAGAACCCAGGTCACAACCCTCCAGGAGGAGGATGAACAAGGTATACGATTAGTGCTAGGCTTGACTCGGGGAAGAGGACACCCCCTGCCTTGCATAGTCCTGTGGGCTGCGCCACTTAAATAACCAGGCAATTCTCATGATTGGGTATGGGACACAAGCTCAGGTTTGATCATCCTGTAGCTGTATCGAACCCACGCCTCCAGGGGAGACTGCGACCTGAACGCAGCGCCTTAGACCGCTCGGCCATCCTGACTAGCTGAGTCATCCTCAACACCACCCCCACCCCACACGGACTAATATTTTTATATACTCAGAATGTGGCTCCGCCCATCCCGCCACTCACCAACCCAACTACTGGAGGACCAACACTGGTTCTAAACCACCACCAGGTGAGAACCACCCTGAGGAAAGTCAATGCAAGCAAAGCAGCAGATCCAGATGGAGTTCCCGGCCGGGTGCTGAAAGCATGTGCCGACCAGCTTACAGTGGTGTTTACCAGCATATTCAACCTCTCACTCCAACAAGCTGCTGTCCCAACGTGTCTCAAATCCTCCACCATCGTTCCAGTACCCAAGAAATCAGCTTCATCATGCCTGAATGACTATCGTCCAGTGGCTCTAACACAACACCCATAGTCATGAAATGCTTCAAGAAGCTGGTGCTTTCACACATCAGAACAGTCATCCCATGTGGCCTGGACATGTATCAGTTTGCCTACCGACCAAATCGCTCAACAGAGGACGCCATAACAACAGCACTCAACACCGCGCTGACACATTTGGAGGAACTTGACAGCGATGTGAGGATTTTATTTGTGAACTTCAGCTCCGCATTTAACACGATCATCCCCAATAAACTGGTCAGCAAATTGGTGAACCTGGGCCTGAATTCCTCAATGTGCACATGGATTATGGATTTTCTCACTGGACGTCCACAAAAGGTCAAAATTGGCAACCACACCTCCACCACCCTCATCCTAAACACAGGAACGCCGCAGGGTTGTGTGATAAGCCCTATGCTTTTCACACTTTTTACACAGGACTGTACCACCATTCACAATTCCAACAGAATAATTACAATTTCAGATGACACAACTATAGTTGGACTGATCTCCAACAATCAGGAAATGGCTTACAGGCAGGAGGTAGCTCACTTGTCTGATTGGTGTACATTAAACAACCTGGCTCTTAACACCTCTAAGACAAAGGAGATCGTCATTGACTTTTGAAGAACAAAGGAGATAAACCACCTCCCCCTGCACATCCATGGAAACAAGGTGGAGATGGTGAAAAGCCTGAAATTCCTCAGAGTCTACGTGTCTGACCAGCTGACGTGGACCGTTAACACCTCACACCTGATTAAGAAGGCTCAACAAAGACTCTTCTTTCTCAGGAAGCTGAAAAAGGCCAAACTATGGCAGAACCTACTAGTAAACTTTTACAAGAGCACAATAGAAAGTATTCTGACCAGCAATTTCACAGAGTGGTATTCAAGCTGCACTGCCGCCGAGTGTAAGGATCTGCATCGCGTAGTGAAAACAGCTCAATGGATTTTTATTGTTCTTTCTTTTTTTTGTGATTACTACTACTGTCTTTCTTCTACTGCTGCTACTCTATTGGAGAGATGCCACTCGAAATTGCATTGTACTTGTGTATAGTGACAATAAAGATTCTATTCTATTCTTCTATTCTATGCTGCATTATAAAACGAGGGTGCAACGTCTTTGAGCTCACGTACTCTTTTCTATATTATGCGTTGTTTTTGAACCATCACAGACTCAGTTTATTTAAAACGTTGATCTTAGCCTTTAGGACGAACAATGTGAAGTGAACAAAGACCCCACCACCACCACCACAAACACCAACAAAATAACCCTCCAGCAGAGCTGCAACAATAAACAGAGCAAGATCAGGATGAATACATGATTCAGTTTCTCACATTTTCAGTGATCAAAAGCCTGGGTCCTGGCATCCATGTGGATGTTACTTTGACACGTACCATCTACCTCAGCACTGTTGCAGACCATGTTCACCCTTTGATGAAAACTGTATTCCCTGATGACTGTGTCCTCTAAAGAAGTAGATTTGTTTAAATCATGAGCTGTCAGAAGTGGGATTCGAACCCACGCCTCCAGGGGAGACTGCGACCTGAACACAGTGCCTTAGACCACTCGGCCATCCTGACCTGAATGCACATTATGAAAGACAATTTTCCTCAACACCCCCACATCGCCACAGATTTGTACGAACTGCTGAATCTTTTTACATTATTATGTATTTTAGAGGGTTAAAGACATAAGTTTGTATAAAGCACTAGCAGTCAGAAGTTCAAACCCACGCCTCAATGAGAGACTGTGACCTGAACGCAGCTCGTTAGACCGCATCCTGACTAGCTTGGGTACCATCGACACCACCCTCGCCCCACACGGACTAATATTTGTACGAACTTTTCACATTATTATGTACAGTAAATGTACTGACTGTAACCCATTTGCTGCACTGTACACTTTGTCACTAGGCTGTAAACCATATATCAATAGAAAGGGAGCCCCATATGAGCACTCCAACTGACCAAATAATGTTTTTTGGATGGACCATTGTTAGCACTGTAACGGCACTTGCATGTTAGGGTGTGTTTTCTCTGGTATGAGTGTATTAGGTACAGCCTTCTTGTTGGGTTTTTAACTGACTGGATTATTTATTAAGATTATTTATTATTTTTTAAGAACTCAAACCCTGTTGTGCTCGTTGTTTGCCTA
Organism: Trichomycterus rosablanca; assembly: GCF_030014385.1. Classification (NCBI taxonomy): domain Eukaryota; kingdom Metazoa; phylum Chordata; class Actinopteri; order Siluriformes; family Trichomycteridae; genus Trichomycterus; species Trichomycterus rosablanca. The sequence goes on along the minus strand of NC_085997.1, from coordinate 8,927,514 downwards.
TTAGTTCCTCGTTGCCTTGTTGCTGTAGCTCAAGCAGCTTGTTCTGTTGAAACTGTGACTGTAGTCTATCAGGGAGCAGTGGCTGAGCATTGGGAAGCCATGCTTCGCACAACTCTGCGTTGTGGCTGTAGCAACCCCGGTTCGAATCCAAGTCACGGCCCTGTCTTTTTGTATGCCGTGCTTCAAAGGTTTCTATTCTCTCCTCGGGCAAGAGAACCATAGTCAAACAGGGGTTTGACTCTGCGTTGTGGCTGTAGCAACCCCGGTTCGAATCCAAGTCACGGCCCTGTCTTTTTGTATGCCGTGCTTCAAAGGTTTCTATTCTCTCCTCGGGCAAGAGAACCATAGTCAAACAGGGGCCAGTGGCGCAATGGATAATGCGTCTGACTACGGATCAGAAGATTCTAGGTTCGACTCCTGGCTGGCTCGGTTTCCTCATGCCTTTTTTTGTCTCTCTAACTCCTTGTGTATGGAGCACCAACAATGCATCCAACAATGGAGGTCTTGTCAAAGTGAAAAAGACTTGTCAGAGCGGAAAGAAGTGGCTGATGCTGTTGGAACTATGACTGCAATCTATCAGGGAGCAGCCGACATGAACCACCAGTGGCAGACTGCTGGGAAGCCGTGATCGTATAGTGGTTAGTACTCTGCGTTGTGGCTGCAGCAATCCAGGTTCGAATCCGGGTCACGGCACTGTCTTTTCATATGCCGTGCTACGAAGGTTTCTATTCTCACCTTGTTCTAACTCCTTGTGTATGGTTCTCTGTACCCCAGATCCAACAATGCAGGTCTTGTCAAGGTGACAAAGACTTGGTAGAGCGGAAAGAAGTGGCTGATGCTGGCACCAGCCGATACTGAGCTTTGCAGTTTCCCATATGGTCTAGTGGTCAGGTTTCCTGGTTTTCACCCAGGTGGCCCGGGTTTGACTCCCAGTATGGGAATTGCCTTCTATGATTGGACTTGAGCAAAACTTTGCCCATTACTTCCTCTGCGCCTTGTTGCTGTAGCTCAAGCAGCTTTTTCTGTTGGAACTATGACTGCAGTCTATCAGGGGGCAGCCGACATGAGCCACCAGTGGCAGACTGCTGGGAAGCCGTGATCGTATAGTGGTTAGTACTCTGCGTTGTGGCCGCAGCAACCCAGGTTCGAATCTGTGTCACGGCCCTGTCTTTTCGTATGCCATGCTTCGAAGGTTTCTATTCTCTCTCTTTTTTTGTCTCTCTAACTCCTTGTGTATGGCTCTCTGTACCCCAGATCCAACAATGCAGGTCTTGTCAAGGTGACAAAGACTTGGCAGAGCAGAATGAAGTGGCTGATTCTGGCGTCAGCCGGTGCTGAGCCTTGCAGTTTCCCATATGGTCTAGCGGTCAGGATTCCTGATTTTTACCCAGGTTTTCGACTTCCAGTATGGGAATTGGCCTTTATGATTGGACTCGAGCAAAACTCTGTGTATTAGTTCCTCGGCGCCTTGTTGCTGTAGCTCAAGCAGCTTACAGTTCAAATCTTAGGCCATGTGGGGGTGTTGAGGAAAATTGGCATTGGTAACGTGCAAGCAAGTCAGGATGGCCAAGCAGTCGTTCAGCTCGCAGTCTCCCCTGGAGCCGTAGGTTTGAATTCCCCTTCTGACAGCTCATGCTTTATACCTTCAAAATGGGAACAAAGATGCAAATGCACATAAGGTATTACAGTTACATATAATCACAAACACCCCACCACCACCATTAAAAAGAAAACCCTCCAGCAGCACTGCAACAAGAACAGAAGAATCTCCTACAAGTCCAACCAAATCAAAGAGAATGCACTTCATAAAAGATCTCATCCCCGAATATGGCTGCATGTTGGCACTGTCGGCTGACTGAGACTTTTTGAACTGCACTATTTTGGCCCTTACATAAAGCAGCATCAACCCTTAAGTCCGTCTGTCAGTGGTACAAAGACAGTTATGCAGCATTAACGCTCTGCTCTGTCAGTACATTACAATTTGCAAAGGGTAAAAGAGGTTCATAGTAGGGGGAATTAGCTCAAATGGTAGAGCGCTCGCTTAACATGTGAGAAGTAGCGGTATTGATGCCCGCATTCTCCAGTGCAGAAACATTATGATCATTTAAGGCATCATGTAATATGAAACTTGTTGCGTCAATGCTCACTGAAACGCAGCATCAAAATTTACAATGTTACAACGACATTTACGCTCAATTTTCACTCAAATCATTTTTACATTTTTTTAAAGATTTTTTAAAAATCATTTTTGATTTTTAAATTGCCAAACGCAATAACTTGTAATTTTTCAATTTTGAAATGTTTTTGGTTAAAGCAGCGGTACGTGACATTTTGTTGGTTTTTCATCTGGTGAACTGTTTTGTAAAAGATGAACAGCTGAAACTCACGACATCCCCTTTAAATGCAGCATCAACCCTTAAGTCAGTCTGTCAGTGGTACAAAGACAGTTATTATTTTTTTCAGTTCGTCCTAAAAGCTGGGATGAACATTTTAAATAAACTGAGTCTGTGATGGTATAAAAGCACCACATAATATAGAAAGGAGTACGTGAGATTAAACACGTTGCACTCCTACTTAATGCAGCATCAACGCTCTGTTAATCCATTAAAAGGGTAAAGGATAGATTTTGTAATAGAAAACTAAGACTAACTAGGACTAAGATTTGTACGAACCGTAATATCTTTTCACATTATTATGTATGGTAGTGGGTTAATGACATAAATTTGTATCAAGTATGTGCTGTCAGAAGTGGGATTCGAACCACTCAGCCATCCTGACTAGCCAGGAAATGATTAATACCACTCTCACCCCACACGGATTGAGATTTGTACTAACTCCTTAATCTGTAACCCATTTGCTGCACTGTACACTTTGTCACTAGGCTGTAAATCATATATCAATAGAAAGGGAGCCCCATATGAGCACTCCAACTGACCAAATAATGTTTTTGGGTGGACCATTCTTAGCACTGTAACGGCACTAGCGTGTTAGGGTGTGTTTTCTCTGGTATGAGTGTATTAGGTACAGCCTTCTTGTTGGCTTTTTAACTGACTGGATTATTTGTTACGAACTCAAACCCGGTTTGTGCTTGTTGTAGGCTATTCAATCGTCCACAAGATTGAATAATATAAATACAGTTAATATTGTATTATATAATAGAATGACTATAAAGCTGAGTCTGAGCTTAAACACTTGCACCCTGACTTTATAATGCAGCATCAACGCTCTGTTAGTACATTAGTAAAGGTGGGGTCTTCGTAAGGGGAATTAACTCAAATTGTAGAGCGCTCGCTTAGCATGCGAGAGGTAGTGGGATCGATGCCCACATTCTCCAGTGCAGAAACATTATGATCATTTGGCAGCAACTCGGAATCTGAAATGATAAAATTAAGGCGAAATTCGTTGCAGCATCAATCTTTAGGCCAGTCTGTCAGTGTTACCATGTCATTAACGCCCTATTTACTCTTAAACAGTTTTATTTACATACCTTTTTTGTTTTGTTTTGACAGAAACGCATGAACTTATAATGCTACAATATTAAAATGCATCAGAGTTTTATTTTTTAGTTTGATCTCTGCTATTGATATAACTGAAATGATATTATTGTTATCTTTTTTATTTACTTTTTGAAGTTTTTTTGAAAAAAAGACTCACAGTGATCATTACCAGGATAAAACAGGCAGTGAATGAATGAATGTATTTCATAATAAGAAACAATAAGAACATCCATCTTACCACCAGGTGGTGGAAGTGTGATTGTGTGGGGATGCTTTGACATTTGGGTGACTTCATGGGAGTCTTAATCGATTGAACCAGGAATAATAAACCACTGCCTTGATTCTCAGTGCTGAGAATCATCCACTATCTAAATAATACCTGCTCTGTGGTGGTCCTGTGGGGGTCCTGACCATTGAAGAACAGAGTGAGCAGTCTAGAGTCAGTAATTGTAGAACTACAAAGTGCTTCTATATGGTAAGTGGAGCTGATAAAATGGACAGTGAGTGTAGAAACAAGGAGGTGGTTTTAATGTTATGGTTGATTAGTGTAAACTCACACACTGTTGTATGTGCTTGCATGACTGTAGGACGAGTTGTCAGTGCATTACCGTAATATCCATAAAATGTGTTCTTGCGATTTCAGTGCAGAAAAGTTAGTGTAGAGACTGCAGCAGCGGATACTGTGTTTGTTTAGAAAATGTGGTCATACTTTTTTTAACAAGGTAAGTGTTGTGTCTTGGTACATGAACTGTAAAAGCAAGTTATTAAAATAATGCACACGACAGCAAGCTTGATCACTCTTCTTTATTCTCCGCCATACTCCTTCCTTTTCCTTTTCATCTCCTCTTTATTCCTTTCTAACAGTGCCACCAACTGGTCAAACCAAGTAACAGTATTTATGAACATGTACTTTTCAGAATGTAACTCAATACATGAATACTGTATACAGAACACAACATTTTCCCCCTTTGTAAAAAATTAAAGTATGTATCATTTAAGCATTGTCATAACATAAACTAAATATGCAGTTTTGTTTTTTTTCTAACTCAGCACTGTAAACAACATAAAACAGGAACAACACACTGTTAAACAAAACCTGGTTCTTTACCACAACTTTCTATCATTTGTATTATTACTTTGGGTTCAGGTGTTATAGTCTTTTAACCAGGCTGGTGGTCTCCGTTTCCGCTGGTTTACTCTCCGGTTGTCTACTGCAGTCCTGGGAGATGAAACAGAACTGTGCTCCTCTGTTTGTGTAGGTATTTGATTAGGTAGCATTGCTAGGTGCACTGCATCCCACGAATGTCCATCACTTAAATTGTAGCTGTGTTTTCCTTTCTTTTCCAGGATCTTAAGTGGACCTGTGAATTTCGACTGTCCTTTGTTGACATGAGTCGGTTTTCTAACTCGAACCATATCACCTTCTTTAAACAACGGTGTTTTGGCACAACGTTTAATGTCTGTATAGGTTTTCATCTTTAGTTGTCTTTCCTCAACTCTGTGTCGCAGTTCATTATCTGCACAGCCAGTTTTGCTAAGGATGTTGAGCTTGGTTCTCATTTGTCTCCCAAAGAGAAGTTGAAAAGGGGACTTGCCTGTTGTGGCATGAGGTGTAGCTCGGTAATTCTGTAGGAATTCAGTCACAAAAGCTTTCCAAGGAACCTTCTCCCTCTCAGCTGTTAGGATAGTCTCTTTCAGCACTTTATTCCAACGCTCTACTGCACCATTTCCCTCTGGATGATATATAGTTGTACGGATATGTTTAACATTTCTTTCTTGCAGGAATTGTTGAAACTGTGAAGACCGAAATTGTGGGCCATTATCCGTTACTATCTCCACTGGGTTACCTTTTTGGCTGAAAACGGACCTTAGAAAGGACAGAACAGCATTAGTCGTCACTTGTGGTGCAAAAGCTACTTCAGGCCATTTTGAATAATAATCCACTAAGGTTAAGACAAATTTGCAATCGGTTGGTCCTGTTTGGAACGGGCCAACAATGTCCATGGCTATTTTCTGCCAAGGTCCATCAGGAAATGGAACAGGTGTCAGTGGTGCAGGTGCAGTTCTCGCTGTCTTATCATTTAGTTGGCATGTCACACACATTGTAATTATGGAATTAACCATTTCGTCCATTTTAGGCCACCAGTACAGTTCTCTTAGTCTTTGTTTGGTCCTTACGATACCTTGATGGGTCTCATGAGCAAGATTTACTACGTGTCTACGCAGATGTACAGGAACGAGCACCCTGTTACTTCCTCTCATTACACAAGCGCCATGAATGGAGAGTTCATCCCTCAACTTGAAATAAGGGATCATTTCAGCTGGTAAGGTTTTTGATGTTGCAGGCCATCCAGTCTCCATGTACGTCCGTAGTGTAGTTATCTCTGGGCAGGAAGAGCTAGCAGCAGTAAAATCAGACACTGGTATGGCAGCAAGAAACATGGTGACAGCAGCCACAGTCTCTGGTTCAGTATCTACAGTCGTATCATTGTGGTGAGGTAACGGTAAGCGAGATAGGCAATCAGCAGCACGATTATCTGCGCCTCTTCTGTACATGATGTCATAATTGAAACAAAGTAGCCTAGCTGACCAGCGTGCTACACGCAAACCCGCACGTCCCATGCCTTTGGATGTCAGCAGTGTAGTTAAGGCTTGGTGATCGGTCCGCAAGGTGAACTTTGTACCCCACAAATATGTCCTCCATCGTTCTACAGTCCAAACGCATGCTAGGGCCTCTTTTTCGACCACGGAGTACTTTCTTTCAGTAGTCGTGAGAGTACGTGATGCAAAAGCAACTGTCTTTTCCATGTTATTTGGGTGTATCTGTGTTAAAACACCACCTATTCCATAGTCCGAAGCATCTGTTGATACTATGGTAGGAAGGTTTGGATCGAACAGAGCCAGTGCAGAACTCTCAGTCATCAGGTCCTTTACTTTCTGAAAACTTGCTTGTGCAGCATCAGTCCATGTGTATGTAGTGTTCTCTCGAAGAACAGCTCGCATTGATTCAACCACAGTAGCATAATTGGGTATGAATTTAGCGTACCATGCTGTCAGACCTAGAAACGACCTGAGTGTAGTTGCGTCCAACGGTGCTGGAGCATCCCGAATAGCCTTAAGATGAGTATCATCAGGTAGTAGACCTTCTTTGCAAATCACGTGACCTAAGAAACTGAGTCTTTCTCTGTGAAATGTGCATTTTTCGTCATTTATGCGTAATCCTGTGTCTGCTAACGCCTGGAGTACTCTCTGAAGGTTTAGATCATGTTCCGCAGCTGAGCGACCATACACAATTATGTCGTCAAGGTAACATTGAACACCTGGAATGTTTATCAGAACAGTAATCATAAGTTTTTGAAATGCTGATGGTGCTGAGGCTAGTCCATAGCAAACTCTTTTGTATCTAAACAGACCTTCATGGGTTATAAACGCCGTCAAGTCTCTACTATCTTCATGTAGTGGAACTTGGTGATAAGCATTTGCCAGGTCTATAGTAGAAAACATAGTGGCTCCCCTCAATAGTGAAAACAGTTCCTCAATGTGTGGAATTGGATAACTATCCATAATGACAGCTTTATTAGGCTCCCTGAGGTCCACGCACATCCTAATTCCACCAGACTTTTTCTGAGTGACCACTATTGGAGAAACCCAGGCTGACGCATCAATTCTCTCAATGATGTCAGCTTCTAGTAAGCAAGTCAATTCTTTGGATACTGCCTCTCTGACTGAAAAGGGTAGACGTCGTAGTTTTTGTTGCACGGGCGTAACATCCTGTCGTAGTTTTACTTTATGCACAAAATTCTTCGCACAGCCAAACACAGGCTTTTTGGAGACCTCGCTAACTGGTTGAACTGAAGAAAGTACTTTGTTGCCTGAAATGCAGATTTTTAGCGAAGTTATTAAATCCATACCAAGTAGGGGTGTTCCCATTCTTACAATATAGAATGTAGCAGGGACAGAACAGTCCTCATGTTTCACTTTTGTGTTGATGTGACCCAGTACAGGTAACTTATCTTGTGAGTATGTAACCAGTTGTATGTTGCTGGATAATAATGGAAGATCATCAAAGTATTTCTGGTAAATGTCCAGAGGCAGGAGTGACACAGATGATCCAGTATCAACCACCAGTTGGAGAAGCTGTGTACCCCTTTTTGTGTCTAACTCAATTGTACATGAAATCTTATTTGCAGCAGGGGCTGAATTGTTCATGTAGAGTACAGTCAGTTCTGGAACTTCTATTTCTCTAACCTGCTGTTTAGCAGATGAACGACACACCTTAGCAAAATGTCCAATTTTACCGCACAATTTACACGTTTTCTTAAGTGCAGGACACGTCGGTGAGTTAGCTAAATGATTATTTGAATCACATCTGTAACATTTACGTCCTGTCCATAAACCACTGTGAACATCAGATTTTCCTTGACTTGCTGTTCCTGCGTTTTTATGATTGCTCTTGGACGTTTGCTTAGCGTGTAATGCTTGTACTGCGTGCTCCATCGGCTGCTTAAACACGATAGCATTAGCTACAGCATTTTCCACTTGCGCAGCAATCTGTACAGTTTTTTCTAGAGTCAAATCTAATTCGAGCAACAAACGTTCACGAATGCGATGACTGCATGTTTTTTCCACAATCTGATCTCGTAACATCTCGTCTTCTTTATCTCCGAAATCACATAGAGATGTAATATCACGTAGGGCCGCTACATACTGTGCAATGGTTTCATCCGGCCGTTGCTCTCTCTGGCGAAATTTGTGCCGCTCGGCAATCACATTAACTTTTGGAATGAAATACGCTCTCAGAGCCGTAAGTGCAGTTGCATATGTCAAACCCGTATCTGGAAGAGTGTAGAAGAGCCTCTGTGCTTCGGTGCCAAGACAATGAAGTAAAGTTGCACGTTTTCGGGTGTCGGGCCAGTCATCTCCCTCCGCATTAACTACAATTAAGTAATTCTCGAACATCTTAATCCACATTGCAAAAGGTAATACGGGCTCACCCGGGCACTGAAGGAAAGGTGGAGGTAGAGGGACTGCCATCCTCGTCGCCAGTTTGTTGTGTCTTGGTACATGAACTGTAAAAGCAAGTTATTAAAATAATGCACACGACAGCAAGCTTGATCACTCTTCTTTATTCTCCGCCATACTCCTTCCTTTTCCTTTTCATCTCCTCTTTATTCCTTTCTAACAGTGCCACCAACTGGTCAAACCAAGTAACAGTATTTATGAACATGTACTTTTCAGAATGTAACTCAATACATGAATACTGTATACAGAACACAACAGTAAGTTTATTAAAATAAACGTTTTTTGTATATTAGCTTCTGGATATTTTCGGATACTACGGACAAAACTGTGTTGTACTGCTATGATGATACGACTATGTTCCAAACCCTTTTAGACTCTTCCACCACCGTTAGCGCTTCTCTCAGTTAGTTCAGCTCATTAAATATATTATCCACAGTATCGCTTACTTTTACAAACCCAGTTTCAAGGTTTAGACAGAAGGGAAAATGTCAATGTAAATAGACAGCAGTTTGTAAAAGATGTTATTTATATTCTAGCATACAAACATACATCGCTCCAAAATATGAATGAACGCTTCAACCAGGGTTGCCAGATTGCACATTTAAAAGTCCGCCAAAATGCATTGCATACATAACATGTTCTCCACACCAACTAGTTGTACGCCCGGCTGTTTCAAACAGACTGTAGTAAATAGAAGACAGTTTAAATCTATATTTATGTGCAGCCTAATGATGCACTGAGTTTTAGATATTAATACCCACATATTTTATGTTGAATTACATGCATTATAATTTCAGTTCTTGCTTCACGGAGCCGCTTTGTTATTGCACTGCACTAAACAGTTGGTATATCCTGCACTATTTTGGCCCTTACATAATGCAGCATCAACGCTCTGTTAGTACATTACAATTTACAAAGGTTAAAGGAGGGTCCTTCATCAGCGGAATTAGCTCAAATGGTAGAGCGCTCGCTTAGCATGCGAGCGGTAGCGGGATCGATGCCCGCATTCTCCAGGTTTTAAATTTATGTAGAGAAACAGATGGACTACAGTCAGTAATTGTAGAACTACAAAGTGCTTCTGTATGGTAAGTGGAGCTGATAAAATGGACAGTGAGTTTAGAAACAAAGAGGTTTTTTAAATGTTATGTTCTAACCTGTAATAAATTAGGTGGAGGTGGAGGCAAACCGCAAATTAGAAAAACAGTGGCCACATTTCATGTAAATCACGCTGACCTGTTAGAATGAGGTGCGATCTACCAGTATGCACTGTGCGAACAACTGGTAGATGGTGATCGACGTATTGGGCACACCTGATGTATAACATTATGATCATTTGGCAGCAACTCGGAATCTGAAATGATAAAATTAAGGCGAAATTCGTTGCAGCATTAATCTTTAGGCCAGTCTGTCAGTGTTACCATGTCTTTAACGCCCTATTTACTCTTAAACAGTTTTATTTACATACCTTATTTGTTTTGTTTTGACAGAAACGCATGAACTTATAATGCTACAATATTAAAATGCATCAGAGTTTTATTTTTTAGTTTGATCGCTGCTATTGATATAACTGAAATGATATTATTGTTATCTTTTTTATTTACTTTTTGAAGTTTTAAAAAAAAAAAGACTCACAGTGATCATTACCAGGATAAAACAGGCAGTGAATGAATGAATGTATTTCATAATAAGAAACAATAAGAACATCCATCTTACCACCAGGTGGTGGAAGTGTGATTGTGTGGGGATGCTTTGACATTTGGGTGACTTCATGGGAGTTTTAATCGATTGAACCAGGAATAATAAACCACTGCCTTGATTCTCAGTGCTGAGAATCATCCACTATCTAAATAATACCTGCTCTGTGGTGGTCCTGTGGGGGTCCTGACCATTGAAGAACAGAGTGAGCAGTCTAGAGTCAGTAATTGTAGAACTACAAAGTGCTTCTATATGGTAAGTGGAGCTGATAAAATGGACAGTGAGTGTAGAAACAAGGAGGTGGTTTTAATGTTATGGTTGATTAGTGTAAACTCACACACTGCTGTATGTGCTTGCATGACTGTAGGACGAGTTCTCAGTGCATTACCGTAATATCCATAAATTGTGTTCTTGCGATTTCAGTGCAGCAAAGTTTGTGTAGAGACTGCAGCAGCGGATACTGTGTTTGTTTAGAAATTGTGGTTATACGCGCTTCTCTCAGTTAGTTCAGCTCATTAAATATATTATCCACAGTATCGCTTACTTTTACAAACCCAGTTTCAAGGTTTAGACAGAAGGGAAAATGTCAATGTAAATATACAGCAGTTTGTAAAAGATGTTATTTATATTCTAGCATAAAAACATACATCGCTCCAAAATATGAATGAACGCTTCAACCAGGGTTGCCAGATTGCACATTTAAAAGTCCGCCAAAATGCATTGAAAACCGCCCAACATACTCACGAAAAACAGCCGATAATCAGCGCTTAAACAATATTAAACCAGTTAAACATGACCTACTACTGCTGATATCTCACAAATCAGTGATTATAAATTATTAATGGCATTTGAAATAATGAATGGCATTTGAAATAATAAAAAACTAAGACTAAGAAGTCTTAAGAAGTGTTTCTTTAGGGTTTTTTGTGTTCTTGCTAGAACTGTTTCTACTTGAAGAACTTTTTAGTATAATTCAAGGTTCTTTGCTATCTCAATTTGATTTTTATGGATTTTTTTTATTTTGCCACGTATAAATACACATAACATAAAATTCTCCTCCTGAGATGTTTTTCTTTGTGTGTGTAAGCAGCAACATACTTCACCTAAAACTTTATATAATCGCCTTCAAGAGAGCCGAAACAGAAATAAAAACATTTTATTTTAATTGAAGTTCTACAGGACAACGTATGTTAAAGTTTGTAATTTAAGTCACATTCTTTTTTTTTTTTTTTTTACCCCTTTTTCTCCCCTTCTAGCGCATCCAATTGTTCAATTAGCATCGTGCTTCCTCTCTGTCTATGCCGAACCCTGCCCTGACGGAGGTGATGGAAGCTAACCCGTATCCCCTCCGAAACACGAGCAGCAGCCAGATGCATCTTTGCCACCCACACATCGACGAGTTTGGCGCCACCTAGCGTTGCATGCGGAGAGACACACCCTAAGGGCACCCTCTCCCATCTCTGTAAGCGCCTCCAATCAGCCGGCAGAGAACGCAATCGCATTCTGACAGAGAGAGACCCACATCCGGTTCTTTGTCCCACCCCCCACATGAGCAACCGGCCAATCGTTGCTCATATAACCACTCAGCTTCGAACAGGTAAAGCAAGGCTGGATTCGATACCACGCTCTCAGAATCCAGCCCTGGTTGCAGCGCGTTTCTTTTTACCGCTGCGCCACCTGAGCGGCTTAAATCACATTCTTGTGAGGATTAAAACAGGTTCCAGATCCTGGATAGCTCAGTCGGTAGAGCATCAGACTTTTAATCTGAGGGTCCAGGGTTCAAGTCCCTGTTCAGGCGAGTTGCTTCTTACTGCATTAGGTAAGCGGTAATGTCCCGTACTACATGGTTTATTTAGAATGATGAAGAATTTGTACTTTGTGAGATGTTTGTAAGTAAAATAGCATGTACTTCGTCAGCTTGAAATAATAGCACACTGTATGTGTAACATGTTCTCCACACCAACTAGTTGTACGCCCAGCTGTTTCAAACAGACTGTAGTAAATAGAAGACAGTTTAAATCTATATTTATGTGCAGCCTAATGATGCACTGAGTTTTACATATTAATACCCACATATTTTATGTTGAATTACATGCATTATAATTTCAGTTCTTGCTTCACGGAGCCGCTTTGTTATTGCACTACACTAAACAGTTGGCATATCCTGCACTATTTTGGCCCTTTCATAATGCAGCATCAACGCTCTGTTAGTACATTACAATTTACAAAGGTTAAAGGAGGGTCCTTCATCAGGGGAATTAGCTCAAATGGTAGAGCGGGATCGATGCCCGCATTCTCCAGGTTTTAAATTTATGTAGAGAAACAGATGGACTACAGTCAGTAATTGTAGAACTACAAAGTGCTTCTATATGGTAAGTGGAGCTGATAAAATGGACAGTGAGTTTAGAAACAAAGAGGTTTTTTTAATGTTATGTTCTAACCTGTAATAAATTAGGTGGAGGTGGAGGCAAACCGCAAATTAGAAAAACAGTGGCCACATTTCATGTAAATCACGCTGACCTGTTAGAATGAGGTGCGATCTACCAGTATGCACTGTGCGAACAACTGGTAGATCGCGATCGACGTATTGGGCACCCCTGATGTGTTACAACTGTACTTTTGGTAACCCCTTTGGTGTCCTTCTAAGGAATTGCTCCTGATAACTTTTATTGTTTATTGAAACACAACATTTCCATCACAGATCTGCTTCAAAATTTGTAAGGTCAGTTATCAGATCTTGTATTTCTAAATTAAACTGTAATGAGTGACATTATGAGCTTTAATTAACATATCCTCCTGAGACAGAGCAATTCATTTTTGTCCCCTGTGGGAACATGTGTCCGAGATCTCTAACACAAGCACCATTGATGCAATCCATTTGAGTACTGCTGTACTTTATAGAGTACACCCTGGGCTTTTTAGTAATGTCACATTTGTGGGTGTGTGGCAGCTCATGATCTTTCTTGTAATCTTTTCCTAATAATCAAATAGTTTTAAAAGATTTAAAAATGTACAGCAATTTCATTCAATGTCCTTTGTAGTGGACAGCAGGACTTTCTACCCCCTGTTTTTAGCCTATTTCTATACAAGGAAGCAGAAGGCTAAGTAAGACAGAAGATTTTATTACAAATGTATGCAAGAGAGTCAGATTTAAGGGGTGGCTTGGTGGGTAGCACTGTCACCTCACAGCAAGAAGGTCCTGGGTTCAATCCCCAGGCAGGCTGCTCTGCGTCCTTTCTGTGTGGAGTTTGCATGTTCTTCCAGTGTCTGTGTGGGTTTCCTGGGGTTAATTGGAGACACTGAATTGCCCTATGGGTGTGTGTGTGTGTCTTCCCTGCAATAAGACACACACAGCAGCGCTTCTGGAGTTTTTAAACACTGTTACTGCTGGACTGAGAATAGTCCACCAACCAAAAACATCCAGCAAACAGCACCCTGTGGGAAGCGTCCTATGACCACTGATGAAGGTCTAGAAGATGACCAACTCAGCAATAGATGAGCGATCGTTTCTGAATTTACATCTACAAGGTGGACCAACTAGGTAGGAGTGTCTAATAGAGTGGACAGTGAGTGGACACTGTATTTAAAAACTCCAGCAGTGCTGCTGTGTCTGATCCACTTATACCAGCACAGCACACACTAACACACCACCACAGTGGTAGCCTAGTGGGTAGAGCTTTGGGCTATTACCCAGAATTGGCGGTTCAAATCCAGGCTCTGCTATGCAGCCACTGTTGGGTCCTTGAGCAAGGCCCCTGTCTGCTCCAGGGGTGCTGTACGATGGCTGACCCTGCACTCTGACCCCAGCTTCCAAACAAGCTGGGATATGCAAAGAAATAATTTCTTTGTACTATGTATATATGACAAATAAAGTATGTCTATATCTTTATATCTACCATGTCACTGCAGTGCTGAGAATCATCCACCACCTAAATAATACCTGCTCTGTGGTGCTCATGTCAATAATTGTAGAACTACAAAGTGCTCCTATATGGTAAGTGGAGCTGATAAAATAGACAGTGAGTGTAGAAACAAGGAGGTGGTTTTAATGTTATGGTTGATTAGTGTAAACTCACACACTGTTGTATGTGCTTGCATTACTGTAGGACGCGTTTTCAGTGCATTACCGTAATATCCGTAAAATGTGTTCTTGCAAAGTTTGTGTAGAGACTGCAGCAGCGGATACTGTGTTTGTTTAGAAATTGTGGTCATACTTTTTTCAACAAGGTAAGTTTATTAAAATAAATGTTTTTTGTATATTAGCTTCTGGATATTTTCGGATGCTACGGACAAAACTGTGTTGTACTGCTATGATGATACGACTGTATCCAAACCCTTTTAGACTCTTCCACCACCGTTAGCGCTTCTCTCAGTTAGTTCAGCTCATTAAATATATTATCTACTGTATCGCTTACTTTTACAAACTTAATTCCAAAAATGTTTAGACAGAAGAGAAAATGTCAATGTAAATATACAGCAGTTTGTAAAATATGTTATTTATATTCTAGCATACAAACATACATCGCTCCAAAATGTGAATAAACGCTTCAGCCAGGGTTGCCAGATTGCGCATTTCAAAGTCAGTCAAAATGGATGGAAAAACTCCCAACATACTCACGAAAAACAGCCGATAATCAGCGCTTAAACAATATTAAACCAGTTAAACATGACCTACTACTGCTGATATCTCACAAATCAGTGATTATAAATTATTAATGGCATTTGAAACAATAATAAAAAAAAGACTAACTAGGATTAAGATTTGTACGAACTTTTGTATCTTTTCACATTATTATGTATGGTAGAGGGTTAAAGATGTAAATTTGTATAAAGCAGGAATTGTCAGAAGTGGGATTCGAACCCACGCCTCCAGGGGAGACTGCGACCTGAACGCAGCGCCTTAGACCGCTCGGCCATCCTGACTATCTGGGATGTCAGTGATACCACTTTCGCCCACACCGACTAAGATTTGTGCAAATCTTTTCACATTATTATGTATGGTAGAGTGTTAAAGACGTAAATTTGTATAAAGCATGAGCTATCAGAAGTGGGATTTTAACCCACCCCTCCAGCGAATACTGCATACTGAATACAGTGCCTTAGACTGCTAAACCATTCTGTCTAACTTGGACACTGTTGACACCACTCCCGCCCCACACAAACTAATATTTGTACGAACTCCTGAATCTTTTCACATTATTATGTATGATAAATTTACTGACTCTAACCCATCTGCTGCACTGTACACTTTGTCACTAGGCTGTAAATCAAATATCAATAGAAAGGGAGCCCCATATGAGATCTCCAACTGACCAAATTATGTTTTTTGGGTGGACCATTCTTAGCACTGTAATGGCACTAGCGTGTTAGGGTGTGTTTTTTCTCTGGTATGAGTGTATTAGGTACAGCCTTCTTGTTGGGTTTTAAACTGACTGCATTATTTATTAAGAACTCAAACCCTGTTTGTGCTTGTTGTAGGCTATTCAATCGTCCACAAGATTGAATAATATGAATCCAGTTAATATTGCGTTGGAAAGTTTCATTGCATGCTGATCTGTGTGGAATACAACTGATGTACTGTATGTAGCACTAAGAAGTGGAACGCCTTTTCAGAAGAGTTGAAGCTGTTATAGCTGCAAAGGGTGGGCCGACATCATATTAAACCCTTTGGATTAAGAATGGGATTTCACTGAAGTTCATATGCATGTGAAGGCAGATGAGGAAATACTTTTGGCAATAAAACCTTTTTATATTAATTGAAGTTTTACAAAACAACGTATGTTAAAGTTTGTAATTTATGTCACGTCCTTGTGAGGATTAAAGCAGCTTGCAGAGCCTGGATAGCTCAGTCGGTAGAGCATCAGGGTCCAGGGTTCAAGTCCCTGTTCGGGCGAGTTGCTTCTTACTGCATTAGGTAAGCGGTAATGTCCCGTACTACATGGTTTATTTAGAAAGTTGAAGAATTTGTACTTTGTGAGATATTTCTAAGTGAAATATCATGTACTTGATCAGCTTGAAATAATAGCACACTATATGTGTAACATGTTCTCCACACCAACTAGTTGTACGCCCAGCTGTTGCAAACAGACTGTAGTAAATAGAGGACAGTTTAAATCTATATTTATGTGCAGCCTAATAATGCACTGAGTTTTAGATATTAATACCCACATATTTTATGTTGAATTACATGCATCATAATTTTAGTTCTTGTTTCACAGAGCTGCTTTGTTTGTAAATTTGTAATGTCTCGGATTTTTAAAACCACTTTTTTGTGTCGTTACGTGACCTTTTCATGGTTTATTAAGTGAACTGCTTGGTAAAAGATGAACAGCTGATATTCACAACATTCCCTTTTAAAATGCAGCATCAACACTTAAGTCAGTCTGTCAGTGTTACAAAGACAGTTTTTTTCAGTTCGTCCTAAAGGCTGAGATGAACATCTTAAATAAACTGAGTCTGTGATGGTTTAAAAGCAACACATAATATAGAAAAGAGTACATGAGCTGAAACACTTGAAGGCAAAACAAAATATGAACTCGTTGCGTCATTGCTCACTGAAATGCAGCATCAAAAATCAGGTCAGTCTAGGTTCGACTACTGGCTGACTTGGTTACCTCATGGCTTTTTGGTCTCTCTATGGGTATGGGAAGTGGTCATTATTGTAGCGTAAAAGAGAGATTTGCATTTAATTTTTTTTTTTTTTAATAATTAATAGCTTAATGAGGCACCACCAACATTTAGTTGTTTGGTTAGGCTAAATTGTTTCAAAAAACCTAATTCATAACATATCAGTCCCTTTCTGTTGGGGTAAGTACATAAAGCCGATTTTTCTTCTCACCGAAGTAATTAAAACCACAGCGCTAAGTTTTGAATCGTTGTAATGTTTCTTAAACTTACAAAACATAACACATACAATGCAGTGGCAGCTGCTGGTCTTTCAAAGAGGGGAAGCTTGTTGTCGGCTTACATCATAAAATTTGTCAATTTATTTATACATAAATTCTGCCCTCTGTTCCTTTTCAAGAAAATGGCCTGTGATCCTATCGTACCGAGTAGGCGTCTTTTCCAGGGACTTGACCAGTGTCCTGAAACAAATACTATGAGTGTGTATTATTTACACAGTGAACAACGGAAATGGTCAAGTAATTTCACCAAGCAAATACCAAGAAATGGGTTGCAGTTTGTCTTTCGACTTCACTCGCAAAATCCGCGATGGGACTGAAGCTCCCAGTGATTAAGTGACGTGTAGATCTCAAAATAGCTGTCAATCAAAATGGGGTTCAGCCTTTCGACTGATCCTCCAATCATCTTGCAGAAGCTCAGCGTCCAGACCCGCCCACAGCTCCATTCACCCCCAGAGACGCTCAGCGTCCGGGGGCGGGACAAAATCGTGGCATTTATCCAATGACCGGCGAGTTTCGAAGCAGTGAAAAAAACCGTTCCATGCAGCCCCATTGAAGTGAAGAGACGCTCAGCTTCTACGGGCAAATGCATTCACGCTACGGGAGTTAACAAAATCAAGTCAGTCGATTTGTGATAAGTAGCTGATTCTGAACGAACTCGTCTTCAAGATGAACGTGTTCTAACGCATTTGTAGTCAATGAAATGTTAACACAACTGTACATATTTGACCATTTAATTTTTGACATTTTAGTCTTAGAGAAATCGCCACTGATACAATGACAGTTAATAAGTAAATGGCATAACTAAGTGGTAATGATAGAAGTATAAATCTGTAGGCGAACTATAACATAAAATTAGCGTATGATTGAATGGTAGCTGGAAACCAGAGATTTAGAGCCTGATTGAAGCGTATGCTATTGTAACCCATATGAGATATGGAGCTACTAAAACCTCGTCATTTAAGAGGTGTAATTACTTGTCGTCCCCAAAAGAGGGCGCAGTGGTAGAAAAAGACTTTACCTGCGTTAGTTTTTCCCTTTTTGGCTTAAGAGATCTTGAGAGATTGCTGCAGACCAGCTGAGCAATATTCGGTACAAAATACTACATAATGGTTTCAAATATTGACTTTTAGCATATATTAGAGCTAATAAACTGTTTTTTGTTTTTTTTTACCAAAATTCCAGCTATGAACGTGAGGGAGGCGGTTTTCTGTCAAGTAATACGTTTTTGAAACTTCCGTGAGTTTGTTCTGATAGCCTAGCTAGCCACTGTAAAGGGAGAGTCCACCTTTCTTTTGAGTTCATACGCTTTTCATTAGAAATGGAAGGAATAAAAAACCAATTGGAGTTATGAGAACAGACATCCCAAGTCTCCCGGAAGTTCCGGGAGTCTCCCGCATATACATAGCGGCTCCCTGATGCCCGCAAGTCAGATAAAATCTCCCACAATCTAGAACGAGCGGCCAAGAGCGCACAAACGCAGGGACACGTATTAAATCCGGTATCTGATATACAATCTAGCGCACTAGTGTAGGGAACATTAATCAAGTGTCTAATATACTGTCTAGTGCCCTAAGTAGGGATCATGAATTCATATCTAAAATACTATCTAGTGCACTTTGTAGGGAACATAAATCCGTTCTCTAATATACAACGTAGTGCACTATGTAGGGAACATAAATCCGTTATCTGATACAACTTAGTGCACTATGTAGGGAACATAAATCCGTTATCTGATACAATTTAGTGCACTATGTAGGGAACATAAATCCGTTATCTGATATACAACTTAGTGCACTATGTAGGTGTGCATAGAAGCGGTGTGGCCTACCGTTAAGACTGTTTACAGAAGACTCCGGATATATCAGAGTTTTTGCCCAGGACCAGATAAGAACCTACTCACACTATTTACTCTACCTGGGTAAAACAGCCATAGGAAAATACCTTTAATACACACATTCAAGGACTAGAACTTAATTTTTGAATCTATACTAGGGTTGGGCGGTATGACGGTATTACGGTATACCGCGGTATTCAAAAATGGTGACGGTATTTTTTAAATGTGAAGCGCCAAATTTCTGCTTCAGGTCTACCTTGAAAACTGAGACTTTAGGACATGCGCGCACCCACAGTAAGGGAGGGGTGGGAGGGGTAGGCGGTTGGAGCTCGCTGATTGGCTGTGGGGTGCTCACTGTGTGATAACACAGAGAGACGAGTGAAGAGCCACACTGGCTAGCGTTAGCTGTGAGCTAACAAGCAGAAACTGAATAACGGCTCGTCTTTTAATTTTTCAAAATCAACATTTTTTATCAGTTCAACCGGAAATGAACACAAGCGCGTGCATGCGTGGACATGTACTTATTTACTAAATATATCTTCAGTGTAAATCGAGCACAAGTGTTGAGAAAAAGGAGCAAACAGTAATAATAACGTTACGCCCAATCCGCTGTTCTGACTCTTGTCTGCCATAGATTTTCCTGCCTTAGTTAGTCCAGCCTTCCTGAAAATGGCTTCTGCGTACAAATTGAAGAGAAATGGTGACAGGTTGCATCCTTGTCTGACGCCCTGCTCTACTTTGAACCATTCCGTGTCGCTGTGTTCTGTTCAGACTGTTGCTTCTTGGTCGGTATAAAGGTTCCTAATGAGGCTGATCAGATGGCTCGGCACACCCATATCCTTCATGGTAATCCAAAGTTTCTGGTGATCAACACAGTCAAAGGCTTTACTGTAATCAATGAAGCAAAAATAAATCTCCTTGTTGTATTCTTTGGCCTTTTCCATTATCCACCTAATGTTAGCAATCACATCTCTTGTACCTTTGCTCCTCCTGAATCCTGCTTGTTCCTCCGGCAGCTCTCTGTCAAAGTAAGGCTGCAACCGTCTTTGTAAGATCTTCAGTAGTATTTTGCTGGCATGATGTATGAGCGCAATAGTACGATAGTTTCCACAGTCAGTAACATCTCCCTTCTTCGGAATAGGAATAAACACTGATCTTGTCCAGTCCTTGGGCCATTTACCAGTTGTCCATATCTGTTGACACAGGCATGTGATTACATCAACTGCTGCTTCAGAAGACTTTTAAAATTATGTAGAGAAACAGATGGACTACAGTCAGTAATTGTAGAACTACAAAGTGCTTCAATATGGTAAGTGGAGCTGATAAAATGGACAGTGAGTTTAGAAACAAAGAGGTTGTTTTAATGTTATGTTCTAACCCAGGGGTGGGGAACCTTCTACCCACTGAGGGCCAGATTAATAATTACATATATGGTCACGGGCTACAGACTACAATGACGCAACATAGAGCCAAATTAATATAGGCTTTATAAATACATGATGCTGATGGTATGTAGTGTTTATATTTGATCTCAGACTTACCTTATCATAATTTCAATGTGACGGTTGTGAATGTTTGGTCTTGACCAGCTGTGGAATATCTGGGGGCAATGATGTCGTTGCAACACGCAACTGGTATGTGGCAACATAACTCGTATTTGTTATGTCTGTTGTATCGTCTAAAGTTTAATTAATTGCATAAAGCCCAGACAATAAAATCTAGGAAATATATGGCGGGTCACATTTGATTGACCGCAAATTTACAAAAACAGTGGCCACATTTCATGTCAATCACGTTGACCTGTTAGAATGAGGGGCGATCTACCAGTATGCACTGTGCGATCGACTGGTAGATCGTGATCGACGTATTGGGCACCCCTGATGTAAAACAACTGTACTTTTGGTAACCCCTTTGGAGTCTTTCCAAGAAATTGCTCTTGAAAACTTTTATTGTTTATTGAAACACAACATTTCCATCACAGATCTGCTTCAAACTTCGGGAGATCCGCTGTCAGAACTCGGACACAGTCTCTATGTTCAAGTCTAGATTGAAAACATATTTATTTACTCAGGCTTTTGATTGGTCTTTTCAAACTAAACAAGCAAACCTAGTTATGCTGTAATAGTTAGGGGTGCTGCAGCAGCGGATACTGTGTTTGTTTAGATTTTATGGTCATACTTCATTAACAAGTTTAAGGTAAGTTTATTAAAATAAAAGTTTTTTGTATATTAGCTTCTGGATATTTTCGGATGCTACGGACAAAACTGTGTTGTACTGCTATGATGATACGACTATGTTCCAAACCCTTTTAGACTCTTCCACCACCGTTAGCGCTTCTCTCAGTTAGTTTAGCTCATTAAATATATTATCCACAGTATCGCTTACTTTTACAAACCCAATTCCAAAAATGTTTAGACAGAAGAGAAAATGTCAATGTAAATAGACAGCAGTTTGTAAAAGATGTTATTTATATTCTAGCATACAAACATACATCGCTCCAAAATATGAATGAACGCTTCAGCCAGGGTTGCCAGATTGCGCATTTTAAAGTCCGTCAAAATGCATGGAAAACCGCCCAACATACTCACGAAAAACAGCCGATAATCAGCGCTTAAACAATATTAAACCAGTTAAACATGATCTACTACTGCTGATATCTCACAAATCAGTGATTATAAATTATTAATGGCATTTGAAATAATAAAAAACTAAGACTAAGAAGTCTTTAGGGTTTTTTGTGTTTTTGCTAGAACTGTTTCTACTTGAAGAACTCTGTAGTATAATTCAAGGTTCTTTGCTAACTCAATTAGATTTTTATGGATTTTTTTCTCTTGCCACATATAAATGCACATAACATTTAAGGACTGGAAAACAATCGTGCAATTGATACAGGAAAAAAGGAAAAAGGTGAAAGAAAGGAATCTGTTTGTAATCTACCTGCAAAATTCTCCTCCTGTTTTTTTTTGTGTGTGTAAGCAGCAACATACTTCACCTAAAACTTGATATAATCGCCTTCAAGAGAGCCGAAACAGAAATAAAAATATTTTATATTACAGTTTTTCTCGATTGTTTACACACAAATTCTGGTACTTGAGACACAATGACCACAACATGTAACTCATGCACCAACTTCCTAAACCTCTGCTAAACTACAAGCACAATTCCTGCTTTACACTTAAATTGCAGTTCTAAAACACACTTTTTTCAAAACACTACACACAATTTTCATGAAGAAAATCTCTTGTTTTCACAAGGAACATTCTGTTATTCCTAACTCTAAAGTTAACTGCCCTACTATGCACACTGACTCATCACATGGGCAAACACCTGTCACACAGGTTAACAATCAGAAATCAGAGCTTTAGTATAAAAGGGCAACAGGTGAGCTCTTCTGTTTTGGAGCAATGGATGCCAACATTGGAAACAGAGGCAGAGCCAGAGGAGTAAAAGTAAGAGGAGGACGAGGACGAGGAAGGCCAGTGACAGTAATCTCTGATTAGATCCGAGCCACTTTGGTTGACCATGTGGTCAACCATGGTCTAACAATGAGGGAGGCTGGGCAAAGAGTACAGCCAAATTTGAGCAGGTACACTGTAGCATCCATCATCCGGACTTTCAGAAATGAGAACAGGTAAGAAATCTACTCTCACTACAAAACTGCAGTACTGCATATCAATACAGTACTCAATGAGTACAGTAGTGCAGTATTGCATGTGGACTGTTCTGTAGGACTGTAAAAATAAAGTATGTTTCAATTATTTGGGAATAATACAGTATTTACAGTATTTTACTATTTTTATTGCAGAACTGAAAGATTACCAACACAAGGTGGATGGGAACGTCTTCTGTCTCCTGAACAGGAAACTGAAATCATGAACATGGTCCTAGAAAATAACGCCATAACATTATGGCAAATACAAAGAAAAATAATAGAAAACAATTAGATATTTCAAAACGCTGGACTGTGTGTTTTTTTTTACTGTAACTGTATACAGTAAATTTTTATGTTCTTTTGTATGTAGACCACTGTATGTGCAACTTTGTGTTGGTTGGGATGTACACTGTGTACATTGTTTTTGTGGGAAAAATAAAATACATTTGTTACCGTGTATTTGTGTGTTCTGAGTATAAAAACAATATTCCAAAATATTTTACAACACACGTATGTATGTACTGTCAGTAGTAAGTGTAACACTAAACAAAAAAGGCCCAAGTCATTATGATGAATGGAGAAGAAGTGTTTTCCATTCATCATAGTGTTTTACATTGAGCACATCAGTGTTCAACTGGTTCTTATAAATGGCTATTCATATGATGGTTTGTGTGTGTCATCTGAAAACAAAATACCATTTTGAGAAGAGAAAACATTGTTTTGAATGTAAAGTTTCATCTTGCAGGAGAATTGAGGGGTTTTGCCCATTGTGTGTGTGTTTTTTGATTTGTGTGTAGAGTTTTGAGTATGAGGCAAGCTTTCAGAAAATGTGTGTAAACAATCGAGAAAAACTGTAATTGAAGTTCTACAGGACAACGTATGTTAAAGTTTGTAATTTAAGTCACATGCTTGTGGGGATTAAAGCAGGTTGCAGAGCCTGGATAGCTTAGTCGGTAGAGCATCAGACTTTTAATCTGAGGGTCCAGGGTTCAAGTCCCTGTTCGAGTGAGTTGCTTCTTACTGCATTAGGTAAGCGGTAATTTCCAGCATTTAACCAGCCACAGCGAAGAACTGTTGGAATAGCTACTAATCTTAACCCATCAGATACACGACCGTTCTTTTGTTACAGTAAGCTTGCAAGCAGAGCAACAAGACGGTCAGTATTTAAGGGCTTCCTTTCTTACAACATTTCTTCTGCTAAACCATCGTGCTGTATGCTTAATTTAAGACTCTGTGGTGCATCGGTGTGTTTGAGCTTGTTTAAAAGCTCATTGGCTTTAGAACGTATGCTGTTTTCACAGTGTCTGCGTTCCATTGTAGGTATAAACACAGATATTGGGTGAGTACAAGTTTTTTTTTTTTATTATGCTTCTTATTATATCATAGTTGCATGTAGTCGGAGTGATGCTAGAGATAACAGCAACGATACAAAGGTACACTAAGTTAAGGTTTGTGTGCACAGTGCGGTCGAACTGTTTCATGTTACATAAAAAAAAAAGTTAAGAAAGGTTGCGGGTCGAAAAGGGCCAATCGCGTGTGCCACTCTTGGGATTGTGATTGAGTATACGTTGCATTGGGTGGGTAAACATGGAGCCGGCATTGAAAAGCCTGGGTTGGCAGCGGTGGGATTCGAACCCACGCCTCTGAAGAGACTGGAGCCTTAATCCAGCGCCTTAGACCGCTCGGCCACGCTACCACTGGTTAAGGGGCAGATCGAAACGAGCAACTACGTATGCAATTTCTACTAAAATATTTCTATGAATATATTTATCTATATTTATATTTATCACAGGGCCAGTGATAGCTCAGTGGTTAAGGTACTGGACTAGTAAACAGAAGGTTGCCGGTTCAAGCCCCGCCACCACCAAGTTGCTACTGTTGGGTCCCTGAGCAAGGCCCTTAACCCTCAATTGCTCATTGTGTAAATTGCTTTGGATAAAAGCGTCTGCTAGAAAATTTAAATTTATGTGTAGCCTAATAATGCGCTGAGTTTTAGATATTAATACCCACATATTTTTTGTTGCCTTAAAGACTTTGAAGCTGCGATTAAGCGAGGCCGCAACGAGTTTACATTACATGATACCCTTAAATAATCACGATGTATCTGCACTGGAGAACGCAGGCATCGATCCCGCTACCTCTCACATGCTAAGCGAGCGCTCTACCATTTGAGCTAATTCCCCTTACGATGCTCCCTTGTTCCCATTTTGAAGGTTGTGATATTACTTTAAACTTACCTTTTCTTTTTCATGTAATTACTGATATTTTACTGGATCTCTGCTGATATCTTGTGGGCCATATTGACTAATCAGTGAAAATTAATGTTTCCTTGTATAATAAAACCATTATGCTTATTTAGCTTTAATTAGCTTTAATTATTAAAGAGTTAATAAGATAGTGATGGTGAAACTAAAAACCTGTAATTACCATCACTAAGTGTTTTTACCATCACAACAAGTTATGTGTTGGTAATGACATGTTGAGGTAATGACAGTTTTTACTTAGGGAAAAAAGTAAACAGCTACATTTAAATAATGTGAACATTTCAATTGTAAAATACTGCTGTAACAATGTAAATGGACGCTGAATAAACATACTTTATGATCAGAATGAATACATGTTTAAATTTCTCACATTTTCAGATATCAAAGCCTGGGTCCTGGCATCCATGTGGATGTTACTTTGACACGTACCACCTACCTCAGCATTGTTGCAGACCATGTCCACCCTTTCATGAAAACTGTATTTGCTGATGGCTGTGGCCTTTAATGAAGTAAATTTGTATAAAGTACGAGCTGTCAGAAGTGGGATTCAAACCCACACCTCTAGGGTAAACTGCGACCTGGGATCTAATGCCAATTTCTCACAACACCCCATGTGCATCAGGGTTCAAGTCCCTGTTCGGGTGAGTTGTTTCTTACTGCATTAGATAAAGCGGTAATGTCTCGTACTACATGGTTTATTTAGAAAGTTAAAGAATTTGTATTTTGTGAGATGTTTCTAAGTGAAATAGCATGTACTTGATCAGCTTGAAATAATAGCACACTGTATGTGCAACATGTTCTCCTCACCAACTAGTTTACATTTACATTTTCAGCATTTAGCAGACGCTTTTATCCAAAGCGACTTACACAATAAGCGGAACACGATGAGCAATTGAGGGTTAAGGGCCTTGCTCAGGGACCCAACAGTGGCAACTTGGTGGTGGTGGGGCTTGAACCGGCAACCTTCTGTTTACTAGTCCAGTACCTTAACCACTGAGCTATCACTGTCCTAGTTGTAAGCCCAGCTGTTTTAAACAGACTGTAGTAATTGCACTACATTAAACAATTGGTATATCCTGCACTATTGTGGTCCTTACATAATGCAGCATCAACACTCTGTTAGAACATTACAATTTACAAAGGGTCCTTCGTAAGGGGAATTAGCTTATATGGTAGAGCGCTTGCTTAGCATGCGAGAGGTAGCGGAATCTATGCCCGCATTCTCCAGTGTACAAACATTGGGATAATTTAATGGCATCATGTAATACGAAAGTCAATGCCTCATTGCTCACTGAAGCTATATTTTTTCAGATTGTTATGTATGGTAGAGGGTTAAAGATGTAAATTTGTGTATAGCATGTGCTGTCAGAGGTGGTATTTGAACCCACGCCTCCAGGGGAGACTGTGACATGAACGCAACACCTTAGACCGCATCCTGACTAGCTTGGGTACCGTTGACACCACACCATATATCAATAGAAAGGGAGCCCCATATGAGCACTCCAACTGACCAAATAATGATTTTGGACCATTTGTGAACCATTATTAGCACTGTAACGCCACTAGCATGTTAGGGTGTGTTTTCTCTGGTATGAGTGTATTAGGTACAGCCTTCTTGTTGGGGTTTTAACTGACTGGATTATGTGTTAAGAACTCAAACCCTGTTTGTGCTGGTTGTAAGGCTATTCAATCGATCACTAGATGGCATAATATGAATACAGTTAGAAAGTAAAACGATGTCGCATGCTGACCTGTGTGGAATACAACTAATGTATGTAGTACTAAGAAGTGTTTCTTAAGGGTTTTTTTGGTGTTCTTGCTGGAACTGTTCTACAGGACAACATATGTTAAAGTTTGTAATTCAAGTCACATCCTTGTGAGGATTAAAGCAGCTTGCAGAGCCTGGATAGCTCAGTCGGTAGAGCATCAGACTTTTAATCTAAAAGTTGTTTATTACTGCATTAGGTAAGCGGTAATGTCCTGTACTACAACCCCTGGCAAAAATTATGGAATCACCACTCTTGGAAGATGTTCTGTCAATTGTTTAATTTTGTAGAAAAAAAAAAAATCACAGACATGCCACAAAACTATCATTTTTCAAAATGTCAACCTTCTGGCATTAAGAAACAATAAAAAAAAGAAACAAATATAATAGTTGTGGTCAGTCATAATTGCTTTTTTTAGATCAAGTAGAGGAAAAAAATATGGAATCAATCAAATCTGAGGAAAAAATTATGGAATCACTCTGTAATTTGCAGTTTAAAAACAAAACATCTGCAGCAGATTAGATTTGCTAATTATTCTTCAGTTTAAAAAGAGTGCTTACACCTCGGAGAGCTGTTGCACAAAGCAGATTGTCATGAATCATGGTTCCAACACAAGATATGTCAGTTGAAACAAATGAGAGGATTATAAAACTCCTTCAAGAAGATAAATCATTGTGGAATGTCGCAAAAGATGTTGGTTGTTCCCAGTAAGCTGTGTTTAAAATCTGGACCAAGTACAAACAAAATGGGAAGGTTGTAAAAGGGAAGCACTGGTAGACCAAGTAAGACATCAAAGCATCAAGACAGAAAACTTAAAGCAATATGTCTTGAAAACAGAAAATGCACAACAAAACAAATGAGAAACAAGTGGCCGGAAAGTGGAGTCAATGTCTGTGACTGAACTGTAAGAAATCACCTAAAAGAAATGGGATTTACATACAGAAAAGCCAAACAAAAGCCATCATTAACACCTAAAAAGAAAAGAACAAGGTTAAAGTAGGCTAAAGAAAAGCAATCGTGGACTGTGGGTGACTGGATAAAAGTGATCTTCAGTGATGAATCGCGAATCTGCATTGGGCAAGGTGATGATGCTGGAACTTTTGTTTGGTGTCTGTCCAATGACATTTATGAAGATAACTGCCTAAAGAAAACATGTTAATTTCCACAGCTGTTGATGATATGGGCCTGCATGTCGGGTAAAGGCACAGGGGAGATGGTCTTCAATAAATGCCAAAGTCCACATTGAAATTTTGGACGCTTTTCTTATTCCATCAGTTGAAAGGATGTTTGGTGATGATGACTTCATTTTTCAAGATGATAATGCATCTTGCCATAGGGCAAAGGACGTGAAAACTTTCCTTCAAGAAAACATATAATGTCAATGGCATGGCCTGCAAATAGTCCGGATCTCAATCCATTTGAAAATCTCTGGTGGAAATTGAAGAAAATGGTCAATGACAAGGTTCCAACCTGCAAAGCTGATCTGGCAACAGCAATAAGAGACAGTTGAAGGCAGATTGATGAAGAATACTGTTTGTCATTAGTTAACTCCATGCCTCAGAGAGTTTAAACCATTATAAAAGCCAGAGGTGGTGCAACAAAGTAATAATGGTGCAGTGTTTTCTAATGATTCCATAATTTTTTCCTCAGATTTGAGTGATTCCATATTTTTTTCCTCTACTTGATCTAAAAAAAAGCAATTGTGACTGACCACAACCATTATATTTGTTTCTTTTTTTATTGTTTCTTAATGCCAGAGGGTTGACAGTTTGAGAAATGATAGTTTTGTGGCATGTCTGTGATTTATTTTTTTTCTACAAAATTAAACAATTGAAAGAACATCTTCCAAGAGTGGTGATTCCATAATTTTTGCCAGGGGTTGTACATGCTGTATTCACAAAGTTGAAGAATTTGTACTTTGTGAGATGTTATTAAGTGAAATATCATGCACTTGATAAGCTTGAAATAATAGCACACTGTGTGTGTAACATGTTCTCCACACCAACTAGTTGTTTCAAACAGACTGTAGTAAATAGAGGACAGTTTAAATCTATATTTATGTGTAGCCTAATAATGCACTGAGTTTTAGATATTAATACCCACATATTTTTTGTTGCCTTAAAGACTCACTTAAATCCTGATCTAATTTTTGATGCCGCGTTTCATTAAGCAATGCTGCAACGAGTTTCATATTACGTTACCCTTAAATAATGCACCTTTGTTCCCATTTTGAAGGTTGTGATATTGCTTTAAGCTTAACTTTTCTTTTTCATGTAATTACTGATATTTTACTGGATCTCTGCTGATATCTTGTGGGCCATATTGACTAATCAGTGAAAATTAATGCGCTGCCTTGTATAATAAAACCATTATGCTTATTTAGCTTTAATTAGCTTTAATTATTAAACAGTTAATAAGATAGTGATGGTGAAACTAATAACCTGTTTTTACCATCACTAAGTGTCTTTACCATCACAACAAGTTATGTGTTGGTAATGACATGCTGAGGTAATGACAGTTTTTACTTAGGGATGCACTGTGCGATCGACTGGTAGATCGTGATCGACGTATTGGGCACCCCTGATGTAAAACAACTGTACTTTTGGTAACCCCTTTTGGAGTCTTTCCAAGAAATTGCTCCTGATAACTTTTATTGTTTACTGAAACACAACATTTCCATCACAGATCTGTTTCAAACTTAGGGAGATCCGCTGTCAGAACTCGGACACAGTCTCTATGTTTAAGTCTAGATTGAAAACATGTTTATTTACTCAGGCTTTTGATTGGTCTTTTCAAACTAAACAAGCAAACCTAGTTATGCTGTAATAGTTAGGGGTGCTGGAGTCTAAACCTGTAAAACTCTCTGATATTTTACTCTTAACGATTTCACATTGTAACAACATCTTCTGTTGTTTTAACCCGATGAGGCTCTGACGGAAACCTGTTCACCCTCTCGAGGTTAAAGACTGCAAGTCGAGACTGCAGTGCCAACAATGCTGCTCCTACTAGATGTGACAGTGACCTGGCGTGTTTGCACCAAAAATGTCCAGAACGTACAACAGACTTTATCACAGACTGGACTGAACAATGAAGAACTCACATAATTTTTTTGCTAGTTACAACTTTCAGTTCAATTTAATTTTGTGTTTGTATGATTTGTGTAAATCCTTTTTATTTAAAGTATCCTCCAGGCCACCCAAGAAGGATGGGTCCCTGCTGAGTCTGGTTCCTCTCAAGGTTTCTTCCCGAGTCTTTCCTTGCCACTCTCGCCCTTCGGCCTGGATTCTGTAAAGTTGCTTTGAGACAATGTTCATTGGAAAAAGCGCCATATAAATAAATCTGACTTGACATGTGTCCGAGATCTCTAACTCAAGCACCGTTTATGCAATCCATTTGAGTACTACTGTATTTTATAGGGTACATCCTGAGCTTTTTATTAATGTCACATTTGTAGGTGTGCGGCAAGCAGCCCATGAACTTTCTTTTAAAAATGGCTGCCATGTCATATTTTACATTTCATGGAAATAAGCAAAGTAAGAGATCAGTTTCGTTCAATATGAGTCGTAACTTCAGTTTATAAAGATTACAGAAATGTACAGCAATTTTAACCCTTTCTAAACAAAACATTTATCCAATGTCCTTTGTTGTGGCCAGCAGGACTTACTACACCCGGTTTTTAGCCTATTTCTATACAAGGAAGCAGAGAGCTGAGTAAGGCAGAAAATATTTTATTACAAATTTATGCAGGAAATTCAGGTGGTGGTGTGTTAGTGTGTGTTGTGCTGGAATGACTGGATAAGACACAGCAGCGCTGCTGGACTGAGAATAGTCCACCAACCAAAAACATCCAGCCATCAGCACCCAGTGGGAAGCGTCCTATGACCACTGATGAAGGTCTAGAAGATGACAAACTCAAACAGCAGCGATAGATGAGTGGTCGTTTCGGACTTTACATCTACAAGGTGGACCAACTAGGTAGGAGTGTCTAATAGAGTGGACAGTGAGTGGACACGGTATTTAAAAACTCCAGCAGCGCTGCTGTGTCAGATCCACTCATGCCAGCACAACACACACTAACACACCACCACCATGTCAGTGTCACTGCAGTGCTGAGAATGATCCACCATCCAAATAATACCTGCTCTGTGGTGGTCCTGTCAATAATTGTAGAACTTCAAAGTGCTCCTATATGGTAAGTGGAGCTGATAAAATAGACAGTGAGTGTAGAAACAAGGAGGTGGTTTTAATGTTATGGTTGATTAGTGTAAACTCACACTGTTGTATGTGCTTGCATGACTGTAGGACGAGTTTTCAGTGCATTACCGTAATATCCATAAAATGTGTCCTTGCGATTTCAGTGCAGAAACGTTTGTGTAGAGACTGCAGCAGCGGATACTGTGTTTGTTTAGATTTTATGGTCATACTTTATTAACAAGTTTAAGGTAAGTTTATTAAAATAAACGTTTTTTGTATATTAGCTTCTGGATATTTTCGGATGCTACGGACAAAACTGTGTTGTACTGCTATGATGATACGACTATGTTCCAAACCCTTTTAGACTCTTCCACCACCGTTAGCGCTTCTCTCAGTTAGTTTAGCTCATTAAATATATTATCCACAGTATCGCTTACTTTTACAAACCCAATTCCAAAAATGTTTAGACAGAAGAGAAAATGTCAATGTAAATATACAGCAGTTTGTAAAAGATGTTATTTATATTCTAGCATACAAACATACAGGGGTTGGACAAAATAACTGAAACACCTGGTTTTAGACCACAATAATTTATTAGTATGGTGTAGGGCCTCCTTTTGCGGCCAATACAGCGTCAATTCGTCTTGGAAATGACATATACAAGTCCTGCACAGTGGTCAGAGGGATTTTAAGCCATTCTT
Source organism: Trichomycterus rosablanca (assembly GCF_030014385.1). Classification (NCBI taxonomy): domain Eukaryota; kingdom Metazoa; phylum Chordata; class Actinopteri; order Siluriformes; family Trichomycteridae; genus Trichomycterus; species Trichomycterus rosablanca. Next base: position 8,895,984 of record NC_085997.1, on the reverse strand, counting down.
CTTGCAGGATAGTGGCCAGGTCACTACGTGATGCTGGTGGAGGAAAACGTTTCCTGACTCGCTTCTCCAAAACACCCAAAAGTGGCTCAATAATATTTAGATCTGGTGACTGTGCAGGCCATGGGAGATGTTCAGCTTCACTTTCATGTTCATCAAACCAATCTTTCACCAGTCTTGCTGTGTGTATTGGTGCATTGTCATCCTGATACACGGCACCGCCATTGGATGCACATGGTCCTCCAGAATGGTTCGGTAGTCCTTGGCAGTGACGCGCCCATCTAGCACAAGTATTGGGCCAAGGGAATGCCATGATATGGCAGCCCAAACCATCACTGATCCACCCCCATGCTTCACTCTGGGCATGCAACAGTCTGGGTGACAGTCTGGGTGGTACGCTTCTTTGGGGCTTCTCCACACCGTAACTCTCCCGGATGTGGGGAAAACAGTAAAGGTGGACTCATCAGAGAACAATACATGTTTCACATTGTCCACAGCCCAAGATTTGCGCTCCTTGCACCATTGAAACCGACGTTTGGCATCGGCACGAGTGACCAAAGGTTTGGCTATAGCAGCCCGGCCGTGTATATTGACCCTGTGGAGCTCCCGACGGACAGTTCTGGTGGAAACAGGAGAGTTGAGGTGCACGTTTAAATCTGCCGTGATTTGGGCAGCCGTGGTTTTATGTTTTTTGGATACAATCCGGGTTAGCACCCGAACATCCCTTTCAGACAGCTTCCTCTTGCATCCACAGTTAATCCTGTTGGATGTGGTTTGTCCTTCTTGGTGGTATGCTGACATTACCCTGGATACCGTGGCTCTTGATACATCACAAAGACTTGCTGTCTTGGTCACAGATGCGTCAGCAAGACGTGCACCAACAATTTGTCCTCTTTTGAACTCTGGTATGTCACCCATAATGTTGTGTGCATTGCAATATTTTGAGCAAAACTGTGCTCTTACCCTGCTAATTGAACCTTCACACTCTGCTCTTACTGGTGCAATGTGCAATTAATGAAGATTGGCCACCAGACTGGTCCAATTTAGCCATGAAACCTCCCACACTAAAATGACAGGTGTTTCAGTTATTTTATCCAACCCCTGTACATCGCTCCAAAATATGAATGAACGCTTCAGCCAGGGTTGCCAGATTGCGCATTTAAAAGTCCGTCAAAATGCATGGAAAACCGCCCAACATACTCACGAAAAACAGCCGATAATCAGCGATTAAACAATATTAAACCAGTTAAACATGATCTACTACTGCTGATATCTCACAAATCAGTGATTATAAATTATTAATGTCATTTGAAATAATAGAAAAAACTAAGACTAAGAAGTCTTAAGGGTTTTTTGTGTTTTTGCTAGAACTGTTTCTACTTGAAGAACTCTTTAGTATAATTCAAGGTTCTTTGCTAACTCAATTTGATTTTTATGGATTTTTTTCTCTTGCCACATATAAATGCACATAACATTTAAAGACTGGAAAACAATCGTGCAATTGATACAGGAAAAAAAGGAAAAAGGTGAAAGAAAGGAATCTGTTTGTGATCTACCTGCAAAATTCTCTTTCTGAGATGTTTTTTTTTGTGTGTGTAAGCAGCAACATACTTCACCTAAAACTTTATATAATCACCTTCAAGAGAGCCGAAACAGAAATAAAAACATTTTATATTAATTGAAGTTCTACAGGACAACATATGTTAAAGTTTGTAATTTAAGTCACATGCTTGTGGGGATTAAAGCAGGTTGCAGATCCTGGATAGCTCAGTCGGTAGAGCATCAGACTTTTAATCTGAGGGTTCAGGGTTCAAGTCCCTGTTCGAGTGAGTTGCTTCCTACTGCATTAGGTAAGCGGTAATTTCCAGCATTTAACCAGCCACAGCGAAGAACTGTTGGAGTAGCGACTAATCTTAACCCATCAGATACACGACCATTCTTTTGTTACAGTAAGCTTGCAAGCAGAGCAACAAGACGGTCAGTATTTAAGGGCTTACTTTCTTACAACATTTCTTCTGCTAAACCATCGTGCTGTATGCTTAATTTAAGACTCTGTGGTGCATCGGTGTGTTTGAGCTTGTTTAAAAGCTCATTGGCTTTAGAACGTATGCTGTTTTCACAGTGTCTGCGTTCCATTTTAGGTATAAACACAGTTATTGGGTGAGTAAAATTTTTTTTTTTCATTATGCTTCCTATTATATCATAGTTGCATGTAGTCGGAGTGATGCTAGAGATAACAGCAACGATACAAAGGTACACCAAGTTAAGGTTTGTGTGCACAGTGCGGTCGAACTGTTTCATGTTACATAAAAAAAAAAAGTTAAGAAAGGTTGTGGGTCGAAAAGGGCCAATCGCGTGTGCCACACTTGGGATTGTGATTGAGTATACGTTGCATTGGGTGGGTAAACATGGAGCCGGCATTGAAAAGCCTGAGTTGGCAGCGGTGGGATTCGAACCCACGCCTCTGAAGAGACTGGAGCCTTAATCCAGCGCCTTAGACCGCTCGGCCACGCTACCACTGGGTAAGGTGCTGATCGAAACGAGCAACTACGTATGCAATTTCTCCTGCATTTTCCAATAGAAGTCAAAGAGGTTGCAAGTGCAGTCGCCACACTTGTGATAGCTCAGTCGGTAGAGCATCAGACTTTTAATCTGAGGGTCCAGGGTTCAAGTCCCTGTTCGGGCAAGTTGTTTCTTACTGCATTAGGTGAGCGGTAATGTCCCGTACTACGTGGTTTGTTTAGAATGATGAAGAATTTGTACTTTGTGAGATATTTCTAAGTAAAATAGCATGTACTTGATAAGCTTGAAATAATTGCACACTGCATGTGTAACATGTTCTCCATACCAACTAGTTGTTTTAAACAGACTGTAGTAAATAGAGGACAGTTTAAATCTATATTTATGTGCAGCCTAATAATGCACTGAGTTTTAGATATTAATACCCACATATTTTATGTTGAATGACATGCATCATAATTTTAGTTCTTGCTTCACAGAGCTGCTTTGTTATTGCACTGCACTAAAAAGTTGGTATATCCTGCACTATTTTGGCCCCTACATAATGCAGCATCAACCCTTAAGTCAGTCTGTCAGTGGTACAAAGTTACGATTTGGTTCAGTTCGTCCTAAAGGCTGCGATAAACGCGAGTACGTGAGCTTAAACACGTTGAACCCCCACTTTATAATGCAGCATCAATGATCTGTTAGTACATTACAATTTACAAAGGTGAGTTAAAGGCGAGTTCTTTATACGGGGAATTAGCTCAATTGGTAGAGTGCTTGCTTCGCGTGCGAGAGGTAGTGGGATCAATGCCCGCATTCTCCAATGCAGAAACATTATGATCGTTTAAAGGCAACACGTAACATCAGACTCCTTTCGTCATTGCTCACTGAAACGCTGCGTCAAAAATGAGGTCAGTTTTCGCTCTATTTTCATTCATCGTTTAGTTTAAAGACCTTTATTAATTTTTTTTAATTGACAAACATGCAATAACTTTGAAACAATCTTGAAACAAATCTTTTCACATTATTATGTATGGTAGAGGGTTAAAGATGTAAATTTGTATAAAGCATGAGCTGTAGCTGCACGCATTCAGTTTAAAACACTGATGCTCGCCTACAAAGCCAAAAATGGACCAGCCCCAAGCTACCATCGTGGTCTAATCAAACCCCGCTCTGTACCACGCAACCTCCGAGCCACTAGTCTCGCTCGACTTGAGCCCCCACCCAGGACTAAAGGAAGACAAGCATCAAGGCTCTTCTCTGTTCTAGCACCCAAGTGGTGGAATGAACTTCCTCTGTCTGTCCGAACATCTGAGTCTCTTGCTGTCTTTAAAAAACGATTAAAAACCCACCTTTTTACTAAGCACTTAAGCTGACTTGTACTTATTTACTAACATTTTTTTTTCCATTTCCAAAAAACAAACAAAAAAAAAAACACTTCTAACAGGTTTCAGCAGATTTGTGTTCTTTGACTGTTGTTTACTAAAACTTGAGAAATAAAATGTTTACTATGGAAGCACTTCTGTAAGTCGCTCTGGATGAGAGCGTCTGCTAAATGCAGAAAATTTAAATGTAAAATGTTAGAAGTGGAATTCAAACCTACGCCTCCAGGAGAGACTGCGAACTAAACACAGCGCCTTAGACCACTCAACCATCCTGACCTGCTTGCGTATGGTCTAATACCAATCCCACAACACCCCCACGTGAACTAAGCTTTGGAGGAACTGTTGTATCTTTTCACATTATTATGTATGGTAGAGGGTTACAGATCGCAGCACCTTAGACCGCATCCTGACTAGCTTGGGTACCGTTGACACCACATCATATATCAATAGAAAGGGAGCCCCATATGAGCACTCCAACTGACCAAATAATGTTTTTGGGTGGACCATTCTTAGCACTGTAACGGCACTAGCATGTTAGGGTGTGTTTTCTCTGGTATGAGTGTATTAGGTACAGCCTTCTTGTTGGGTTTTTACCTGACTGGATTATTTGTTAATAACTCAAACCCTGTTTGTGCTGGTTGTAGGCTATTCAATCGACCACTAGATGTAGTGTAGTGTGTATTCGTGTTTCCTTAATTTCGTTGTGTTCTCCCTTAATGTAATTGCGTTCCACCTTAAAGAATTTGTGTTGTCTCTTAATATATTCGCGTTTTTCCTTATTGTTGTTGTGTTGTCAGCTTTTGTTTGTTTTGTAAATGTTATTGTGTTTTAACTCAGCGGGCCACCGTAATATAGATGGCATAATATGAATACAGTTAGAAAGTAAAACGATGTCGCATGCTGACCTGTGTGGAATACAACTAATGTATGTAGTACTAAGAAGTGTTTCTTAAGGGTTTTTTTTGGTGTTCTTGCTGGAACTGTTCTACAGGACAACGTATGTTAAAATTTGTAATTCAAGTCACGTCCTTGTGAGGGTTAAAGCAACTTGCAGAGCCAGGGTAGCTCAGTCGGTAGAGCGTCAGAGTTTTAATCTGAGGGTCCAGGGTTCAAGTCCCTGTTTGGTCGAGTTGTTTCTTACTGCATTAGGTAAGCGGAAATGTCCCGTACTACATGGTTTCATTAGAAAGTTGAAGAATTTGTACTTTGTGAGATGTTATTAAGTGAGTTACCATGTACTTGATAAGCTTGAAATAATAGCGCTCTGTGTGTGTAACATGTTCTCCACACCAACTAGTTGTTTCAAACAGACTGTAGTAAATAGAGGACAGTTTAAATCTATATTTATGTGTAGCCTAATAATGCACTGAGTTTTAGATATTAATACCCACATATTTTTTGTTGCCTTAAAGACTCACTTAAATCCTGATCATAATTTTTGATGCTGCGTTTCATTAAGCGATGCCGCAACGAGTTTCATATTACATGATACCCTTAAATAATCATAATGTATCTGCACTGGAGAATGCCGGCATCGATCCCGCTACCTCTCACATGCTAAGCGAGCGCTCTACCATTTGAGCTAATTCCCCTTACGATGCTCCCTTGTTCCCATTTTGAAGGTTGTGATATTACTTTAAGCTTAACTTTTCTTTTTCATGTAATTACTGATATTTTGCTGGATCTCTGCTGATATCTTGTGGGCCATATTGACTAATCAGTGAAAATTAATGTTTCCTTGTATAATAAAACCATTATGCTTATTTAGCTTTAATAAGCTTTAATTATTAAAGAGTTAATAAGATAGTGATGGTGAAACTAAAAACCTGTAATTACCATCACTAAGTGTCTTTACCATCACAAGAAGTTATGTGTTGGTAATGACATGTTTTACTTAGGGAAAAAAGTAAACAGCTAGTATACAATGTACTTTACATACATTTAAATAATGTGAACATTTCAATTGTAAAATACTGCTGTAACAATGTAAATAGACGCTGAATAAACATACTTTATGATCAGGATGAATACATGTTTAAATTTCTCACATTTTTAGAGATCAAAAACCAAGGTCCTGGCATCCATGTGGATGTTACTTTGACATGTACCACCTACCTCAGCATTGTTGCAGACCACGTACACCCTTTCATGCAAACTGTATTCCCTGATGGCTGTTGACTCTAAAGAAGTAACTTTGTATAAAGCTTGAGATTTCAGAAGTGGGATACGAACCCACGCCTCCAGGGGAGACTGCGACCTGAACGCAGCGCCTTAGACCGCTCGGCCATCCTGACATGCTTGCGAGGTCCTTATGCCAATTACCAACAACACCCCCACATGGCCAAAGATTTGTACAAAGTGCTGAATCTTTTCACATTGTTATGTATGTTAGAGGGTTAAAGACATAAATTTGTATAAAGCACTAGCAGTCAGAAGTGGGATTCAAACCCACACCTCATGGGACACTGTGACCTGAACTTAGCGTTTTAGACCTCATCCTGACTAGCTTGGGTACCATCGACACCACCATTTGTACGAACTGCTTAATCTTTTCACATTATTATGTATGGTAAATTTACTGATTGTAACCCATTTGCTGCACTGTACACTTTGTCACTAGGTTGTAAATCATATATCAATAGAAAGGGAGCCCCATATGAGCACTCCAACTGACCAAATAATGTTTTTGGGTGGACCATTGTTAGCACTGTAACGGCACTAGCATGTTAGGGTGTGTTTTCTCTGGTATGAGTGTATTAGGTACAGCCTTCTTGTTGGGTTTTTAACTGACTGGATTATTTATTAAGAACTCAAACCCTGTTTGTGCTTGTTGTAGGCTATTCAATCCTCCATTAGATGGAATAATATGAATACAGTTAATATTGCATTAGAATCAAGCAATAGAACACGAGAGGGAGTGTGTTATCGTGAATAACATCACGGCTGTGATTCGGTCGCAGCCGTGATGTTATTCGCGATAACACATGACCTCAAGTGTTCTATTGCTTTTATACAACAGTTTTTACAAAATAAAGAAAGAAAATAAATCAAAGAAGCCCTGAATTTCATAATAAATATGCTTTAATATTGACAATACCTTCTGCCAAAAAGTAGTTCCACAACGAATATAAAGTTTAACACTACGATCGGGAAAAAGGTCTGTGTCGCCTGCGTGCGCGTTTGTGTGCATGAAGCTTGTCGTTACTGGCAACGTGTCAGCGGAGTAATACAGTTGTGGTGTGAAAAGGCTGTGCTGTTATCACGAATATCAGCACGGTTAGAACGCTTCTCAACCAATCAGATTGTAAGGTCGGAACTAACTGTGGTATAAAGTAAAACGATGTCTGTTTCTATCACAGTTTCATCGCATGCTGACCTCTAGAATACAACTGATGTATGTAGCACTAAGAAGTGTTTCTTAAGGGTTCTTTTTGTGTTCTTGGTAGAACTGTTGCTACTTGAAGAACCCTTTAGTAGAATTCAAGGTTCTTTGCTAACTCAATTTGATTTTTATGGATTTTTTTATTTTGCCACATATAAATGCACATAACATTTTAATGAAAAGCAACGCATAATATAGAAAAGAGTACGTGAGCTTAAACATGTTGCACTCTCACTTTATAATGCAGCATTAACACTCTGTTAGTACATTACAATTTACAAAGGGTAAAGGAAAGTTTTGTGTAAGGGGAATTAGCTCAAATGGTAGAGCGCTAGCTTAGCATGCGAGAGGTAGTGGGATCGATGCCCACATTCTCCAGTGCACAAACATTATGATCATTTTGCAATCTGAAAAGATGAAATTACGGTAAAATTCGTTGCAGCATTAACCATAAGGCTAGTCTGTCCGTGTTACAATGTCAGTAACGCCCTATTTACGCTCAAACAGTTTTGTTTACATACCTTTTTTGTTTTGTTTTGACAGAAACGCATAAACTTATAATTTTTTATAATGTTTTATTATTTGATACTGTTACAATTGATACATTATAAAGTATTGTACATATTTAAGTTCGGTGGCATAATTGGCTTGCTTTTAAAAACGACTACAGTGCGCCATCTACAGGCCATTCTTGGTACGTCTTGTTAAACCGTAGCCAATGTAAAACTGGTGCCCACACTTCTGTGGCTTGGGATCTACTATTTCAGTCAACAGGTCATCTGGATCTACTTTTTAAAAAGGTTGGCCTGATCATTTTTCAAGAATGCTTTAAAGCTTTTTTAAATGCGCTTCATTTGCCTGTATTGATATTCAGCATTACAGGGCAAGCGTGGGTCCAGTGTCACGAACACTGGGCTCAAGACAAAAATACACCCTGGACAGGGCGCGTCAAACCATCGCAAAGCATCACACACTAATTTATCCACTCACTCACACATACAGGTGCAATTTAGAGCAGCAATTACACCTACTGGCACGTTTTCATACCCGGAGGAAAGCCACGTATACATGGTGAGTATACACCGATCAGCCATAACATTAAAACCACTTCCTTGTTTCTACACTCACTGTCTATTTTATCAGCTCCACTCACCATATAGAAGCACTTTGTAGTTCTACAATTACTGACTGTAATCCATCTGTTTCTCAACATGCTTTTTTATCCCCCTTTTATGCTGTTCTTCAATGGTCAGGACTCTCCTGTGTTGTGCTGGTATGAGTGGATAAGACATAGCAGCGCTGCAGGTTTTTAAACACCTCACTGTCACTGCTGGACTGAGAATAGTCCACCAACCAAAAACATCCAGCCAACAGCGCCCTGTGGGAAGTGTCCTATGACCACTGATGAAGGTCTAAAAGATGACCAACTCAAACAGCAGCAATAGATGAGCAATCGTTTCTGACTGTCTCTACAAGGTGGACCAACTAGGTAAGAGTGTCTAATAGAGTGGACAGTGAGTGGACACGGTATTTAAAAACTCCAGCAGCGCTGCTGTGTCTGATCCACTCATACCAGCACAACACACACTAACACACCAACACCATGTCAGTGTCACTGCAGTGCTGAGAATGATCCACCACCTAGATAATACCTGCTCTGTGGTGGTCATGTCAATAATTGTAGAACTACAAAGTGCTTCTATATGGTGAGTGGAGCTGATAAAATAGACAGTGAGTGTAGAAACAAGGAGGTGGTTTTAATGTTATGGTTGATTAGTGTAAACTCACACACTGTTGTATGTGCTTGCATGACTGTAGGACGCGTTTTCAGTGCATTACCGTAATATCCATAAAATGTGTCCTTGAGATTTCAGTGCAGAAAAGTTTGTGTAGAGACTGCAGCAGCGGATACTGTGTTTGTTTAGATTTTGAGGTCATACTTTATTAACAAGGTAAGTTTATTTTTCAAAGAAAAGTTTGTGTATATTAGCTTCTGGATATTTTCGGATGCTACGGACAAAACTGTGTTGTACTGCTATGATGATACGACTATGTTCCAAACCCTTTTAGACTCTTCCACCACCGTTAGCGCTTCTCTCAGTTAGTTTAGCTCTTTACATATATTATCTACTGTATCCCTTATCTTTACAAACCCAATTCCAAAAATGTTTAGACAGAAGGGAAAATGTCAATGTAATATACAGCAATTTGTAAAAGATGTTATTTATATTCTAGCATACAAACATACATCGCTCCAAAATATGAATGAACGCTTCAGCCAGGGTTGCCAGATTGCGCATTTAAAAGCCCGCCAAAATGCATGGAAAACCGCCCAAACATACTCACGAAAAACAGCCGATAATCAGCGCTTAAACAATATTAAACCAGTTAAACATGACCTACTACTGCTGATATCTCACAAATCAGTGATTATAAATTATTAATGGCATATCTTTTCACATTATTATGTATGGTAGAGGGTTAAATATGTAAATTTGTTTAAAACATGAGCTGTCAGAAGTGGGATTCGAACCCACGCCTTCAGGGAAGACTGCGACCTGAACGCAGCGCCTTAGACCGCTCGGCCATCCTGACTAGCTGGGGTACCATTGATACCACCCTCGCCCCACATGGTCTAAGATTTGCACAAACTGCTTAATCTTTTCACATTATTATGTATGGTAGAGGGTTAAAGACGTAAATTTGTGTAAAGCATGAGCTGTCACAGTGCCTTAGACTGCTAAAACCATTCTGTCTAGCTTGGACACTGTTGACGCCACTCCCACCCCACACAGACTAATATTTGTACAAACTGCTTAATCTTTTCACAAATTATTATGTTTGGTAAATTTACTGACTGTAACCCATTGCACCCATTGCACTGTACACTTTGTCACTAGGCTGTAAACCATGTATCAATCGAAGGGGAGCCCCATATGAGCACTCCAACTGACCAAATAATGTTTTTGGCACTGTAACGGCACTAGCATGTTAGGGTGTGTTTTCTCTGGTATGAGTGTATTAGGTACAGCCTTCTTGTTGGGTTTTTAACTGACTCGATTATTTATTAAGATTATTTATTATTTATTAAGAACTCAAACCCTGTTTGTGCTCATTGTAGGCTATTAAATCGTTCACTAGATAGCATAATATGAACACAGTTAGAAAGTAAAACGATGTCCGTTACTAATAAATAAATAAATGTCTGTTATTAATAAAGCTACTTTGAATCTTGAATCTACTATCAAAGTTTCATCGCATGCTGACCTCTGTGGTATACAACTGATGTATGTAGTACTAAGAAGTGTTTCTTAAGGGTTTTTTGGTGACTTTTATTTTTGGCCAGGCAGTGTATGTTAAAGTTTGTAATTCAAGTCACATCCTTGTGGACACATCCTTGTGAGGATTGAAATGTCTTGCAGAGCCAGGATAGCTCAGTCGCTAGAGTGTCAGACTTTTAATCTGAGGTCCAGTGTTCAAGTCCCTGTTCGGGCGAGTTGTTTCTTACTGCATTAGGTAAGCGGTAATGTCCTGTACTACATGGTTTGTTTAGAATGATGAAGAATTTGTACTTTGTGAGTTTTTTGTAAGTAAACTAGCATGTACTTGATAAGCTTGAAATAATAGCACACTGTATGTGTTAACATGTTCTCCACACCAACTAGTTGTACGCCCAGCTGTTTCAAACAGACTGTAGTAAATAGAGGACCGTTTAAATCTCTAATTACATTTACATTTTACAATTTCTGCATTTAGCAGACGCTCTCATCCAGAGCGACTTACAGAAGTGCCTCTATAGTAAACATTTCATTTCTCAAGTTTTAGTAAACAACAGTCAAAGAACACAAATCTGCTGAAACCTGTTAGAACAAAAGTGGGTTGTTGTTTTTTTGGAAATGGAAAAAAAATGTTAGTAAATATGTACAAGTCAGCTTAAGTGTTTAGTAAAAAGGTGGGATTTTAATCGTTTTTTAAAGACAGCAAGAGACTCAGATGTTCGGACAGACAGAGGAAGTTCATTTCACCACTTGGGTGCTAGAACAGAGAAGAGCCTTGATGCTTGTCTTCCTTTAGTCCTGGGTGGAGGATCAAGTCGGGCGAGACTAGTGATTCGGAGGTTGCGTGGTACAGAGCGGGGGTTTGATTAGACCGCGAAGGTAGCTTGGGGCTGGTCCATTTTTGGCTTTGTAGGCGAGCATCAGTTTTTAAACTGAATGCGTTCAGCTACAGGAAGCCAGTAAAGAGAACGCAGCAGTGGGGTGATGTGGCAGTGTTTGGGCTGGTTAAAAACCAGACGAGCAGCTGCATTTTGAATGAGCTGCAAGGGTTTAATAGTGGACATGGGAGCTCCTGCCAGGAGGGAGTTGCAGTAGTCCAACCGTGAGATTACAAGTGATTGGACCAGAATCTGGGTATCTTTCCTGGAGAGAAATGGCCGAATCTTCCTGATGTTGTACAGGAGGAACCGGCACGATCTTGTCATGTTGGCTATATAAGGAGAGAAGGTCAGCTGGTTATCCAGGACAGCACCAAGACTTCTTACCTTATCAGATGGTCTGATCTGGGAGTCATCCAGAGAAATGACTAGGTCCTGGGTTGGAGACTGATCTCCAGGAATAAGCAACACCTCTGTCTTGCTGGGATAAAGTTTTAGATGATGAGCTGACATCCATTGTGAGATATCTCGCAGACATGCTGAGATGCGAGCTGAGACTTGTGTGTCTGAAGGAGGAAATGACAGAACGAGCTGAGTGTCATCTGCATAGGAGTGGTAGGAGAAGCCATGGGAGGCTATGACCTTACCCAGAGATTTGTACTAACTCCTTAATCTGTAACCCATTTGCTGCACTGTACACTTTGTCACTAGGCTGTAAATCATATATCAATAGAAAGGGAGCCCCATATGAGCACTCCAACTGACCAATTAATGTTTTTGGGTGGACCATTGTTAGCACTGTAACGGCACTAGCGTGTTAGGGTGTGTTTTCTCTGGTATGAGTGTATTAGGTACAGCCTTCTTGTTGGCTTTTTAACTGACTGGATTATTTGTTACGAACTCAAACCCGGTTTGTGCTTGTTGTAGGCTATTCAATCGTCCACAAGATTGAATAATATGAATACAGTTAATATTGTATTATATAATACAGTAGAATGACTATAAAGCTGAGTCTGAGCTTAAACACTTGCACCCTGACTTTATAATGCAGCATCAATGCTCTGTTAGTACATTAGTAAAGGTGGGGTCTTCGTAAGGGGAATGAACTCAAATTGTAGAGCGCTCGCTTAGCATGCGAGAGGTAGTGGGATCGATGCCCGCATTCTCCAGTGCAGAAACATTATGATCATTTGGCAGCAACTCGGAATCTGAAATGATAAAATTAAGGCGAAATTCGTTGCAGCATTAATCTTTAGGCCAGTCTGTCAGTGTTACAATGTCATTAACGCCCTATTTACTCTTAAACAGTTTTATTTACATACCTTTTTTGTTTTGTTTTGACAGAAACACATGAACTTATAATGCTACAATATTAAAATGCATCAGAGTTTTATTTCTTAGTTTGATCACTGCTATTGATATAACTGAAATGATATTATTGTTATCTTTTTTATTTAGTTTTTGAAGTTTTTTTGAAAAAAAGACTCACAGTGATCATTACCAGGATAAAACAGGCAGTGAATGAATGAATGTATTCCATAATAAGAAACAATAAGAACATCCATCATACCACCAGGTGGTGGAAGTGTGATTGTGTGGGGATGCTTTGACATTTGGGTGACTTCATGGGAGTCTTAATCGATTGAACCAGGAAAAATGAACCACTGCCTTGATTATCAGTGCTGAGAATCATCCACTATCTAAATAATACCTGCTCTGTGGTGGTCCTGTGGGGGTCCTGACCATTGAAGAACAGAGTGAGCAGTCTAGAGTCAGTAATTGTAGAACTACAAAGTGCTTCTATATGGTAAGTGGAGCTGATAAAATGGACAGTGAGTGTAGAAACAAGGAGGTGGTTTTAATGTTATGGCTGATTAGTGTAAACTCACACACTGTTGTATGTGCTTGCATGACTGTAGGACGAGTTTTCAGTGCATTACCGTAATATCCATAAAATGTGTCCTTGAGATTTCAGTGCAGAAAAGTTTGTGTAGAGACTGCAGCAGCGGATACTGTGTTTGTTTAGAAATTGTGGTCATACTTTTTTCAACAAGGTAAGTTTATTAAAATAAAAGTTTTTTTGTATATTAGCTTCTGGATATTTTCGGATGCTACGAACAAAACTGTGTTGTACTGCTATGATGATACGACTATGTTCCAAACCCTTTTAGACTCTTCCACCACCGTTAGCGCTTCTCTCGGTTAGTTCAGCTCATTAAATATATTATCCACAGTATCGCTTACTTTTACAAACCCAATTTCAAGGTTTAGACAGAAGGGAAAATGTCAATGTAAATAAACAGCAGTTTGTAAAAGATGTTATTTATATTCTAGCATACAAACATACATCGCTCCAAAATATGAATGAACGCTTCAACCAGGGTTGCCAGATTGCACATTTAAAAGTCCGTCAAAATGCATGGAAAACCGCCCAACATACTCAGGAAAAACAGCCGATAATCAGCGCTTAAACAATATTAAACCAGTTAAACATGATCTACTACTGCTGATATCTCACAAATCAGTGATTATAAATTATGAATGGCATTTGAAATAATGAATGGCATTTGAAATAATAAAAAACTAAGACTAAGAAGTCTTAAGAAGTGTTTCTTTAGGGTTTTTTGTGTTCTTGCTAGAACTGTTTCTACTTGAAGAACCCTTTAGTATAATTCAAGGTTCTTTGCTGGGTCATTCCTAGCATTCGGTGCCATTTGAGTCCCCATGATGTAATATGGTATATTTTGTGTAAAAATAGGCTAATACTTATTTCTATAAGCTTGTCTTACATGATTAACCCCCCTCCACCATAGAAAACAATGAAGTGTTCCCAGGATTATTTAATAAAAAAAAAAACACTCTGATTTTAGTGCAAGTAGGCTTAACTGCCATGTCCCCAATCATGTTTTCTCAAATTCATTTACAAATATAAGTAATAAAAATCAAACAAATTCTAAATTTTTCATTTAGACAAGATTGTAGACCTGCACAAGACTGAAATGGGCTACAATACCATCAGCAAGAAGCTTGGTGAGAAAGAGACCACTGTTGGTGCGATAATTCGAAAATGGAAGAAATACAAGATCATAGTTAATTGCCCTTGCTCTGGAGCTCCATGCAAGATCTCACCTCGTGGGATAAGAATGATTCTGAGAAAGGTGAGGTCAGCCCAGAATTACACGGGAGGAGCTTGTCAATGATTTCAAGGGAGCTGGGAGCAGAGAAATGCTGGATATGACCCCAAGAACACCATCCCCACTGGGCATTCTCTGCCTCCAAACACGGCGAGTGGAGTTGATGCCAAAGAGCTCAATTTTGGTCTCATCTGACCATATCACATTCTCCCAAGCTTTCTCTGAATCATTCAGGTGTTCATTGGCAAACTTCAGATGGACCTGTACATGAGCCTTCTTCAGCAAAGGGACTTTGCGGGCACTGCAGGATCTCAATCCATTACGGCGAAGTGTGTTACTAATGGTTTTGTTGGTGACTGTGCTTCCAGCTCCCTTGAGATCATTGACAAGCTCCTCCTGTGTAATTCTGGGCTGACCTCACCTTTATCAGAATCATTCTTACCCCACCAGGTGAGATCTTGCATGGAGCTCCAGAGTGAGGGCGATTGACTGTGATCTTGTATTTCTTCCATTTTCAAATTATCGCGCCAACAGTGGTCTTTTTCTCACCAAGCTTCTTGCTGATGGTCTTGTAGCCCATTTCAGCCTTGTGCAGGTCTACAATCTTGTCCCTGACATCCTTTGATAGCTCTTTGGTCTTGCCCATGGTGGTCGAGAGATTTGAATGGAAGAAACTGATTCTGTGACAGGTGTCTTTTATACAGGGACAGGAATAATTTGTGTGCCTCATGGGCACATAACCGGTCTGTGGGGGTCAGAATTCTTGCTGGTTGGTAGGGGATCAAATACTTATTTCCCTTAATTAAATACAAATTAATTTATAACCTTTATTTAATGTTTTTTTTCTGGATTATTTTTTAGATTCTGTCTCTCACAGTTGAAGTGTACCTACGATAAAAATTACAGACTGTTCAAGTCTTTGTAAGGGGGTAAACTTACAAAATCAGCAGGGGATTAAATACTTATTTTCCCCACTGTATATGAGAGCACTAGACTGAAAAATGTTCCTGATAATTACTTTAGGTGTTCAGTACATTTGATGGTTGAAGGTGGGGGATGAGGGTGGGGGACACAAGTTGCTTCTTTTTAATGAAATTTACTGTTGGTAACTGTATGATGTCCACCCCGTTACGTCCTGTCCACCCTGTTTCTCGTCTGTCCACCCTGTTACCTGTGTGTTTTTTTTATATTAATTAAATAAAATCAACAATTATTATGCATATCTTTGTGGTTACCTGGAGGGAATGAATCTGTAAAATGAAATAATTTAAAAATGGAGCCAAATTCCATTGAAATTCCTTTTTATGCTAAAAGAAATGTATTCAAATTACATTGTGCCTTTAAAAACAACGTATCTTTTTTTAGATAAAGCTTGTTTATAAAAACGTTCTTTAAAAACAATTGCAGGATAAATTGAGGGACATTTAAGCTTTTAGAAAATATAAATATTAAAATAACTGCATTTAAAACACTTATTAATAGAGAAGAGAATGTCCTGTAACAGGGGGGACATTTGTCCTACGTCACATGCAAAAAATGTGGTCAAAATTATTAAAGTATAATATCCTGAGCTGGACCAACATATATTTCTTATACTTTAACAAGCCCTCCTTCAGATAAAATGATAAAACCATGAAAGGTTTTGCACTTTTTTATAGAAAGTTACCAACCTGAAATGGCACCGAATAGTAGGAATTACCCTGCTATCTCAATTTGATTTTTATGGATTTTTTTTATTTTGCCACATATAAATACACATAACATAAAATTCTCCTCCTGATATGTTTTTCTTTGTGTGTGTAAGCAGCAACATACTTCACCTAAAACTTTATATAATCGCCTTCAAGAGAGCCGAAACAGAAATAAAAACATTTTATATTAATTGAAGTTCTACAGGACAACGTATGTTAAAGTTTGTAATTTAAGTCACATTCTTGTGAGGATTAAAACAGGTTCCAGATCCTGGATAGCTCAGTCGGTAGAGCATCAGACTTTTAATCTGAGGGTCCAGGGTTCAAATCTATATTTATGTGCAGCCTAATGATGCACTGAGTTTTAGATATTAATACCCACATATTTTATGTTGAATTACATGCATCATAATTTTAGTTCTTGCTTCACGGAGCCGCTTTGTTATTGCACTACACTAAACAGTTGGCATATCCTGCACTATTTTGGCCCTTTCATAATGACGCATCAATGCTCTGTTAGTACATTACAATTTACAAAGGTTAAAGGAGGGTCCTTCATCAGGGGAATTAGCTCAAATGGTAGAGTGCTCGCTTAGCATGCGAGAGGTAGCGGGATTGATGCCCGCATTCTCCAGGTTTTAAATTTATGTAGAGAAACAGATGGACTACAGTCAGTAATTGTAGAACTACAAAGTGCTTCTATATGGTAAGTGGAGCTGATAAAATGGACAGTGAGTTTAGAAACAAAGAGGTTTTTTTAATGTTATGTTCTAACCGGTAATAAATTAGGTGGAGGTGGAGGCAAACCGCAAATTAGAAAAACAGTGGCCACATTTCATGTAAATCACGCTGACCTGTTAGAATGAGGTGCGATCTACCAGTATGCACTGTGCGAACAACTGGTAGATCGCGATTGACGTAATGGGCACACCTGATGTATAACAACTGTACTTTTGGTAACCCCTTTGGTGTCCTTCTAAGGAATTGCTCCTGATAACTTTTATTGTTTATTGAAACACAACATTTCCATCACGGATCTGCTTCAAAATTTGTAAGGTCAGTTATCAGATCTTGTATTTCTAAATTAAACTGTAATGAGTGACATTATGAGCTTTAATTAACATATCCTTCTGAGACAGAGCAATTAATTTTTGTCCCCTGTGGGAACATGTGTCCGAGATCTCTAACACAAGCACCATTGATGCAATCCATTTGAGTACTACTGTACTTTATAGAGTACACCCTGGGCTTTTTAGTAATGTCACATTTGTGGGTGTGTGGCAGCTCATGATCTTTCTTGTAATCTTTTCCTAATAATCAAATTGTTTCAAAAGATTTAAAAATGTACAGCAATTTCATTCAATGTCCTTTGCAGTGGACAGCAGGACTTTCTACCCCCTGTTTTTAGCCTATTTCTATACAAGGAAGCAGAAGGCTAAGTAAGACAAGATTTTATTACAAATGTATGCAAGAGAGTCAGATTTAAGGGGTGGCTTGGTGGGTAGCACTGTCACCTCACAGCAAGAAGGTCCTGGGTTCAATCCCCAGGCGGGCCGCTCTGCGTCCTTTCTGTGTGGAGTTTGCATGTTCTTCCAGTGTCTGTGGGTTTCCTGGGGTTAATTGGAGACACTGAATTGCCCTATGGGTGTGTGTGTCTTCCCTGCAATAAGACACACACAGCAGCGCTTCTGGAGTTTTTAAACACTGTTACTGCTGGACTGAGAATAGTCCACCAACCAAAAACATCCAGCAAACAGCACCCTGTGGGAAGCGTCCTATGACCACTGATGAAGGTCTAGAAGATGACCACCACAGTGGTAGCCTAGTGGGTAGAGCTTTGGGCTATTACCCAGAATTGGCGGTTCAAATCCAGGCTCTGCTATGCAGCCACTGTTGGGTTCTTGAGCAAGGCCCCTGTCTGCTCCAGAGGTGCTGTACGATGGTTGACCCTGTACTCTGACCCCAGCTTCCAAACAAGCTGGGATATGCGAAGAAAGAATTTCATTGTACTATGTATATATGACAAATAAAGTATGTCTATATCTTTATATCTACCATGTCACTGCAGTGCTGAGAATCATCCACCACCTAAATAATACCTGCTCTGTGGTGCTCATGTCAATCATTGTAGAACTACAAAGTGCTCCAATATGGTAAGTGGAGCTGATGAAATAGACAGTGAGTGTAGAAACAAGGAGGTGGTTTTAATGTTATGGTTGATTAGTGTAAACTCACACACTGCTGTATGTGCTTGCATGACTGTAGGACGAGTTCTCAGTGCATTACCGTAATATCCATAAAATGTGTCCTTGCGATTTCAGTGCAGAAAAGTTTGTGTAGAGACTGCAGCAGCGGATACTGTGTTTGTTTAGAAATTGTGGTTATACTTTTTTCAACAAGGTAAGTTTATTAAAATAAACGTTTTGTGTATATTAGCTTCTGGATATTTTCGGATGCTACGGACAAAACTGTGTTGTACTGCTATGATGATACGACTATGTTCCAAACCCTTTTAGACTCTTCCACCATCGTTAGCGCTTCTCTCAGTTAGTTCAGCTCATTAAATATATTATCTACTGTATCGCTTACTTTTACAAACTCAATTCCAAAAATGTTTAGACAGAAGAGAAAATGTCAATGTAAATAGACAGCAGTTTGTAAAAGATAGCATACAAACATACAGTACATCTCTGAAACATGTGAATAAACGCTTCAGCCAGGGTTGCCAGATTGCGCATTTCAAAGTCAGTCAAAATGGATGGAAAAACACCCAACATACTCACGAAAAACAGCCGATAATCAGCGCTTAAACAATATTAAACCAGTTAAACATGACCTACTACTGCTGATATCTCACAAATCATTGATTATAAATTATTAATGGCATTTGAAATAATAATAAAAAAAAGACTAACTAGGACTAAGATTTGTACGAACTTTTGTATCTTTTCACATTGTTATGTATGGTAGAGGGTTAAAGATGTAAATTTGTATAAAGCAGGAGTTGTCAGAAGTGGAATTCGAACCCACGCCTCCAGGGGAGACTGCGACCTGAACGCAGCGCCTTCGACCACTCGGCCATCCTGACTAGCTGGGATGTCAGTGATACCACTTTCGCCCACACCGACTAAGATTTGTGCAAACTGCTTAATCTTTTCACATTATTATGTATGGTAGAAGGTTAAAGACGTAAATTTGTATAAAGCATGAGCTATCAGAAGTGGGATTTGAACCCACCCCTCCAGCGAATACTGCATACTGAACACAGTGCCTTAGACTGCTAAACCATTCTGTCTAACTTGGACACTGTTGACACCACTCCCGCCCCACACAAACTAATATTTGTACGAACTCCTGAATCTTTTCACATTATTATGTATGATAAATTTACTGACTGTAACCCATCTGCTGCACTGTACACTTTGTCACTAGGCTGTAAATCAAATATCAATCGAAAGGGAGCCCCATATGAGATCTCCAACTGACCAAATAATGTTTTTTGGGTGGACTATTGTTAGCACTGTAACAGCACTAGCATGTTAGGGTGTGTTTTCTCTGGTATGAGTGTATTAGGTACAGCCTTCTTGTTGGGTTTTAAACTGACTGCATTATTTATTAAGAACTCAAACCCTGTTTGTGCTTGTTGTAGGCCAGGGGTGTCAAACTCACGGCCCGCGGGCCAGATCCGGCCCGCCACGTCATTTAATGTGGCCCGCGAGAGCTTAAACGACTGTACGATTGTTGTGATGGTTCGAGTCGTTACAGCGATGTACAGGGTGGGCCATTTATATGGATACACCTAAATAAAATGGGAATGGTTGGTGATATTAACTTCCTGTTTGTGGCACATTAGTATATGGGAGGGGGAAAACTTTTCAAGATGGGTGGTGACCATGGTGGCCATTTTGAAGTCGGCCATTTTGGATCTAACTTTCACAAGAAAAACAATGGTGTGCTTGGTTTTAACGTAACTTTATTCTTTCATGAGTTATTTACAAGTTTCTGACCACTTATAAAATGTGTTCAAAGTGCTGCCCATTGTGTTGGATTGTCAATGCAACCCTCTTCTCCCACTCTTCACACACTGATAGCAACACCGCAGAAGAAATGCTAGCACAGGCTTCCAGTATCCGTAGTTTCAGGTGCTGCACATCTCGTATCTTCACAGCATAGACAATTGCCTTCCGATGACCCCAAAGATAAAAGTCTAAGGGGGTCAGATCGGGAGACCTTGGGGGCCATTCAACTGGCCCACGACGACCAATCCACTTTCCAGGAAACTGTTCATCTAGGAATGCTCGGACCTGACACCCATAATGTGGTGGTGCACCATCTTGCTCAGGGAACGTGCCAGCTTCAGTGCATAAAGAGGGAAACACATCATCATGTAGCAATTTCAAATATCCAGTGGCCTTGAGGTTTCCATTGATGAAGAATGGCCCCACTAACTTTGTACCCCATATACCACACCATACCATCAATTTTTGTGTTCCAACAGTCTTGGAGGGATCTATCCAATGTGGGTTAGTGTCAGACCAATAAAAGTGGTTTTGTTTGTTAACTTCACCATTCACATAAAAGTTTGCCTCATCACTGAACAAAATGTTCTGTGTAAACTGAGGGTCCTGTTCCAATTTTTGTTTTTCCCATTCTGCAAATTCAGTGCGCCGATCTGGGTCATCCTCGTTGAGATGCTGCAGCAGCTGGAGTTTGTAAGGGTGCCAATTTTGAGTAGCTAATATCCGCCGAAGGGATGTTCGACTGATGCCACTCTCCAGTGACATGCGGCAAGTGCTACGCTGTGGGCTCTTGCTGAATGAAGCTAGGACAGCCACTGATGTTTCTTCATTAGTGACAGTTTTCATGCGTCCACATTTTGGCAAATCCAACACTGAACCAGTTTCACGAAACTTGGCAAGCAGTTTGCTAACTGTAGCATGGGAGATGGGTGGTCTCGTAGAGTGTCTTGCATTGAAATCTGCTGCAATGACCCGGGTACTGCGTTCACCAGACATCAACACAATTTCTATCCGCTCCTCACGTGTTAACCTCTGCGACATGTCAATGGCTGTAAACAAAAAGAAGCTTGTAAATAACTCATGAAAGAATAAAGTTACGTTAAAACCAAGCACACCATTGTTTTTCTTGTGAAATTCTCAATAAGTTTGATGTGTCACATGACCCTCTTCCCATTGAAAAAACTAAAGTTGGATCCAAAATGGCCGACTTCAAAATGGCCGCCATGGTCACCACCCATCTTGAAAAGTTTTCCCCCTCCCATATACTAATGTGCCACAAACAGGAAGTTAATATCACCAACCATTCCCATTTTATTTAGGTGTATCCATATAAATGGCCCACCCTGTACTTTATAATTTAATAGGACACCTGCGCCTTTAAGCCTTTAACTGTTGACATCGTAGTCATGGCAACTAACTTTGACCTTCGCTGAGAAGCCATGTGACTTTTACGGCAAAAGAATGCGGGTAGTAATGTAAACAATAATAATAAATATAAATAATTATCTTGTAATATATTACCAAAGCATCGTCTGTAAGTAGTGGCGTTTATATTCTCAGTTGTTAGTAAATGTTTAGTGAGTATATCACAGCGTTTTAGTTACAAATTTACCGTAATTAAATACAATTGTTACCGTTACTATAGCAATTAGTATCTTTACACAAAATGCTAACTCGTTACCTCTATTTTACGTTTGGTTAAATCTCATATTGTACCAGATGTAACACTCGACTACAGCTGTGTGCTTTTTACTGTATTAAGTCTTTATTGTTTTTATTGTTTGTATTTTTACTTCATTCTGGTGCACACAGTGTATCATACAGCTGGGAAGCAAATAAAACCGACTGTATTCTGAAGAGAGCTGTCTGTCTGTCTGTCTGTCTAGCTGAGCAAGGGGGATAAACTATTAGTGAGGGCAGAACAATTGTCTTAAAATATACTGTAAAATCCTACATTAACTGCATCTCTCAAAATGCATGCTGATTTTGTGACCTGCAAAGTGACACATCCTGCCAGTAGATGATGTTAAGAAATATTTACACATAATCCCAAAAAGAAGATAAGTAAGAAAATTAAGCAGAAGGAGAAAATGTAATGAAAATGAAAACAAGTTTGGGCTTCAGGAAGAGAAAACTTGTGTTATGAGGCTGTGTCTGTGGTAAAGGAGGACAGTATAAATGCAGAATTCAGCCTCCAAGAAAAACAACAGACTGCAATCACAGCAGAATACGTTACAATCGGCCCTTTGAGGGCCACCATAATGCTGATGTGGCCCTCGGAGAAAATGAGTTTGACACCCCTGTTGTAGGCTATTCAATCGTCCACTAGATGGCATAATATGAATCCAGTTAATATTGCGTTGAAAAGTTTCATTGCATGCTGATCTGTGTGGAATACAACTGATGTATGTAGCACTAAGAAGTGGAACGCCTTTTCAGAAGAGTTGAAGCTGTTATAGCTGCAAAGGGTGGGCCGACATCATATTAAAGCCTTTGGATTAAGAATGGGAGTCACTCAAGTTTATATGCAAGTCAAAGTTCAAATACAAGCTGGAGAAAGGTATCCGATCAGCAAAAAAGTCTGGAGGGGCCTCGAAGAGATCACTAACTACAAGGTGCGAAAGACCCCACTTCTCCTGAATGACCGTCAACTCACCAACGACCTGAACGAGTTCTACTGCAGATTCGAATACAATAAGGACAATTCTCAGCCTTTCTCAGCTAATTCTTCATCCTCCTCCTCCTCCACCCTGGCTCTCTCACCTCTGTCCCCGGCTCCTTTAACCATCAACGAGCGGGACGTTAACAGACTCTTTAAGAAACAAAAGGTGAGAAAAGCTCCTGGGCCAGACGGAATCTCTCCATCCACCCTTAAGCACTGCAGCAATCAACTGGCGCCTACCTTCACTCACATTTTT